>NC_028456.1:4936845-5302214 GCF_000263155.2 Setaria italica | reverse complement strand
CAAACAGAATAAGGACGGGTTGATCACAGATAGAAAAGGTACCCGTCATCACTGGTGTGCCCTCTGGAAGTTCAGCAAGGGTGGTGAAGTTCAGCCTGCCTTGTCGGACCTGCACCTTTGGCTTCTTCCCCTTGTTGCCCAGTGTATTGCTTTGACCAGGTCGTTGATTCTGGTTGCGGGGGCTGTCCTTGGCGAAGTGTCCTGAGTTCCCGCAAGTGAAACAGCGGTTTCCAGTCACCGGGCGCAGTGGCATCGGGAGAGCAGGGCGGGGTCCTTGTGGCTGGAAACCGGGGAAATGAGGTGCTGCCTGCGGTGGAGGTCGAGCAACCCATCTCCCAGGCTGTGCAGGCCTGCAAGGCGCTTGTGGGGGAACCATTCTATACTTCTGGGCAGGCGGGCTGGGTGCCGGCATTGGGGCCTTCCTCTTCATGTCGGCCTTGAGAGCCTTCATGCAATCTTCCTGGGAAATTGCCAGGTTCACCAATTCATTGTAGGAACCCACTTTGATGGGGTTCAGCCTTTCCTTGAGCTCCAAACTCAAGCCTCTGCGGAAGCGGTCCCTCTTCTTTTCATCGGAGTCTGCATGATAGCCTGCATAGCGACACAGGTCGTTGAAAGCCTGCGCATAGTGCAGGACATCGCGACCTCCCTGGGTGAGAGCCAGGAACTCGTTGAGCTTGCGCTCCAGAAGACCCTCAGGGATGTGATGGCCCCTGAACACCGTCTTGAATTCCTCCCAGCCGACGACGTGGTCGGCCGGCTGCATGGCGTGGTAGTGTTCCCACCACAGGAGAGCAGAACCATGCAACTGCTGCGCGGCGAACCGAACCTTGTTCTCATCCGGGCAATATGCGGTGAGAAGGGAGAACTTGGACTCGATAGCGCGAATCCAGGCATCGGCGTCAAGTGGGTCCTCCGTCTTGTGAAACAGAGGAGGCTGGGTCCCTAGAAAATCCTCATAGCGAGCAACATGTGGCTGATGATGGGCCCTTCCTCCTTGGGGCTGCTGCTGCTGCCCCTGAGCGATGTGCCTCAACAGCTCGGTCTGGGCTGCCAAGATCGACTCAAGGGTGGTCGGAGGCGGAGGTGGGAGAGGCACCTCGCTGCCACTGGGAACGTAGCCGGAGCGTGTGCGATGCGCCATCTGCAAGATTCACCTTTCCATTAGTTCCATAATCTCCGAAGTATTCCAAATAATGTGGGAATGTATGTGTTAATTCCGCAAATGCAACTTTTGCAACCCAACACATATCCTTATTAAGAAGGTGCACAAATCTTAGCTAGCAACTGGCCCGTTTCTGCAACGTCATTTTATCCTTGTTACCGATCGGAAAGGTATTTTGATCCACGTTTTGTAGGGTCCACAAGATCCGGTGTCTCCCTGGTTGGTCTGCATATACCCTTGGGCGAGCCAAAACCTTATCCTCGGGGTCCCACTAATTCCGACCTCTGGTGCCGGGGTCGGGCGATACGGAGCCTTTCATCCCGGGGTCGGGCGAGGCGGAGACCGTCCGCGAGGGGTCGGGCGCGTCTGACCTCGCGACTCGGGGTCGGTCAGCTTTGGACAGGCCCTCAGGAAACGGGTGTGTTCACCGCACCAAAACCCACACTCTTGACATCCATGACGTGTCGCAAAGTGTCAGAAGTCGAGTCAAAAGGGAACGAAAACAAAGGAACTGCTTTCACTAAGATCATTTCATTGCTGGTCTTAAAATACAGGAGGAGTACTCAACTCAAAGCTAACCTATTACATCATTGGCCAAAAATATAGGTTGCCAAGGAGTACAATCAAAACCAAAATAGAACCGTTCAACTTAGTTTGCCATAACTAGAAGTCGTCGAGGTTGCCCACGGAGGCAAAGCTAAGGACCGGAGAGTGAGCATCACCAATTGGAGGCTGCGGTGAGGCATTCTCATAGTCCATGCTCGAAAAGCCTTCGATCTCCTCAGGCTCCTCCTCCTGGGCCATCTGCTCATCCAGCTGCACCTCTAAGGCGTGGATGGCATTAAGCTCATCGTGATGCTCCTGCAAGTGCTCATTGGCGTTCGCCAGCTCCATGTTCACATCATAGAACTGGTCAGCCAAGATCTCCATATCATGCTCCATATCCACAATCTCTTCCTCCAAACGAGTAATCTTGTCCCGCATCTCAGCAATCTGAACATCCTTCTATACCAGCTCGAGCGACTGGTCCACCATGGCACTCTGCACGGTAGACAAGGCAACCTGGTTGGCCACTGCCATCCCAATCACCGTAGCCATCGCTCGGCTCTGCAGCTCAACCATCCTGTAGAACACATTCAGGCAACGAGCTGAAACAAAAATCGTGCGCTGAGGATCCATAAGCCCGAGCAAGTCCATATGCTCCATACGATCCAACCAGTCCAGGTCCCTCGTATCCCGGGCAGGGAACAACCCAATTGGGTCTAGCACGATCTCAAGAGGGTGTGCCCGGTAGAACTAGGTCAAGGTCTGCAAGGCTGCGAACTCCCAAGCGTCGTGGAGCGTGTGTCCCTCAGCCACTACCTCCAACAGCGGCCACTGTGGCTGATCCGGAGGCGGGGGTACCCGCACGTGTACGCGGCTCCGCGGAATCCCGTGGTCCTGGTACGCACGGCCCGCATAAACCGGCGGCGACTGGTACCCGAAAGAGTGCAGAGTGTCCCACAACACAGCTGGAAAACCCTCGTAGTGAAGGCTCCGTGAGTAGGTGGTGCCCTCCGTGCCGACTGCAACGTGCACGGGCTGCGCCATCTGTAACCAAGGGTCACGTGAGAAACGGGGTTAACACTTGGAAATCAAACAGATTTCTGGCAGTTAGAGAAAAGCTCATAACTCAGCAAGTATTCCTCCAAATTTCTTAAATTTTACCAGCATGTTCTTTAGATAGTGGGTAACAAGTTTGGTATTCAAAGGTAGGGCTAGAACAGAACCCAACAAAGTGATAATCTCAGATTCCCATTAAGTATACCTGATGGAACTCTTCAGACCGAGTCAAGATAAACTGAACATAACTTCCAAACCAGAGACTTAACAAAGCTGAAACTCTACCAGTAAGTCCTTCACTAAGTTCTGAAAAACTTTGCTTAAAGGACTCCTTGCAGGAAAGGTCCTTAAGGAGGTCGAAACAGCAGAAACTCCGCTGGTGTGCACTTTGGGCTAACAACCAACAGGGGGTCACCAAACTGATCACAACTCTCAACCCAAATGGTAGTACCTTGCGGCAGTTTTACTTGGGAGTTTTAACACAACTTTTTTTTTATACAAAGCTTCTGGAGTTAGTATGGCGGAAAAAGGACAGCTAGACAATCCTTAACGCGGTGCATTACTTTTTACGACGTACCCGAGTTTGGTTTTATTTCTGAATGCATGCACGTCCTAGTCGTCCTCTCAACCAAAAATAATTGCCAAAAATCTTTGGACTTACGTGGTTAGTGCCGGTGGCAAGGCAACAATACGGCTCTCACTATAATAACTAGTCGAGTTACTAGGCATCGTTTCGAACGCAACGTTTGGTAGTGTACCTGCAGAAAAACACAACACAGCTTGAACCTTCCGTGCCAGCACTCACGAAAGCGTCCACAATCATTACCGTTCACTATAGAAATGGCACCCATGCATTTAACGCTACATGGACAGCGCAACAACCGTGGAAATAGGTTCCTTTGAATAGAATCCTATAACCCTTCGCATTCTCGTGATGCGGAATCATGCACACGTGTAACAAACGTGGGCGAACAACCGTGATGATAGGCTCATTGGAATCGAACCATACCATCCTTCGCATGTATTAACATACGGAACCTGCGCACGTATAATAGATGTGGGCAAAACAACCGTGATGATAGGCTCGTTGGAATCGAATTCCCATCACCCTTCGCATACTCGCGATGTGGATTTCGGCACACGTATGATAGACGTGTCAAAAAGTGCTGGAAGTTAGAAGATAACCAATAACTATTAGCCACCTTAAAAACAACCCCAAAATCCCCTAGGGCTCCTCGAACTAAACTCATCCTTAGCGAACTTACGAACTTCTCGATTTTACTTCTTGCAAATTTTAGTTAGAGAAAGAGTTTTAAGGTTTGTTGTTCTCCGTACCATGCTTCGAGCTCTGATACCAGCTGTGGCGGAACCGCCCAAATTAACCTGACTAAAATGCATTGAAGTCGCCTGACACGCGATTATGCACTTTAAGCAAGTCAACTTGGTCGACCGTCGGATTTCCTCCGATAAACCACATAACAGGATCGAGAAGCATCGCTCACGCGAAGGTGAGTAGCACAGAGGTTACAACATTCCATTATGACAACAAGTTCCGAAATTTGCAAGGTTCGAAGTCAAATAAAACTAGCGGAAGCTAAACGTCGATACATGACATCATGACGGAGCCGATCATGACATCAAAAACTCCTTCCTTCGCCGTCCGAGGAAGGATCCCACTCGACGGTCCAGCCTGGAGGGAGCTGGGTCGGCCAAGTGGTACCAACACCCAAGCTATTAACATTACCTGAAAAAGATTAGCCACAACAAGGCTGAGCAACTAGTACTCAGTAAGACTGACCCGTCGGAAAGACACGACCGAGACTTAGACATGCAAGGCTTTCTGGCTCTGGGGTTTTCTTTGCCAAAAGCGTCTAAAGTCAGTCCTTACTTTCAACATTTTAGCTCATGTTCTATGTTCTTTATCCATTCTAGATTAGCAACTTATACTAAACAACATGGTTTAAAATCAAGTTACTGAACAAGCATCAAGATTTAAAATCATCATCATGTTCCATCTTTACTCAGTGCAGAATAGTGATCAAGTAGTCCCAATCTGTGAGAGGCAGACGAATCGATTCGAATTTATTAACCATGCATGGCAAACCTAATCTCACGACATCCGCGCACCACGAAGGGTCGCTTCATTTGTCAGCCGTCCCCATCGATCCCTTAGGCACGTGTCAGGGCCAACTTCCTTTGGCATGCAATGCTCCACAGTCTCGGCCTATTGCTGCACTGTGACCGCACTTGCACCCACATGATGCACCATGGGAACGACGTTCCAAGGACAGGCGGAGGGTATGCCACGCCCTAGTTCAATCAGGTACTAGGCTTCCCCATCCCATACTAGGTATGAGATTAGTACTTTCAAACACTTGATCACGAACGCCGACACGTTTCGACCTTAGTTCATTTTCATTTAGACAGACGGGGCAATCCACCAAGTATCGAACACACGCCTGACCCTGTTCGTCGTCCTTATAGTTGCGACAAATCTGAAACATTCAACTCCTATAACTCGCGAGTGACAGAAATCACTCGACTTTTACCGAAACCTATTAAGCATTGCACTACTCGACCTTAGCAACTAGTATTCAGACAAGGTACTAAGTTTATGCATCTAAGGTTTCATTACAACTCCTCGAAACATAAATGCGCAATCAAGTAATCAATAATATTGCATGAACTCAAGATAGGAATTTATGCTCCGGGGCTTGCCTTCAGAAAAAGCTTGTGGGTCTTCGGGGTCTTGTGCCGGTTCGGGCTCTCCTTCGAAGGGGTGCAGTTCCTCGGTGGGGTCTTCTTCTGGTGCCGGGTGAAGCTCGTACGTTCTGTCGGCGAGATTCAACTCTACACGGAAATGCAGTGCAGGGGTTAAACATTTTAGATGGTTATTTCAACACACTCATGTTTTAACACGGACACTTGTAGCAAAGCTACAGGAAAGGTGGGGGAAGTTCAACTTCTGTTGGTGGAGAGCAGGATGAGAGGGTCGGATTGGGGAAAAACTTAGGGTCTGACCCTCAGGTTAAGGAAAACCGTACCGAGGTCCTCAGACTCAACACAGAGGAATCCCCGAAAATATTTCACCGATACCCTCGGGTCAAAGAAAAAGTTACAACCGAGCCCTCAGGCGAGGCGGAGAAAGGGTCGGCGAACTTGGCAGGGTCGGGCGAGGCGAACGGGAAAAGGTCGGGCAAGACGAAAAGAAAAGGGGTCGGGCGAACCGAAACAAAGGGTCGGGCGGAACGAAAAAAAGACAGGGGTCGGGCGAAACGAAAAGGACAGGGGTCGGGCGAAACGGAAAGGACCGGGAGGGTTAAGTAGCTTACCTCCAGGTCTACCGGTGAAGCCTTGGGGCCGAACAGGAGCAGGCTGGGGCGGAAAGGGGAGCTTTCTCAAAAGGGTGGCGGGAAAATCGCCGGAGTGTGGGCTGGCGCAAAGGGGTGAGCTCCACGGAAGCTCAGCGGCGGCACGGGGAGAAAGCGGTGGCTCAGAGGAGAAAGTAGGGCACAGAGGAGAAAGTGGCGGCGCAGGTGCAAGCGGTGGCAAGGGGTGGCATTGCCGGTGAGGGGGGTTCCCTTTTATAGGGCCGGGGTGGCGCGGAGGGTCGAGGCGGGGCTTCGGTGGTGAAAGGATAAGGCCGGGAGCGGCGAGTGCTCGGGCGAGGCGGCCATTGGCCGACGACGCCATTGGGCAGAGTAGGCGGAGCTCCGGGTGATCTTCGGCGGCGATTGGCCTTGGGCGGCGCGCGTCTGGGGCTTCTGGTCTGTCGAGCGGGCGATGCAGAAAGGCTACCGTGGGGGTTGGGCGAGTGGGCGGAGGCGCGGGACGTCGGGGGCGTCTCAGCTTTCTCGGCGAACGGGCGGAACAGGGTTGGCGGAGCAGAGCCGTGGCAGGTGGAAGGCGACCTGCGCGCGGCCGGCGATTGGCTAGCCCTGCGCTCGCTCCGTCCTGTCGCGGGCGCGGGTTGGGCGCCGTGGCTCTCGTCCTATCGCTGTCGCGCTGGTGATACGGCGCCAGCGAGCTGCCGGTGGCCAGCTGCCACGCGGCGCGCAGTGCGCGAGCGAACATGCTCGGGCGCGCGGGCGTCGAGGCTCCCTTCGGGCAGCAAGCCCGACCTGCTTTGGAGCGATCCTTCTCCAAATCTTTCAACACAGCTCCCGAAACTCCCTTAAACAAACTTGTTCAACTCTGGTCGTTCTTCAAACTTTGTTTAAGGTGTCGGTTTAGATTGTGAAAGGATTCAAAGATCTTTCCGGCCAAAGCTAGCCAAAAATCTGGAATTCGAGACTTAGGATTTAAGGCATCCGGGGTGAGTTGACTGGTTTACCTCACTTTGACCGGAATTTTGAACAAGTTCGGGTCCGATTGGGATCTGGGTCAGTGTAACGAAGTTGGAACACTCTCGAGGTACTACAACTTCTATTAAGGCTCTGACTCGAGTTTAGATAGGAAAACGGGAGATGAAAGTCCGCAAGGATGGAGGAAAACTCGAATTCCAGGACTTAAGAGATTTTCAGGGTCCTTTTAGGAAAGCCGGCTTTGGATTGCTGTTTTTGACTCCCTTCCACTCCGAATTAGTCAAGGTGCCTTTAACAAAAGTTGTTGGAATATAAAAGTTTTACAACTTTATTTGGGCAGAAACTTAAGTTTGTATATAGAATTTCAAGCTTTAAAACAAACTCCAAAAGGAGCTTCTTAGGTTTATAAGGGTCATTTCACTTCTTAAATTAAGGATTTATCACTGGTTTAGAGTTAAAAGCACTTAATTTAGGTAGAGTTGTTACAGCCTACCCCCCTTAAAGGAATCTCGCCCCAAGATTCAAGTGCAGAAAGAACTAGTGTGGCTGGTGCAACGTACCTCCTTGATCGAAAAGAAAACCGCGGAAGTTAGTGTTGAGATATTCTTCCGTCTCCCACGTCGCTTCGTCTTCCGTATGGTTACTCCACTGAATTTTGTACATCTTGACCATTTGCCGACGAGTATGTCTTTCCTTCCGGTCGAGGATCTTAACTGGATACTCCTTATATGATAAATCGGGTTCAATCTCCAATTCTTCTGGGGTAATGATCTCAGTTGGAATCCTGATGCACTTCTTGAGTTGCGAGACATGGAAAACATTGTGTATCGCTGCAATCTTCTCTGGAAGTTTTACTCGGTACGCTACGGGTCCACACGCCTCTACGATCTCGTAGGGACCAATATAGCGCGGAGCTAACTTTCCCTTTACTCCAAAACGTTGTACGCCTTTGGTCGGTGAAACCCGTAGGTATACAAAATCTCCAACCTTAAATTGGTTGGGTCTTCTTCTTTGATCGGAATAGCTCTTATAGTTGTCCTTATAGTTGCGACAAATCTGAAACATTCAACTCCTATAACTCGCAAGTGACAGGAAATCACTCGACTTTTACCGAAACCTATTAAGCATTGCACTACTCGACCTTAGCAACTAGTATTCAGACAAGGTACTAAGTTTATGCATCTAAGGTTTCATTACAACTCCTCGAAATGTAAATGCGCAATCAAGTAATCAATAATATTGCATGAACTCAAGATAGGAATTTCTGCTCCGGGGCTTGCCTTCAGAAAAAGCTTGCGGGTCTTCGGGGTCTTGTGCCGGTTCGGGCTCTCCTTCGAAGGGGTGCAGTTCCTCGGCGGGGTCTTCTTCTGGCGCTGGGTGAAGCTCGTATGTTCCGTCGGCAAGATTCAACTCTACACGGCAATGCAGTGCAGGGGTTAATCATTTTAGATGGTTATTTCAACACACTCATGTTTTAACACGGACACTTGTAGCAAAGCTACAGGAAAGGTGGGGGGAGTTCAACTTCTGTTGGTGGAGAGCAGGATGAGAGGGTCGGATTGGGGAAAAACTTAGGGTCTGACCCTCAGGCTTAAGGAAAACCGTACCGAGGTCCTCAGACTCAACACAGAGGAATCCCCGAAAATATTTCACCGATACCCTCGGGTCAAAGAAAAAGTTACAACCGAGCCCTCGGGCGAGGCGGAGAAAGGGTCGGCGAACTTGGCAGGGTCGGGCAAGGCGAACGGGAAAGGGTCGAGCGAGATGAAAAGAAAAGGGGTCGGGCGAACCGAAAAGGACAGGGGTCGGGCGAAACGGAAAGGACCGGGAGGGTTAAGTAGCTTACCTCCAGGTCTACCGGTGAAGCCTTGGGGCCGAACAGGAGCAGGCTGGGGCGGAAAGGGGAGCTTTCTCAAAAGGGTGGTGGCGAAATCGCCGGAGTGTGAGGTGGCGCAAAGGGGTGAGCTCCACGGAAGCTCAGCGGCGGCACAGGGAGAAAGCGGTGGCTCAGAGGAGAAAGTAGGGCGCAGAGGAGAAAGCGGTGGCGCAGGTGCGGGCTGTGGCAAGGGGTGGCATTGCCGGTGGGGGGGGTTCCCTTTTATAGGGCCGGGGTGGCGCGGAGGGTTGAGGCGGGGCTTCGGTGGGGAAAGGATAAGGCCGGGAGCGGCGAGTGCTCGGGCGAGGCGGCCATTGGCCGACGACGCCATTGGGCAGAGTAGGCGGAGCTCCGGGTGGTCTTCGGCGGCGATTGGCCTTGGGCGGCGCGCGTCTGGGGCTTCCGGTCTGTCGGGCGGGTGATGCGGAAAGGCTACCGTGGGGGTTGGGCGAGTGGGCGGAGGCGCGGGACGTCGGGGGTGTCTCAGCTTTCTCGGCGAACGGGCGGAACAGGGTTGGCGGAGCAGAGTCGTGGCAGGTGGAAGGCGACCTGCGCGCGGCCGGCGATTGGCTAGCCCTGCGCTCGCTCCGTCCTGTCGCGAGCGCGGGTTGGGCACCGTGGCTCTCGTCCTATCGCTGTCGCGCTGGTGATAGGGCGCCGGCGAGCTGCCGGTGGCCGGCGGCCACGCGGCGCGCGGCGCGCGAGCGAACATGCTCGGGCGCGCGGGCGTCGAGGCTCCCTTCGGGCAGCAAGCCCGACCAGCTTTGGAGCGATCCTTCTCCGAATCTTTCAACACAGCTCCCGAAACTCCCTTAAACAAACTTGTTCAACTCTGGTCGTTCTTCAAACTTTGTTTAAGGTGTCGGTTTAGATTGTGAAAGGATTCAAAGATCTTTCCGGCCAAAGCTAGCCAAAAATCTGGAATTCTAGACTTAGGATTTAAGGCATCCGGTGTGAGTTGACTGGTTTACCTCACTTTGACCGAGATTTTGAACAAGTTCGGGTCCGATTGGGACCTGGGTCAGTGTAATGAAGTTGGAACACTCTCGAGGTACTACAACTTCTATTAAGGCTCTGACTCGAGTTTAGATAGGAAAACGGGAGATGAAAGTCCGCAAGGATGGAGGAAAACTCGAATTCCAGGACTTAAGAGATTTTCAGGGTCCTTTTAGGAAAGCCGGCTTTGGATTGCTGTTTTTGACGCCCTTCCACTCCGAATTAGTCAAGGTGCCTTTGACAAAAGTTGTTGGAATATAAAAGTTTTACAACTCTTATTTGGGCAGAAACTTAAGTTTGTATATAGAATTTCAAGCTTTAAAACAAACTCCAAAAGGAGCTTCTTAGGTTTATAAGGGTCATTTCACTTCTTAAATTAAGGATTTATCACTGGTTTAGCGTTAAAAGCACTTCATTTAGATAGAGTTGTTACAGATTCAAGCCTTCACTCCTTTGTTGAAATAAAACCTGACCAGGAATTCGTGTGGGGAGAGGAACAACAAAAGGCGTTGGAGGACATCAAGCAGTACCTGGTCTCGCCGCCGGTATTGGTTCCACCGCGGGCTGACAAGCCATTCAAACTATACTTGTCGGCCGATGAATGAGCTATTGGGTCAGTGCTAGTACAAGAATTTGAAGGAAAAGAAAAAATAATTTATTATGTCAGTAGAAGATTCCTGGATGCTGAGACTAGATATCCCCCAGTGGAACGGCTCTGTCTTTGTCTGTATTTTTCATGTACTAAACTCAGGCACTACCTATTATCGGCAGAATGCATAGTCGTGTGCAAAGATGACATGGTCAAGTACATGTTGTCATTGCCAATTTTGAAAGGAAGGATTGGAAAGTAGGTTCTAGCTCTATCACAGTTTGACCTGAGGTACGAATCGGCCAAAGCTGTCAAGGGCCAAGTAATGGCTGATTTCGTGGCCCAGCATTGTGGACCAGGAATTGTAGTTGTTGAGCCAGCTCCATGGACACTGTACTTCGACAGTTCCTCATGTGGGGCCGGATCAGGAATCGGCATCATCCTCAAATCGCCTCAGGGGGCAAGTTATGATTTCTCTCTGCCAATAGAGGCATCCGCCACCAATAATCAGGCGGAATACCCGGTTATCCTAAAGGGTATCCAATTATTGAGAGAAATCAAGGCCGATGCAGTGGAGATTTTTGGGGATTCCATGCTCATTGTCGATCAATTAATTGGGAAGTCTGAATGCAAAGATGATATCTTAAGGATTTACTATGAAGATTGCCTCCAATTATTGAAGGAGTTCAAGTCTGCGATTATTGAGCACATTCCCAGAAGTTATAACAAGGAAGCTAATAGGCTCGCCCAACATGCCTCCGGGTATCAGCCGATTCGAGGGGTTATGTCTCTGGAGCTTGCAGCTGACGACTGGAGAAAGGAGATCGCCGATTACTTAAAGGATCCATCCAAGAAAGTGGATCGGCGAGTGCGTTTTCAGGCCACGAAATATGTGTTACTTGAAGACGATTTGTTTTACCGGACAATTGATGGAGTACTACTTAAATGCCTTGGGATAGAAGAAGCAAAGGTTCTGATGGGAGAAATTCACGAAGGCGTATGTGGGGCTCATCAGTCAGCTCACAAGATAAAGTGGATGATCAGGAATAATGGTTATTACTGGCCGACGATACTCGAGGATTGCTTTAAATATTATAAGGGGTGTCAGGATTGCCAGAAGTTCAGTAATGTGCAACGTGCACCGGCCTCGGCTATGGAACCAATAATTAAGCCATGGCTGTTTAGGGGTTGGGGAATAGACCTCATCGGACAGATTTATCCTCTATCAAGCAAGGGACACAAGTTCATATTAGTAGCCACTGACTACTTTACCAAGTGGGTGGAGGCAGTTCCCCTGAAAATCGTGACATCAGCCGCTATGATAGATTTGTGAAAGACCATATTGTTTATCGGTTTGGTATATCCCTCAAACCATCACGACCGATCAAGGGACAATGTTTACTTCGGGAGAGTTTGAAGAGTTCACCGCCGATATAGGAATTAAATTGTTGAATTCTTCTCCGTATTATGCTCAAACTAATGGTCAGGTTGAATCATCCAATAAGGGGATAATCAAGGTGATCAAGAGGAAGATAAAGGAGCAGCCCAAGAGGTGGCACGCATCCTTGACTGAATCTTTATGGGCCCACAGGATGGCCTGCCATGGAGCTACTAAAATATCTCCTTATCAATTGGTATACAGTCACGAGGCAGTATTGCCTTGGGAATTAAGGACAGGGTCCATACGCACGTCACTTCAAGATCAGTTAACCGCCGATGATTATTCCCTCCTCATGAAGGAGGAGCTCGACGATTTGGCGAGACAGCGATTGAGGGCCTTGATCAGCATCGAAGAAAATAAGAAAAGAGTAGCCAGGTGGTATGATAAGAAGGTCAAGGTTAGGCAGTTCTCCCAAGGAGACTTGGTATGGAAGCTGGTGCTGCCGATAGGGTCTAAGGATCCCAAGTTCGGTAAATGATCGCCTACTTGGGAAGGGCCATATAGAATCAGTCGATGTGCTCCAGGAAATGCGTACACATTAGAGACCATCGAAGGAGAGGAATTTACAAGAGCTCTAAATGGAAGGTATTTAAAGAGATACTATCCTAGCATATGGGTGGGCGCATAGGCGTGTTGAATCGTTATGACTGATTCCTGTTGACTCGTATTCATATAGCCGATGCAAAGAGACATCGCCTTAAGGGCGAAGCTTTTGACCAGTTTGGCCGATTTATTATTCGGTACAGCGATGGGATACATGGCCGACACGGTACAAGTCACCCTTAGACCAAAAGTACCAATACAGTTATTAACCAAGTTTCAGCTGAGCTTTGTTCTTATTAATCTCTCTTTGCACCCGGCCTAGTTCTATTAAGAGACGGGTGCTCTTTTCCTCCGAATCCTCCATGGCATCTTCAAGGGCTACCTGGCGAGGTAGCTGATGACTCCTCTCGACCAATGGCGGAGTTGGTTTTCTGATGTTGTTGGCTTCGATGTGATCCACGATTTTCTTGACATGGGCTGGAAGATGATCTATAAGTTCCTCACAATGAGCCGCAATCAGATCTCTGTCTGCCTGCGTCAGTGGTTCCTTAGAGTGCATGATCTTGATAGCCCGCTCCAGATCAGGGCTGAGCCAAATTGGAAGACCATAGGCGGTTAGTCGTCAAGAAGAATTGATCGAGGAGTGTGAAAAGGATTTCATACCTGATTAACGGAGGCGGAAGAGGACATTTTTGCACCTGTTTGGAGATCTGCAAATGGTCGAAGAGAATACAGAAGGGTGAATGAGACGCGAGTGCCCCTGGGAGGAGTAGAGAGACCTCATATTTATAGGAGGGAAAAACGTAAGGGGCAACGGTTAGCAAAGGCATCCATTCAAAGCAAATGACCGTTGGGCTAAAAGTTGCGAAGAGGAAACGTTCAAATTCATATTCACATGACAAACGGCAAGAGGAGCATTAAGTTTACACAGAAATCTTCAGAGGACAATTCAATTTCTAGTACAATCACTCGAGGAGGGTATCGATGGCCGTGATCGCCCGTTGACGGATCTGATCAGTCGAATCTAAAATCCTCTGATCATTGTCAGCCGATCCAGGGACCTCCGGCATGTGTCGATGAAGCCGGATGGCTTCATGAGCAAGGTTTTATCTTTCCTGCTTTAGGTTAGCGATGACGGATGGAAGATCATTGAGTTTCTTCTCTTCAGCAGCTATAGCCTTTGTTACCTGCTCCATCTCCTTGGCAAGCTCTGCCCTACGCCGTTTGAGACGATCTATGGTGCCAACGATATCTAGGCAGGAGTTTTCAAGAACGCTGATTTTCTGGTGTACCTCTTGAGCTCGGTGTTTATAAGAATCTTCCTCTTCACGCACCTTGGCCAGCTTGGCACGATCGACCATATGTCGCAAAGCCCTGAACACTGGAATTTTCATCGATTCAATGAATGCCGCGGGCGCAAGGGCTTCTTCTGCATCCTCCGGAACTCGCCCTTTTATCTCGTTGAAAATCTGCTGAATCGTTGAGGTGTCTTCCACCAATCGGCCGATGTCATCTTGGAGGAGGGTTCGGATGCTCTGAAGTTTTGCTCGTACTTCCTCAGAAATGGAGCCTAGAGCTACTTGTTGAGAGACTACTTCTTCATCATCAGAAACGGCAATAGCAAATGAGAAGAGGCTGTTATTGGGTGTGTCTTGCTCCTATAAGAGTACAAAGGGAAGGAACGGGTCAGCCAATGATAGTGGAAATTGGTTGAGGTGGATGCCAAAAGTTTCTTACTTGTTTAAAGCGAATTTCTTCCGTTTGTGTTAGTGGGATTGCCACCCTTGGTTCAGGGATCGGCGCGGTTGGTTCATCAGAAGAGGAAGACTCCACAATGATCGGTGTTGTGCTTGGACCAGCTTCCTGGAAAATGACAAAGAAAAAGCCTTCGTAACAATGAAAGGATAATTAAATCTGAAGCGTGATACTGGTCATTTTACCTCTGTGGATCATCCGGCCGACGGCTACTGGAAAGGTATGATTAGCGTGCCCGAGATGACCTGCATAAAAATCGGTCAGTTTCAGTTAAGGATCGGAAAAGCTAGAATAAGATGTATATTCTTTACCTCAGCTGAGGGGATTGCCAAGGGTATTTCTGCTTGAGGGACGGTCGATTGTTGCAGGGTTTTCTCTGGAAAATTTTGTGCGGCCTAGCAAAATAGAAGTTAATGCCAATAAAATGCTTGGAGAAATGTGAAATATATGGGATTACCTGCATAGCTTCTGCCAATAAAGATGCAGCTGCCGATCCGATTTCTGTAGCAATCTGGGGGTCGACCTCTTGGGCAATTGGCAGGGCTAATGAGACTAAAGCCTCGGCTGGTACTGCCGCCGATTGATCGGCTGGTTCTGTACGGGCGCGCGCCCGACAACTTGTCTTCTTTGAAGAAGATATTTTCAACTTCTGTTTTAATCGGCCAGTGGTGATATCTTCGATGGATGGGGCCTGAAAACCAATGATTGGAAATGAAGTATATGGATGGCGATTCTCTATCGGCCTTCCGCTACGGCTACGCGTTGGGGGGAGTTGGCTTCGAGACTGCAAAAAAAAAGGAGTCAGTGGTAATCTTGTAGCACAAGGAGTACAATGTCAAATCGGCCAGAAAAGTTTGGTACCGCTGCATTTGGGTCGATGTTGTCAGGATCCAGATCATTGCAGTATGTTGCAGGAGATACGCAGAAGAGGTGTTGCTTCCATTCACCCCACCATAATTTGAATTGCTGAACAACAAAAGGAGCCACCACCCAGTTGGTTAAGTCAACAGTACTGGAGTCTGGTGCCAGATTGCATAGCCAATTATATTCAAGTCCTTTGGCGAGCTCATCCCGAAACTTCGCTCGGCCGGCAAAATAGATCTTAATCGGCAGCTGTCCAAGGACAAGTTGCCGTGCTTCCACCGATGGGTTATAAAATTCATAAGTTGGAAAGTCCTTCCCCGAAAAGAAGTTCGCTGGCAGGATCCCCAGTTTAATTAGGACATCCGTAAGCTCATTGTTGAAGGAGCTAATCGTCGAGTTGAAACAAATGGGATGTTTGAAGAGTGGCTCGGCTCTCTGGTATGGATACCAGCTGGTGGTTTCTTCACTGCAGCCGATATAAAAGCATTTGAAATACTCGGTTGTTCTGGCAGAGGTAAATTTACTACCAGGAAAACCTGACGCCGTCTCGCCAAAAGAAGTGCACCGTCGTCATACTGTTGGGTTTCCCTCTGACTCAATATTGGGAAATGTTTTGGTCTCTACTTGTTGCCGGAAAACCTTACTCATGTACAAATTGAGCCAGAGAGTAATAAATCAACAGGGGCCACCAGGGTTCCCAATCGGCTCTCCGGTTGATAGCTTGACGGCGATCTGATGCATCATGTGGTAAGCCGATCCTAGCAAATGTTTTCCTAGAGGGACAGTGGATCCTCTTGCCAAGGCCTCGGTGTGGCGGAACTGCCCAACTTAAACTGGCTTAAGTGCATCTAATTGATGTCAGAACAACAATTATCCAAAATGCACTTAAAACAGTGTAAGTCCGGTAGTCCGTCAAGGCTTCTGTTCACAGAACTCCTTGAAAACCTCCACAGTGTATTCCATAGCCATACATCAGGATTGCTTCCACGATGGGATAGCATCAACAAACATTACATTTTTTTTCATACAGAACAGAGGTACGATTTATTACAAACCATAGATTGAAGAAACTTAACAGTGCAAGTTAAACCATTGCTAAGAGTTTAAAATATAAAATAGTCCGGGGTAAGTAATTAAACATCTAAGTTTATTCTAGGGTATCATGAGACTCATAAGATACCCTAGTTCTTCAGAACTTCCTCCTCGGTGGGTCCCTGCTGGGCTTCTGAAAACAACAACAAAGGATCCCCTGAGTACGAAGTACTCAACAAGTCTAACCCGTCTAACCAATATAAATATTTCCTGAACACTGTATGATAGCTTTATGGTGTATTGGCTTACTCACATTTTGCAAAAAGAGCTTACTACAAGTGAAACCTTAGTTTTATCTTTTATTTCAGATTGAGTTTGTTACCTGACCAGTCTAGATGATGAAAAATATTTTAGCAACCAGATGGAACTAAGTCATACAACATATTTATTCAAAGCAAATGGTTCCCTTCTCTTTGTTACACTACGATGCTTAAGCAATGATCAAGTGCATTCATATCTGAGAATTGCGGCGATTCGGACCAATTTACATCCTGCAGGAGATACCCGACCACCAGCTATGTACAAATGTCCGGTTGCACATAACGACCTTTCGATTAGATGTACCCAACGATCGGAAATATGACTACTCGAACCTAGGGACGCACCCCCACATGGAACCCCACGTCTGGCGATCTCCAATGTGAGTTTCAGGCTACGCCCCTACCCTTCCACTGCACGCCAAGCACGGGTACGAAATATTTCCGATCAGAGAGCCAACTAACCTACCAAGCTTGCTGGTTCCCATATAGCAGTAAGCAACCATGTAATATCACTTGATCACGGGTTAAAACAACGATCGGTCCTTAATCAAATTAATCGAGTAGACGGACCTACGGAACTCAAGACTCCTCTCTTGATTCCATCCAAGCTTCCGTCCACTATCTTCCAAAACAGGTCATTTCCTTGATGTACATGTGTATGACAATGTTACCTTAGGTTGCTGAGTACCATAGGTACTCAGGAATGGTAAAGGTAGCGCGACTATGCTTTGCTAAGCATGGGATACTTACTAATTATTGAACAAGTGGCAAAGATGTCCTTAATAATAAGGTTGGATTGTGCATAAAAGTAAGGTTTCGATCAACTCCTAGACTTAATGCATTCATAAAGAAATAACCAAAAGTTGGACACATGAAATAATGACTCCAAAATAGATAGGCATAGATGCACCAGAGCTTGCCTTGATCTGTGAAAATGTTAGCGTTGCCCGACAGTCCGGCTTCACAAGGGATCAACTCAATAATCTCCTCAAACTCCGGAGGTTCTTCAGAAATTTCCAGAAACTCTGCTTCTGGAGCTTCAATATCTACGAGAAAGCGTATGCATGAGTCAGAGATGCACCTTTTTAAGCACAGGACTCTTCAACTTCTTTCATGATAAAGTTGCAAGCCAGCAATGACTTAGACAACTTAACTTCATGATAAAGTTGCAAGCCAACAAAACTCTACCCAAACGTCTAACTCGCGATTTAAACCTACTTTATCAAACCCCTTTTTAAACTTTTCTTTTTATTTTTTAAAAACATTTGAATTAATTTCTAAGGTAAAAGGAAATGTAAAACTATAGATTTAACATTTGTTTGGAATTTATCAAAACATTATTCAGAATTTTATTTATTTATAAAGCTTAAGCATTTACTTAAATATTTTAAGGAAAAGCATTAAAGAAATAATTAATCTTTATCTTTTTATTTAAAAAAAATAAGCCTTTTCTTTTATTTTAGAAAAGCATCAAATTATTTTCTAATCTTAAACTCCTAATTACTATAGATTATGATTAATTTGTAATTAGAAAAGCATTAGTTCATATTTTATGTATTTTGGAATTATTAAGTACTTATTTAATACCTTTGATTAAAGGCACTAAATAAATACCCAAAAATGTTATAATCAAATAAGTTTTAATAATTTTAATGTGTAAAGGAGATAAAAACAAACCTATTAAAATTTATTTCACTATTCTTGGGTGCTCCTATGATTTTTGGTGAATTAAAAGGTGTAACAGGTAATTAAATCTATTTTTAAAATCAAAAACCCAAACCTTATCCGAAACCCCCTGGAATCCTATTGCTACCGGCCCCCCTTTACCCTATTCTCACCGACGCATGGGGCCAACCTGGCCAGACCTCCCCTGCCCGACCCAAAACAGGGTGCCCAGCAGGTGGCTCCGGCGGCTCGCCGGCCGGCGGCTCGACGGCGGCAGGGCCAGGCCGGGGAGCACCCCTAGGTCCCGGCGCACCGGCGGGAGGTGGCGGCCCCCCTGGAGGCGGCCTGAGCTGGGGTCTCCACGGGCGGCCATGGCCGAAGGCCGGCGGGCTTCTAGGTCTGGCGGCGGCGCAAGCGACCGGCGGAGGCGCCCTACGGCTCCTATGCGACTTAGATAACCTTCTACACCCGAGCACAAGAACAGAAGAGGGGCGGCGCAGAGGGCTCACCGGAGGAGCAGTAGCGGCGGCGAGCGGACAGGAACGGTAGCGACTTGAGGCTTGCTGGCGGGAAGCTAGGAAACGGGGGGGGGGGGGGGGTCGACGAGGTGCTAGCGGGGCTTCGGGCGGAAGGAATCGAGGAATAGAGCGGCGGTGCGGTGGAATCGGCCGGCGGCGTGCTTCTCACCCGAGCTCTGTTTGCGCGGTGGTGAAAAGGACAGCGGGGTTAACGGATGAGGCGGGAGCGGTACAAATACGAACTTCTACCGCGTGCATGACGACCACATCGACGAGCTGCAGGTGTGCGTGGCGCGGTGGCCAACGTCATGGTTGTCGCGCTGGCCGGCGGGCAGGGTGCCGGTGGCGGCACGGCTCTGTTCCCTGCTGTGCTTGTTTTCCCCTCTTCCTTCTTCTTCTTTGCTCCGAAATTCCATTTAAATCCCGATGCCCAATTATTCCTTAAGCAAACTTGTAGAGTAGTCCAAGTACTTTTGTTGATAGATTGACCTCCAAGCGAAATGATCAATCTAAGACCAAGATTTTGAAGCTCGAAGTTCGACCAAAACCTTCTGTAACTGAACCTTGGTCATTCAGTCTCATCGGGTTCCAAAACAGAGACTCCTTCCCTACTTTACACTCAATTTAAATTGCTTAAACTCGTTCCATACAGTTTGAACCTTGCCTATCCTTGTTCTACAACTAACAAAGATTCCATTTTGCACATGAACTTATATATCTTTTACACTGGATTTTTCTGAAATTCACTCCAAACATTGCTAGTCAATGCTGTTTTCAGACTTAGGATTTTCTTGGTGAGAAGGCTGAAATCTGCTTTTTTGCTGATTTTGGGCTTCATTTTAAATTCAAACCTTCCACTTTCTCTGAACAACAACATTTCATTTACCTTCTCCATAGTCCATATTTCACTAATGTCCAAAAACATCTGCTCACTTACAAGAAAAATTCTCCAGAAATTGGCTCCAAAGTAATGTACTTAATATCATTTTCAGATTCGCGTGTTTTCGGACGATGCACAGTAACTTCATCAATTTCATTTTCAATTGTATTTCTGAGAGGTTAATGACTTGAATTAGACCACCAACTTCACTCTCTTGAGTTCTAAATACTCTCAAGTATCCATTTCATATGTCTGCTAAATTTATTCAAATTTGAAACTACAAATTGCAAATTTGGTCGAATTCGGCTCAAATTCGACTTTGGTTCAAATTACCTTCCTTTAATCCAAACTTCACCATTAGCTTCTTAATGTCATACTTAAGTTGTCATTAACACTGGGTGTTACACTCGGCCAAAGCTTGTGTATTATAAGAAGGGCGAACTGCTTTGCCGCAAAAGAAGTACTTCTCTAACCACATCATTAGGAAGGCCGTGTATTCTCTGTCGCCGATCGGCCCAGTCTTCATGTTTTTATCAATATATCCTTTCCACCCGCCGATTCCTTTTGTCTCCAGGCGATGGGTCGGTTTGACTAGAAAATCAAAGGGCGAATCGGGGGAAGAGATGTCGAGGCCAGTCAACATCAGGACGTCTGCTAAAGTGGGGTTCATGGGCCCATGTCCAAAAAGAAACGCATTGAGTGCGTCGGACCAGAAGTAAGAGGCTGCCATCACCAAGGGTTCGTTCTTCTCCATCTGAGACAAAGATAGATTTATACATTGGCTAATTTTCAGTTCGTCCCAAAGAACTCTCTTAGAATTGGACATTCTTCGGAACCACTCCTTCCAGCCAACAGTTTCGTTCGGCCAGGATCTGAATGCGCCCGTCCACTGGTTCAAATCCATGGGTGACTGCTTAAAGGGAATCCTATGGGTTTCTAGGTTGATCAAATCAGTGGGATCTGGATTCCCCATAGGACCAAGGCCGATAAGACCGGGTGCATCAGAAATGCGGATGGTGATTCGCTGCCTGACCTCCTAAGAAAGATGCAAAAGGGAAACTGAAAATAGATCTAAAAGACGCATGAGCAGTGAAAGGTAAAAGGGTAAAGCTTCAGATATTTACCTCCAGAATGAAGTTCATGGTTGCTGATGGAGCCGCCATTGAAGAAGATGAAGCGGGGTGAGGACGAGAGAAAGATCGCTGGAGGAGTGCAACCGGAAGGCGAAAGGGCGCCGGAAGATGACGGGAGATGATTCGCTGGGAAAGAGGAGTTTCTGAGCTCGTGGAAAAGAAGCGGCAGAGGACGCGTGTATTTCAAGTCGGCTCAAAACCGCGCCGCCTACACAAATTTCGAGGAACGGTTGCCTCAGACGCCCAGTTCGAAAAAATTATAATCATCAGAGAGGAGACTGTGGAACAGACAGGAGCTTTTGCCGCGCTTGCTTTGGAGGAAGAATTAAAATTAGGAAGAATTTGGAAGCAAAAGTTGTGTTTTACTCCGAAACTGGGGGGCATGTGTTGACGCCGGATTTTGACACGTGTTTCGACTCGGCGTCAAAGAAGGAGAAAGGCAGGCCAAGGGTACAGTTAGGAATCGGCTGATTGAAGCTACAGTGTTTCGGCCGACTGACAAAAGCAACCGGTGAAGGTTGGCCAATCGGAAGCTGGAGCGGCTTGGTCAGTATGGGTCTAAGGTGGGCCAAGAAAAAAGATCAGCTGAAGAAGGAGATTGGCTCGTAGGGATATAATAACCAACTCTGATACGAGTTGTGTTTGTAAATATTTGTTATCATTTAAAATTAGAGATAGATCCTAGTCGGTTAGGAAATCAGTTATAAACAGGCTATAAATAGCCACCTCTAGAGGTTTGTAAAGAAAAGACATCAATCAATACAACCAATCTACTTTTTTCTCGTACTTTACTTTCAAGTCGACGACTTCGCCAAAATACTTTTTTCTTTCACGAGTTTGTACGGGTTAGCAGGGTTGCATCGACACGATGTTCGGTCAATTCTGTAAGTTCCGCTTACCGAGTAATATCTAAGCTTTAACTTCGGGCGCATCGTTGTTGTTTTGTTTAGATTTATTCACCAGTTATCGATATCAGCTAGAATCGTAGGTTTTAACTGTTATTTTAGTTTTTATCACAACCAGCTTGAGGTACGAACTGTTGACTTTTTATTGCTTTCCTTCTTTGTTATCATATAGCCGATTAGATCTATCTCGAGTGTTGTTTCACTAGCGTTGTTTAGTTTGCTTTTGTAGTTTTTTCTTTACAATCGCTACACAGTATCGGCTGTCTTATAGCTGATTACCTCTACAGTAAATCAGCCGATTCGCCGATGCGCTTTTAAAGATAGATCAGAACTCTAGCCGATCGGAACCCTTGGAATTTAATATTTTTTCCTTGTCAATCAACAGGTCAGATTGACTGGCACGCCGCGCGAAACGCACCAGGACGATAACCCGAACAGGAGTTAAGCAGATTCTCCCGAGTCGTGTGTCCGACGCTGAAAATCAACCGGCCGATTTTTAGCGCCAACACAACTAATATGAATAATTAGGATCAAGATGGTCACTTCTCATAACTACTTTAATGTGTCCAAAATTTTCTAAACCACCACTTAGGGAGTACATGTTTTTCTTTTTCCTAATAATAAAAAAAGATTAATTAGGGTATCCACACATTTATTGCGTTTTTATTTCACAACATTTATCCAAAATAACATGAACATAATCCAAAGAAGCATTAGATTCATGAATAGAATTAGCACATGTTCAAGTACTAAATGCTATGGTCATTCTTTTTACACTATTAGAAGTACGTACAGAGTGGAATTGCAACAACTCTACTATAAAATGGCGACAAAAGTTGTCTTAAACTACTTAAGGATTACAGTATACGTTAAAAAATTTCACAGATTTACGGTGCGTAGAATGTACTAAATGTAAGCAGTAGAACTGAATAAAAATGAGAACATCAAAATTTCATCTATCAGTATTAATCTAAATATATACACAAAAAAGGCCAGGCGCGTGAGCCTAACGTCCAGTTGCCGACTAATTAGGAACTGATAGCCAAACAAGAAAAACCCTCACAAGCTTAAAACACACACGCACAGCAAAAAGAACTCACAAGCTTGGGTTTGTTTGAAATTGAAATTACAAACACATGCTCAGAAAAAAAAAATTACATCATCCCCGATTTACTGCTGGCTATAATTGGTCTGAGTATCGTGTTACCATTGACGACCTTTGTTGTTGCAACAAGGAAGTCGTAGCCCATTCCTTCCTGCAATACACAAGGCAAAAGGTATTTTAAAAAATAAAAACAATAGTATGGTCCAAATAAAAAAATCTTCCCCAGTTAAATTTCAGGTCTCACGTGTTAAAAAAATATAGTTCCTAGGAAAGATTTTGGTCATGTAAACAGTATGGTAGTTGACTATTAGGAGGGAAAATCTGATCTATACAGGATACTGAAGTAAATTCTGGTATCTAAGAAAATACCTTAGAATCGATTTGCTATAAACATTTGAAAATTGAGAAACAAGTCAGACAAGGCGTACCTGTGCACTTAGGAATCGAAGGGCAGCAATCTCAGCAAATGTGACACCACCAATGAATACAACCAAAACCAGAGAGCGATGACCAACCCTATAAACAGAAAATTTGGAAAACGAACTTACAACCATGAGAATGAGATAGGAAAGATTAGAACTGCAACAGATGACCATTCTTTCCTTCTAAGTACAAGTAAAAGGAAAAGCAAACACCAGCAAATTCAGTAAAATAAGCATTAATCTTGCTCATATTTTCCTTGTTTTCCTTATCTATTATATTGGATAGTCATTCTAGTAGAAGAGATTTTCTGTAATTCATTGTTAACAAAATGGCAGGACAACGAAAGTGACGTAATAGGAATTCTGATATTTTTCTAGCTTTCCCAGAGATACCTGACATCCATATAAAAATGAGATGACTAATACTCATGAAATTACATGATCCTTAAGAAACTAATCTTTAAAATTAAGGAAACAATACAATATAATTTTCTCTAAATAATGACCCAATTCCGAGGCTCTAGGAAGGCATGGTGCTGCTCCTCCCTCACATGGATTCTAATGGATTGTACAGGACATTTTCAGACTCCATTTTACTTGAGTTTGTATACAGAACCAGCATGGTGTCCATATCCCTCTCTTCTCTCTCCATTTCAATCATGAATCATTTCTTCAATGTTAGAATTGTCCTACAGGGGTGAATTTACCTGTCAATACTCTGCTGAGCCCCTGAACCTGGATGTACTTCCAGTGACGAATCAATTGTCAAACCACCCTACATGAGTTTGAAAAATCTTCAAGGAAAAGATTTTTGCTTCCCTAAAATGCAAAGTCAACTTGACGGAGTCCACTTACCCTTTTCAAATCTAGATGTGGACCTGGCAATAGTTTCAACAATTCTTCAATAGAACGCCTGTAAAGTGGGAAATAACTGTAATGTGAGAGTATATGTGGAACACCTTTTATCGATTAATTAAGGTCTCTCATGCAAATCACTTGCACAACCAGCTGGCACATTTATTGCCACATAAACAGCACCTATTTGATCTGATATATTGATAAAAAACTATAGTCTGTTTGGAACGACAGCAGAACTGTAGATAAGAGAAACTTGGGTAACATTCCTATTATATTGGATATTCTAGTAGAAGCGGTTTTCTGTAATTTATTATCAACAAAATGACTAATAAGTTTCCACAGAACTAAAGTCTCCACAATTTCTTAAGAAACAAAGGAATTCCTACTTTATGGAATTTCTATTCAAGTATAAAAGAGGGGAGGAGAACACGTGACAATTCTTTTTCCTTCCATAAATTATGTATCTACGTTCTTTGCCAAAACAAAGGAAAGGGATAAATGATCAAAAATCTAGATATTTCATTTTATTCTCTGATTCTTTTTGCATCTTTTATGTCTACTGAAAGGTCATCGAAACATTTCTTCCATAGAAAATTAAAAAATACTTTTTCAGCAGATTGCATTCATGGAAATACAAAAAAAAACATTATCATCCAAGAGTAAAGAGATAGAAAGAAACTAACATGGCAAACATACCATCCAGATCTCACTGCATGCTGAACAAGGCGAATACTAAGAGGTGCATATCCAGAAAAGATGTACGATATATCACTAGGGCTGAGATTTCAATAAGAATAGATTAGTAGATGGTGTAACCAAAGATATACAAAATAGTTGCGACAAGCAGAAGAATGGCCATAATTATGCATTTAATAATCATAACAATGAAGCAATGCATTGGAAGAAAACGAATAACTTCTAAAACAAAATTTGAACAGAACTGAAACAAAATGACTCTGAAACATTAGAGATAAAATTTTAGCATAAAGTTTAATCCAATGTATCAAAACCCCCAATTATTGCATTCCTACCAAATTATTAGTGGAAGCAACTAAAGATATGTTAACTCATCTCTAGTACAACTGAAGACTCTAACAATCTATATTACTTATATAGTTATATGGAAGACAAACAGTGCAAGTCACCAGCAGATTTACATGCCGCAATTTTATAGCATAAACTAATATGTGTTTATGTGACCATGCATACATGAAACCATACATTTGTATGATGAGCAAATGGAAGATAACATGCAAAGTAAACATAAAGGCAAGTGTTAATACTTTGCTGTATCATTTACATCGACTATAAGCTGCAGAGCTCTTGTAATACCAACCCAATTGCTTCTTGATTCCTGGGAAGCACAATAATATGGCATAGAAGATTAGAAAGGAAAAGATAGAAAACACTGAAGGAGCCATGGACAACTTTGAAGAAAAAGTTCAGTGAGGACAAATCTGACTAACCTGCTTCTTAAAAAGGCCAGCCTTTTCCAGATTGTATAATAAGTTCATGTGCTCAAAGCCATAGCTATGCAGCATCTCCCGCCTAGAGAGTAGGATAGAAAGCAGAGTAAACAAGGATTAAGCCCACATTCCACAGTATGCTGGAATCTAACAAATAAATTCTAACAGATGTATGACAAATGCAATTGCAGATCAAGAAGACATAAAATGACTGCACCATCCCTAATTATTGTCTCTAATCTCTAAGTCTATATTTTCGTACATGCAAACAATACACAATAAAAGGTAGAAATTTCTTAAGGGTGTACAGGGACTTGTTTTACATTGGAGTATGAAAGATGCCTTACATTTGTTAAAAAGGCCATAACAAATTGTCTTATGTTTGAGGGGCAATTATTATAGCCAATCTGTGACTTGAATGAAGCAGTGTCACAGAATACTGAGAACGATAGCACCCCAACTAGTCACCAATTTCATGCATCAGGATATCGGAATCAAGATGATGTCTAGCTCGCAGTCAGGGGCCTGGTCCTAGTTCACAAGTCAAAGAAGCCTCTGACAAGACATGTACCCACTTTCAATTTATAAAGGTGAAGGTCTATAAGACTTTGCCTGGCCATCTTGTTGTACAAAACAAAAGTTTAAAAACTTGGCCATAAAGCCTATTTATGAATTTCTAATATTGTTCAACATTTAATTGTCATTTATGGATGGTGATTCATCAAATTTTTTAAATTTATTATGCACTAGCTTGACGCAGGACTGGTGCAAAATACATGGATGCTTCATATTTAGTATGTCTAGGTACCAACACAAGTCAAAAGTCAAAACTTTAGTTCATTAAAAGTTGGGAGAAGAAGCACATCCCTGAGTGCTGTAAAGCATTGAACCAAATAATGAACATAAAACTTTCCACAAAAATAAATAAAGGAAAAAAGAAAGCTTGTAAACCTACATAAGCATACCTCAAGTAATCAAAATTCTTCTTTGGCAACCCAGCATTTGTAAGAGAGAGTAACACTAGAAGGCGAAGCACATTTTCAATAGGTTCCTGCTTATGTATCATCTCCTCGACGTACTCAAAGCATCTGGGGATGAAGTTAACTTAGCTCATATACAAACATAATTTGGGAGCAAACAAAAAAAATATTGTGGTTTATCAGGATAGAAAACATGTGGCCAAACTTCACATAACATTTTAGGCAGATCTTGTACGAGTATTGAAGTAAAAATATCAATATAAATGCCAGTGTTTCAAAGGCGACAAGATAACCCAAGGTGAGCTGTGTACGCCTAGGCCACAAGGCATAGCTGTTCCCCAACCCCAAGGCGAGCTGGGTCCGCCTGGATGCCTTGGCATCGCCTTTGAAACACTGATAAGTGCAATTCAAAACACAAGTTCAACTTTGTGATAGCTCAAGAGAACTTATTTTACTCATTCATTAAGTTCCTGCACGTCAATAGAAACAAGCATACAAAAAGGGATACTTTAAGAAAATGGGTAAACTTAATGATAAGTTAAATAGGAGTGATGAATGAACTACAAGAAAATGAAACAAAAGAAAATTAAAGAGCAGTGGAAATGAAATGACACGAAGCTCAGCTGTGCGTTCAAAGGATAAAAAACAGTAATACAACGATAAACTCACATTTCAAAGTTCTGAACCTCCAATATCGTTTGTTCTATGTCTAGTCGGGCATGGAATGAGGGTTTTCCTGTGAAGGATTGCAAGTGTTGCGCCAAATGAACATGCCTCTAAACCATTGCATACAATAAGTTAGTAAAATAATAACAGAGATAGAATGAAGCCATGCAATAAACTCACAGCTATCTCCGGTAGCGAGTGCAATCTCCTCACAAAATCCTTGAGCTCAGAAACAGACTGAGTCTGTTAAAACGACAATATTAATAAATTAATTTCCTTTTCCAATTTCCACATTGTACTAGCAAGAAAGGTAATTTACTGTAAAAAACTAGAAATAAACAGACATTTGCACAAAATTGGATACAAGGTCACACACACCTAGAAAGTAGCAAGTTATTCATGCTAAGAGTTCAATCAAAGCATGTCCACACCTAGATTTAAAGAGTTGGTATTATTATCCAAGCAAACAAGATGGAGCTATCAGAGGTGCCCCCCCTAAATCCTCAATAAGACAATTTTATACAATGTGAATGGTATTTTTAACATTTTTCTTATCCTGTAAATATCAAACCAGCTGAATCAAAATCAATTCAATTCATATCACTCCTCAACAGCAGAAAATGCATGCCACTTTTATCATAAATTTCTAATAACAGCAAGAAATGAAACAGACTAAAAAGTGGATATCGTCTAAACTTGACAAACAAGCAAAATACTCAATTCTTATATATAGAGGAGCAACATTTCAACCTTTATATATCATAGGGACTCCTGATTCTAACAGTAAATGGTCTCAAAAATAAACTTATATCAGGAAATCATCTGAAAAAAGAATTAGCACAATTTAATTCTTACGTTGGTGGATTTCACTTCCGCGTAATCTTGCTGAATAGATGTTGCTTTTTGACGTAAAACCTGCAGACAGTACAATTTAAAATAATTTAAACTTGATAGAATGATGGCAGCTGTGACTAACAAACTGGAACCAGACTCATTCATAAGCTATGACAACAGCAGGTACAACCAAAACCACAAAAGAATTAGCACAAAACTCTTTCATATGAAATTAACAAGAATTAAAGTCCGTGGAGCAAACCTGAACTACAACTTCAAAGTTGAGGTCACGAATCTCCTTGTACAACTTATCACTGAAAACGAAAGATTGCAAATATAAATTCATAGCTCCACATACAGAAAGATAGCATGTAAGCCTATGTACAATAAGACAATAAAACACATATATTTGCACTACCTACAGTCACAAACAAGTACCAGTCTGAATCCAATATATTTGTAAATTATTAAATGGTAATGTTAGGAAAGTTTTTTTTTTTGAGAAAAGTCAGCCAGAACATTTCCACAGCCAATCTAGATACTCATGAAGGTAACTGATCAAACATCAGAAGTTTGATTGCAGACATTTCACACCATTGCTTTGATTGGAAAGAGTCACAAATAGTAACTTCCAACATATGAAAACTATAGAATCCATTGGTAACAAAAATCTAAACTTTCTACATCCAAAAGTTTCAAACTGTGAAAAATGAATCGTAAGTATCTTGATAAGGCCAATGTTGTCAACAGAGTATCCAAAATAATTTTAAAAAATAGCAACAATGCTTCCTTACAGACAAAGTATTCATAGGCACACAGCAAATTTACAATTTTAGCAATATGTAATTTCTACAAATATAAGTCGTTTATGACATCTAAAATGGTTTGACTTAGGACAACCATAAAACGACTTATATTTGTGATAGAAAGGGGTATTTAAAAATACAAAAAGCAAATTAATCGTCGCTAATTGAGACAGGGATATTTACCTCGAATTCAGTGGAACCTTAACCTTTTTCCCATCTTGTTGAGTTCCCATGATGCTCGCATCAACTTCCACTGAACCATTATTAATTTGCAGCATCTGTAGAATATTACACGATCATAGAATTCATTTCAAACAACTTGAGATTCTATATCACACTAGCAATGCAGCTTTAGGATTGTCGAAAATCTCTTCTCTAAAAGTGCATGATAGATCATCTATATTGCACTGAGTTAAGCAAAAAAAAAATTCTCAGACCTACCATCCATGCAGTGATGATTGCTTATTGTTGCTTTCAGAGCCATACAGAACAAAATAGGCAAAAAAAACACAGACGAGCATGCATTAAGCAAAAATCCTAGGCAATATTACCCTGCTTACTGCTGCACATAAAACAGGTAAGCATGCAGCTGCATATTTATTGCTACATAAAATAAGATTCCAAGATCATCATGTGCAATCTAGCAGCAGGTATTTGCTAAAAGAGCATCATAGTAAGAAATGGAACCTAACAGTACAAGGGTAAGAGAATCAATACAAGGATGGGAAATATCACACCCACTCTCCACACTCAAAATGAAAAACACAAAGCAAATTAGCCATTATGGAATGGCTAAATGCTTTTCATAGATAGTTCAAGAATACCAAATAGGTCACCTCCAATATGCACCTTAGCACACCAATAGTGAACCATGAAAGTGTTTATTCGACTATGACATACTATCATATGCTGCTGCCATTCAAAGAAAAGGACATTTCAGACATTTGACAGCCTTCAATACACATCTAACTCTTTTTACGCTAGTTTGTATTATTATTAATTAGGAGAATATAGGATATTGAAAGGCATTCTGGAAGACGTTTTGTTGAAAAATCTACCGATATTACATTTGAAAGGCCATTCTAAATACCTTTTTGAATATCAGTATTCAACTTAATAGTCACATAAAGTTTGCTGGAGTCAAAACAATTAAGTTAACGGCTAAGAGTTTTAGATGGCCTTTGTTGAAATGTTGACTTTAACTGCATTGGCCCATCAGCAAAATCATTATTGTTCAATCTCATCAGACATGCAGAAATATTAACAGAGAATCTAGTGGGGTCAGAAAGATGGATGCAGCAATCAAATTTTTTTGTTGCATTGAGCATGCAACTGGTAAGAGAAAGGGACAATGTTTCTTGCTGGTTCCATCTTTAGATAAACTGTTGTTAGTGTTATACAGATAGGGGTGGTAACGGATCATGGCCCTAACGTCCTTAGTTTTAACTCACAATCATATAAAAATTTAGCCTGACCCTTTTTGAGCTCGGTCCTTAAATTTTGTAGGCTAAGTTTTTTTAGGCCCTTTACCAGGCCTGCATACCACCTAAGTGCAATTACAATAAAAGAAAGGATTTGTAGATAGGTGGATAACTAGATTGGCAAGTACTTATAAAAAATAAAGTAAATACTTTATTTTAAAATTCTACCTATCCTTTCTTTTATCGTAATTGCACTTAGGTGGTCCAAGAAGGCCAAGCCATAATCTATATCAGAGCAAATTCCCTCTTTTTTTATTTGGTAGTCATTCTATACTTGCTGGTTCCATCTTTAGATAATACTTTATTATCAGATGCAAGTTCATAGGCATATGATGATTTTACTGTGGTTAAAAGAAAACACAAACAGATCATATTCTCATGATCTATGCCAGGATGAAAAGCTTCTTTCTACCTCATCCAGCAAGCCTTCATATGTCAACTGAGAGCACATTGGTGTTACCATGTCCACCTGAATGGAAACAAAATTATAACAGATAAGAAAAACTATATAAAATGTATCACTTGATGACTCAAAATAGGAACATATGACAAAAACAGGAGAAATCAAGAAGCGCAACATGATTGTTTTCAGAAATGTAAATCACAGTACAAACAGAATAGAATAGAACATTTACCTCTCTGTCTAATAGAATAACAGTGTTTATCTCCGGAATGCCCATCTATGAATCAGCAAAGGATACAAACAAAACTAATCAGGTCAAATAATTTTAGAAATCTGAGTCAGAAAAAAAAAAGGAAAAGATCAGTTGGTGTTACATCATCCATGTTGACCGGATCCTCTAGTTGCATATTATTCAACAACTCTGCAGCTTTGGTAGATGCCACACCCTTAGCCCTAACATTTGGGATAACTCCAAAGGCAAACTGGCAAAAAGATGCAATACTATGCATAACTTCAAGAATCTTATAAGTCAGTATTCCAAAGTACAACAGGGTGTCATGCCTTCTACTTAACAAAATATTTAGAACTTGTGATTTTGCAGATTTATGAAATTGGTAAATACTCCGCACTCTATAGTTCAGTAGCAGATAACAATTTAGCATGTCCATATGGTGCCTCATCCACAAACAGATGCATCTTGCTTCTTGCACATAATATATAAATTTCAAATACAAGGAGGAAGGACATAAATACCTCTAGTTTATGAATTGCTTTTGCAACATGCCAGATAGAACTTGTATCTCCTTCAATGAGACATTCCTAAAAGACATAGGAGCTCAAACAAGATTCAGAATATCGGAACACAAATGCTAGATAACATGCATCAATACCTGCAAAGAATGGTCAAGTTCAAAAGAAAGGACATCATCATCCAATGGAACTAGATACAAAGGGTATTCTCCAAGTGTCAGTTTCTGATGAACTTTCTCTTCCTCCAGGATCTGCAGGTGCCAAGTAAAACAATATAAGCCATATTCCAATAACAGTTTAATTATAAACTAAACATGTTTTATTTCCATTCATCTTCATGGCAGCAAGAAAGACAAGATTGCCTTCAATTAAAGCTCATTTGTTATTAAAACCTCAAATACATATCTGGGAATTAACTATGTAGAAGTTCACGATGTTCAACTGGAAATAACATTTCAGGCCTGATATGTATCCTGGGCAACATATCTGTTGATTGAACCAGGTCATCGAACTAGTGACTCCATTGCGACCCATTTAGGCCCTGCTCGGATCTCATACTACAGATTATAAGATTCTAGATACTGGCCTTAGGTTACGCAAAGCAGGATTATATATTATAAATAGGCAATTCCTTACACGCCACTAAAAATTTGTAATTACATATCTGCCAATGCTTAACATGCCAGATACAATACACTAGGTGGTATCGTTGAACTCATGTCTAAGCATAGCCTAAGGGCAGAGTAATAAACTGATGGACTAGCTTCGGCTGCCAATTTTTGGAACCTAATTAAACCAATTTTCCACTAGACTCAGCAATATCTACTCTCATGCAAGCTAAACATATCCATCATATGGCAATTGTGATCACTTTGAGTTTTCACTCTTACTAAATTTAAATATAGAATAACTAAATAGCAGTAAGCATTGGAAACTATTCTAAGATCCAACAAACTGGACCTCCAGCACAAATAACAATAAGGAACCACAAAAGGATTAGTCCAAACATAAAAAAGAACAAGAGGTACCTTCTCACAAGCAACAATGCGGCGTGGTACAAAGTAAAGGAAGTATTCCCTTTGGAGCCCTTTAGATTCATCATTCCTGATCTGACTTGCAATGAATTTCATTAAGCTCAGCTGAGAGCGCACAAGATATACAATTTTCGGGCATTCCGTCTGCAAGGGATCAGAAGAGAGAATTCGCAACTCCGCACCGTACTCCTGATAAGCAGAACAAGCCACATAATGAGATAAGCAAGTCTGAAACTCCGCAAATGAAATGTGGCAATAGCCTCACCCTTGATATGATGTATAAAAGGGAGTGCAACGAATATTACTGCAATACAGAGTTATGGAAGACAACAAAGCAACATTGCACCTTTAGCAGGGATGTCTGCACGATCAGCGACAGGGTCCCAGCGAGCTTCGGGTCAATGACCAGACACTTCTTCCCCCTTATCTGATATCCACCACAAAGGAAACTTAATTTCTCAATTCAGCATGGAGGCCATGGTCGCAACGAGCAGTATGAGACAAGAAACCCACGCTTTTTAGGATGCCGAGTAGGTCCTTCTGCGACTGCTCCCTGCAATTGGAGCAAACAGGCATGTCAGAATCCAGAGGCATAACAGATAGGAAGAGGGGAACGGGATAGGGAGGACCTGAGGGCTGCAAGGTTGAGCGGCGCATTGTCAAGGTTGGGGATCTGCGCCATCTGTCCAGGGATGAGTGAGTTGGAAAGGAACCTATCCAAGTTCGGGTGGATCTCTGCTCCACTCCAGCCTAAGAGAGAGGTGGACGACGAGGGGAGAGGAGAAGAATTAATCAAGTGTTACAGGAATTTTCAGTCTACAGCTAATGCAGAAGGCAAGGTCGCACAGAACTGAGAAATCCGAGCACACGCGAATCAATGGCGACAAGGGAGGAGGCAGTAATCGGCCAATACCTCACACCGATCGAGCGCGCTGCGGCGGAGCACGTCGAGGGACGGACCAGAGGCTAGCTGCGGAGTAGCGGCGCAGTCTGCCGGCCACGAGAGGTGGGTCGGCAGCGGCGGCGCCCCTTGGCCCTCGTCGCCTCCTCCAGCCGCCCTGCGGGATCACCGGCGTGGGGCGCTGCGGGCGAGAGGAGCTGCGGCGCAGCGGGCACGCACGATTGACGGGAGGTCGCGGCCGGAGCGGCCGAGGACGAGACGGGATGTGCTGGGCTGGGCAGCATGGAAACAGAGACGGGCTGGGCCAAACATAATGGCCCATAAGGGCCCAGCAATGCAAAATGATGACAGCCCTGTCTCTTTTTCCGGGTTTTTACCTCCCCAAGTTGTTCTCTAGAGATGGAAAAGACCATTATACCCCTCTCAAGGAATGGAGTGAAATTTACCTCATTCCTTACATGCCACTGCACAGATCAATGATTATCATATATACCGTGATGAAAATTAAAAATTAAGTAGGACACAGCATACATTTATATTATTTTAGCTACACAAATCTAACGGATAGATGTTCATATGTTGCATAAGAAGATATGAAATAAGTAGTCCATTCAAACACTTTGAGCATAACCGCATAATACATATATCTCCAAGTTCTAATACATAGGATCGTTTGTTCTTCTTCCTCCTAACGCTCTGCCCTCTGCATCTCATGCCCGACGGCGTTGTGCTGGTACTTTTCCCCAACTCCAAATCGGTAGCAATCAGCTCATCCTCCTCCTTCCTCCCTCGAATCAGCAACCACCAAATCCATGTAGACCACACCGACCGGTTATCCAATCAATCTACAGCGGCAGGCTAGTTGTATCCTCCCTTCCCTGCTCTTCTTCACCGAAGGTGCGCCGACATTCCCGCGAATAGGATGGTGAGCAAGGAGCCCATGGATACCCCCAGCTTCACCTCCCACGGCAGCGGTCAGCCACGCCCCTTCAGCAGCGTCTTGCGCGTGCCGGCCATGTCTCCGTTGTTGCGGGCGGGCGCCTCAATGGACTCGAACGTGTGGTATTAGCTGAACACAGCCATGCAGGCCTTGCCTCTTCCTTTCTGGTGGAAAAGCCGCGCCGGATGATGTGGCACACATCGCACTTGTCGGAGGCATCCTAGCAAGGCGTGTCAGCCGCGTGTGCATGGACGGCACTCTCGACGCACGGTGCGCGTGCCTAGGTAGGGCTCGCCTCGAGCCTCTGCCCTCTATGCTATGCGCTCTCCCTCCCTGTCCTCCGCGCCGACAAGCTCGCCAGAGCTAGAGGCCGGCCTGGGTGCTTAGGTAAGAGAAACGGTTGGGTTTATGGGGCCATATTGTGATATGAACCCGCTAGGGTTTGTTCCCGATCTTTTGGTGAGTGGGAGATAACTCGATTTGGGTAGATCCGACGTTGTGCTGCCTGACTACAACGACCAACAGGGGCGCTACGCCTTAGCGACAGTTACACCGACTACAATTTGTTGTTGTTCTTGCCGTGCCAAGAACAGCCTTGAACCTGCAAGCAAATCGAAGAACAAGTGGACAAGTAAACAGTACACAGACTTTGCCCAAGGGATGAATCTGATACACTTAAACTTGGGGTTCTGAATCAAGAAAATAAGGTGGTTTAATCAACACGCGCGTTTACAAGGAAGTAGCGGTAGCTAAACTTTCATTAAGCAAAACTCAATCTGTTTGTGGTGGCTCTAATCCTTATTAATACCTAGGAGGTTGACAAGGGGGGTCCTGGTGTCGTGCTCCAACCCTAGGATGCGTCCACATTGATCCAACTTGATACAAGGCCCATCAGGCTAAAATAGGGTGATGCAGCACTGTTAAAGATGGCAACGGGTAGAAAATACTCGCAAACCCGCGGATATGAAACTCGATGGGCACGGATATGGGTCTAACTCTGTGCCTGCGGGGACGGGCACGGACGTGACCCTAGACCCAACAGATATTTGTTCATGGGCGTGAAAAAATGATATCCGCACCCGCAAACCTGCCAGACCCGCTCCAATGTCTGACATGTGGCCCCAACTCCAATACCATATATATAAACTCAGAGTCTAGGGTTTCATTTCTCCCTCTACCGGTCTAGCCGCTACACCGAGTCACTCCCTGACTCCCAGGCCCCAGCCTCCCCATCCCCCCGTGAGTCCGTGACCTTGTCCCCCATCTCCCCCCATCCGACTCCCGATCCAGCGCCGCCCTTTGCTGCCGCCCCTTGTGTGGTGGAACACCTCGGATTAACTTGGCTAAAGCACATCTAAGTCGCCTAACACGCGATCATATGCTTTAATCAAGTTAACTCGACGATCCGTTGGATTTCATCCGATAAACCACTATACAGGACCGAGTTAGCATGGCTCACACGACGGTGAGTGGTTCCAGAGAATACAACAGATCTTTTACTTAAACAAGTACATTAAGTTCTTCAACACTGGTTCGAAAATCAGAGTTTTACAAGTTCACAAATAGCGGAAAGATAAATAGAACAGCGAAAGCTAGCGCCGGGTCGGATGTCCCTGATGAGGCCGATCAGGACATCAATGATCCCTCTCCTCGCCGTCCGAGGAGGGATCCCACTCGACCGTCCACCCAGGAGGAAGCTGGGGCGGCCAAGTGCCAACAGCGGCAAACTCAGAAGCTTCAACTTCACCTGAAAGAGATGCCACAAGCAAGGCTGAGCTGCTAAGCTCAACAAGACTTAACCGACTAGTGGGGAACTACTCCACCAACATCTAGACATGCAAGGCTCTTTGGCTGAGGGGTTTGTTTTGCCAAAATCGACTACAGTAGGTCCTTACTTTCAATATTTTAGCTCAGATTCTAAGTTCATTAACCAGTCTACATTGGCAACTTATGCTAAACAAACATAGTTTCCAACAATAATATATAGAACAAGCATCGAGTTCATATCATCATCATGTTCCATCTTTACTTAGTGTAGCATAGCGATCAAGCAGTCTACAACTGTGAGAGCCAGACGAATCGATTCGAGTTTCTTAACCATGCATGGCGAACCTAATCTCACGACATCCGCGCACCACAAAGGGTCGCTTCCTGTGTCGGCTGTCCCCATCAATTCCCAAGCACGTGTCAGGTCCAAACTTCCCTTGCCATGCAATGCTCCACAGTCCCAACCTCTTGTCGTACTGTGGCCGCACTTGCACCCACATGATGCACCATGGGAACCTCGTTCCAAGGACAGCAGGGGTATAAGCCACGCCCTAGTTCAATCAAGTACTAGGCTTCCCCATCTAATACTAGGTATGAGATTAGTACTTTCAACACTTGATCACAAACACCAACACTTTCCGACCTTAAGCAACTTCATATAGACAGACGGGGTGATCCACCGACCACCAAAAGAGTTCACAAGACCCTACCCCGTCCACCGTCCTTATAGTTGTAACCAGAAGGAGAACAAACAACTCCTACAACTCGCGAGTGACAGGAAATCACTCGACTTTTACCGAGTCCTATTAAGCACTGCAACTACTCGGACTTATCATGCTAGTGTTCAGATCAAGGGAACTAAGTCATGCATCTATGGTTTCAAACAACTCTTGTAACGTAAATGCACATACATACAAAATAAGGCATGCTCAAGGTTAGAAAGATTTGGTTATGCTCCGGGGCTTGCCTTCGAGCAGGGCGGAGGTAAACTGGTCTTCTTCGAGTTCTGCTTCAGCTCCTTCGATCGACGGCTCAGCTACTGCTCCGTCTTCTGGCACCGGATGCAGCTCGTAGGTGCCGTCGGCGAGAGTTAGTTCTACACAAATGCAAATGCAGGGGTTAATACTTAGACGGTTATTTCAACAACACCTGCAAGCTTTAGCCCAGAAACTTGTAGCAAACTACAGGAAAGGTGTGGAAATCCATGCTTCTGTTGATAGAGATCAGATAAAAGAGTCGGGTCGGGAAAAACTTATGATCTGACCCTCAGACCTAAGGAATAACTATACCGGGGTCCTCAGACTTAACACAGAGAAGTCCTCGAAATTTTGCACAGATACCCTTGGTCAAAAGAAAAAGATACAGCCGAGCCCTCGAGCAAGACGGACAAGGGTCGGCGAAACAGATAGGGGTCGGGCGAAATGGAAAAGGGGTCGGGCGAACTGGACAAGGGGTCGGGCGAACCAGACAGGGATCGGCAGCTTACCCTTGGGCCTACTGGTGAAGTCTTGGGGTCAGGAAGGAACAGGCTCAGGCGGAGCGATGAAAAGGTGCTAAGGCTTGGGCGGCGGCGAGGTCCGGTGGTGCTCCGGCGGCGGCGGTGCTTCTTGTTGACACAAGTAAGCTCTAGCACCGTGCGGAGGAAACAAGCGGCTGGTTGGTTGGGAAAGGCGGGTGTTGAGCGGAGAGGGGAGTTCCTCAAGAGCTTAGGTGGCAGTGCTTGAGCACGAAATAGAGGAAGATGCGGCAAGGCAACGATGGCGAAGGGAACTCCGGTAGAGGCTCTGGTACTCCCTTTTATAGCTGTGCGGAAGAGAGGGAGTCCGGTGCAGCGCGAGGATCAGGTCGAAGAGAAAGGAGTGCTCTGCCATGGCGGCGATTGGCCGACGCCTCCATTGGCCGGCGAAGCGGAGCTTCGAGGATAGGGTCTTCGGTCATTGGGCACTGAAGACAGAGCTTATGCAGGCGCGGTTTTGCCGGAGAGAAGGTGTTGACACCAAAAGCTTGCTGGTTTCTGCACCAAGTTTTGGTGTCAACAGAAGGATTGGCGAGGGCGAGCCCAGGTCTGGTCGCGTCAAGCGGCGGATTGGGGGCGGCGACTCGGCTAGCGTGTGACAGGAAGGAAGGAAGGGGCACTGCAAGCGAGGGCGCAACAGGCAAGGTGTCAGGGCGAACGGTAACGCTAGCAAGCGCTGAACCAGTGGCTTTGCCGGGGCATGCTACTGGCGAGGTGGGAAAAGGAGTTGTCACTGCTGGATCCGTGGTTGGTGAAGGCGGCACCGTCGTGGGGCGCGCGCGTAGGCAGCGCAACTGAGGGGCGACGGAAAAGCCGGAAGGTATTGGGGCACGTGGCCAGGGATCCAGGTGAGATGATGAGCGTGGGAGGCGAGGCGGTTTGGCGCGGCAGCGGCCAATCCTTGGTCGCAGCGGCGACAGGGCGCCTGGTGCGACCGGCGAGACGAGACGAGGCAGAGAGTCTGCAGGGCGCTTCTGCACGCGATTGGGAAGGAGGCGTGCTGATCCATCTGGTCGTGACCGGCGACTAGGCGAGGCAGAGCTCGTCGGGGAGGTTAAGCCACGCGGCGGCGGTACTCTGAGATAGGACGCACGCTTGCTCTGGCACGCTTGACTCGAGAGATCCGTGGGATCCTTTCCCTGGGTCCAACTTCCAGACTCTGGCTCTCCCAAAAACTGAACTGCACCACTTTGACTTCCTTAACAAAAAAAAGTATATTTCAGGCCAAGGCCCAACTCTTGTAATTGGACTGAGTCCAAAAACGTAGTGGATTTGGGGATCCAAGGCTCCAAAGTTTGGAGGAACACTTGTTTTTGGGACTTAGAGAAAAACAGCGGGTTGTTGGGTTTCAGGGGTCGGGGCTGATTAGAACTGCAGATTTGGGAACTTGTCTTAAGATTAACTCGGCTGATGAACCTGAGTCGTTACAGCCTACCCCCCTTAAAAAGAATCTCGTCCCGAGATTCGAGTGTAAGGACAACCAGTGGGGGTGCGGTTCTTACCTCCTTGGCTGAAAAGAAAACCTCTAAAGTGCTTGTTCAGATACTCCTCTATTTCTCATGTTGCTTCATCCTCCGTGTGGTTACTCCATAGGATCTTGTACATTTTCACCACTTGTCGTCGAGTGTGCCTCTCCTTTCGGTTGAGAACTTTGGTCGGGTACTTAGCATAGGTCAGGTCGAGCTCGATTTGAAGTTGCTCCTGTTCCAAGATCTCAGTCGGGACTTGGACACATTTCTTCAGTTGGGAGACGTGGAAGACGTCATGAATGACTGGGAGCTGTTCGGGTAGCTGGATCCGGTAAGCAACGGGTCCGTAGATTTCCACAATCTCATAAGGGCCAATGTAATGGGGAGCCAATTTTCCTTTTACTCCAAACCGTTGCACTCCTTTGGTCGGGGAGACTCGAAGATATACGTGATCACCAATGTCAAACTGCAGGGGTCTCCTCCTCTTGTCGGAGTAACTCTTCTGTCAAGATTGGGCTACCTTGAGATTTGCTTGAATTATCTTAACTTGCTCTTCGACTTCTACTACTAGATTAGGGCCATAGGTTTGTCTTTCTCCCACTTGTGACCAATTCAACGGTGTCCGACACCTCCGACTGTCGGGCATACACCCCAGGTTCACGAGTAGGCCTTGCACGACCCATCAAGGGACGTACTCGGACAAGATCAGAACAAGGATGGGCGTATCCTACTCGGACTAGTCAAGTATGTTTATGGAAAACTACTCGGGCCATTACCGAGTAGAACTCTGTAATAGTACCCGACTAGGACTCAGACTTGTAACCCTGCCCTCCCGTGTATATAAGGGCGGGCAGGGACCCCCCTCAAGGACACACCTCAACACATGAGAACAACTCCAGTTCATCAAATACAAACCAACATACAGGACGTAGGGTATTACGCGATCTAGCGGCCCGAACCTGTCTAAATCGTGTTCCTTGCGTCACCATTGATTCCTTGATTCTCGACGACCCTTAACGCATAAAACACAACCTAGGGTACCCCCTAGGTGGGTTGCCGGTCTAAAACACCAACAGCTGGCGCGCCAGGTAGGGGGACTCATCGAGTTTCTCAGCGCGAACTCAATGGCAAAGGTCATCATCAGGCCCGTTTTCTTCATCGAAGCCGGCGCCACCTTCGTTTTCAGATCTTGGCTTTGCGTCGCCGAAGGCTCGGGTTCGTTCCGGCGCCAGATCGTTGACGTTCAGGAGAAGAAACCAGAAAATATGATCGGAAAAAAACAAGATTTCAAAGTCGACGAGTTCGAGTTCGACTACGCGTTGGATTCGACTTCGCCTCGGACTACTCCAACCCTCTGCTCAGGGGTTGGGCGCACCCGACCCCAGGACTCAGGGTCGGGCAAGGCGGAGTTTCACCCCTCGGGGTCGGGCGAAGCAGAGCTACTCCCCCAAAGGGTCGGGCTCAGCCAACCCCAGGACTCTGGGTCGGACTCGCCTCGGACTAGTCAGTCCCAGCCAGTGTCCAAGTCGGTTTCAACTTCAAAGGACTCAAGTTCGCCAGTGTCCAAGTCAATTCCAGCCACACTGTTGCCGCCATGACCAACTCCGGGAAAAAGGGACACCGCAGAAATGATGAAGGGCCAACCTTCACTGAGCTACTCAAAAAGCAGTGCCCATGGCATCCGACTAGCAAGGACTTGGCGATAGACTGCTATAGCATGCACCGAGTCATGCAAGACTTACCCGCACCACCACCCCCTGAAGAGTACACCAAGAATAGAGATAAGGGTAAGAATAAAGCCCGCAACGACGAAGATGAAGAAGGCGACTTCCAGATAGCTTCAAAAACTGTCAACGTCATTTTCGGCGATATCCTAGGCACTGCATCCAAGCGAGCCAACAAACTCGTACTCAGGGAGATCATGGCCATCGAACCAACGGACCCCACACCGTTAAAATGGTCAGAAGTTCTAATTTCTTTTAGCAGAAAAGATCAATGGACAAAATTTTCAGAACCAGGTCGTTTCCCACTAGTCCTGGATCCAGTTGTGGCAGGATCAAAGTTAACCAAAGTACTCATCGACGGCGGAAGTGGCCTCAACGTTATCTTCGCCAAGACATTAAAGAAGATGTGCCTCGACGCTACTGAAATGCTTACCCCAACGGATTCACCTTTCTACGGCATCGTGCCTGGAAACGTGGCTATACCACTAGGATAAGTTGTCCTTCCAGTCACCTTCGGCACTAAAGAACATTACCATACCGAGTACATCAGATTCGAAGTCGTAGACTTCGAGACATCTTACCATGCTATACTCGGACGACCAGCACTCGCCAAGTTCATGGCCATACCACATTATGTCTACCTGGTACTCAAAATGCCAGGCCCCAAGGGGGAGCTCACGCTACGAGGAGATCTACGGCGATCCTACGAATGCGACACTGAAGCCGTGGAAATTGCTGCGACTACTCAAGCACCCAGTCCCATACAACAAGTCTTCACAGCTTCAAAGAAGCTCAATCCAACCGAATTAGAGATCCTGGAAAACAAGTCAGGGTCCACAAAGGTGAAACCCACCAGTGAGCAAGACTTCAAATCAGTTGACCTCCAGACAGGTGATCCTTCCAAGACAGCCCTGATCGGAAGAGGGCTAGATCCTAAATAGGAATTCGCGCTCGTCAGCTTCCTTCGGGCTAACCATGATATCTTCACTTGGAAACCGGCTGACATGCCAGGTGTGCCCAAGGAACTGATTGAGCATTCTCTCAATGTCAATCCTAAAGCTACTCCAAGACGGCAACGACTACACCGGTTCGCTCAGGACAGACGAGAAGCAATCAAAAAAGAGTTAGCCAAGCTACTCGCGGCAGGGTTCATCAAAGAAGTCTTTCATCCTGACTGGCTCGCCAATCCAGTGCTTGTTCGTAAGAAAAACAACGAATGGAGAATGTGTGTTGACTACACCGACCTCAACAAACATTGCCCAAAAGACCTTTTCGGGTTACCCAGGATCGATCAGGTGGTTGACTCCACCGCTGGGTGCGCTTTGCTATGCTTTCTCGACTGCTACTCCGGCTATCACCAGATAAGCCTCAAAGAAGAAGATTGAGCCAAAACAGCGTTCATCACGCCATTCGGAGCTTTCTGCTACAAAACAATGTCCTTCGGACTAAAAAATGCAGGGACAACTTATCAACGGGCCATACAGATGTGCTTCGAAAGGCAACTTCACCGCAATGTCAAAGCTTATGTCGACGACGTCATCATCAAAACAAGAAACCGGGAGGAACTCATTGCTGACTTGGAGGAAACTTTCTCTAGTCTCCGCGCTTTCTGATGGAAACTTAATCCTACTAAGTGCGTCTTTGGAGTACCTTCCGGTAAGCTACTCGGGTTCATCATTAGCCATCGCGGCATTGAGGCCAACCCGGAAAAAATATCTGCCATCACAAACATGCAGGCACCAGCCAGCATTAAGGATGTGCAGAAACTCACAGGCTGCATGGCCGCTCTCAACCGGTTCATCTCAAGACTTGGAGAACGGGGACTACCCTTCTTCAAGCTTCTCAAACGCCAGGACAAGTTCAAATGGACGGAAGAGGTAGATGAGGCACTAACACAACTCAAAGACTTTTTGTCAAAGCCTCTTGTACTCACCGCTCCTTCTCCAAACGAAGACTTGCTCCTATACATCTTAGCTACTACTCATGTCGTCAGCACGACAATAGTAGTCGAATGGCTTGAACCGGGCCACGCTTACAAGGTCCAACGACCTGTCTACTTCGTCAGCGAAGTACTCTCGGACTCCAAAACTCGGTATTCACCGATACAAAAGCTCTTATACGCTATTTTGCTCACCTCCCGGAAGCTGCGCCATTACTTCCAAGAGCACAACATCACAGTCATCTCCGACTTCACGCTCGGCGAAATTCTCCACAACAGAGACGCCACGGGTAGAATCTCCAAATGGGCAGTTGAACTCGTAGCTCTCACGTTGAACTTCAAGCCAAGGACAGCCATCAAGTCCTAGGCTTTGGTCGACTTCATAGCTGAATGGACTGAAAATCAAGTTCCGACACCAGTCGAACGACCAGAACATTGGGTATTGTACTTCGACGGATCCCTCAAACTTGATGGAGCCGGCGTAGGCGTATTACTCATCTCCCCCAGGGGAGACCAGCTCAAGTACGTGCTGCAAATATTCTGGGAAGCATCTAATAACGAAGCCGAGTACGAAGCACTACTACACGGCCTTCGCCTCGCAATCTCCCTCGGCATCAAACGACTACTGGTGTACGGTGACTCTCTAGTCATTATAAACCAGGTCAATGACGAGTGGGACCGGAACAAGGATAACATGGACTCTTATTGCAAAGAAGTCCGCAAATTGAAAACCAAGTTCTCTGGCTTGGAATTTCATCACATCGTCCGCGACAACAACGTTGCCGCCGACGTCTTATCCAAAATGGGCTCTACTCGCGCAGAGGTTCCAGCAGGAATCTTTGTACACGAACTACGCAAGTCGTCCATATCCGACCAAGTCACACCGCTAGCAATCCCGACTGCTGACGTCTCTCGCGAAATCATGATGCTAGAAGTTGACTGGAGGACACCCTTCATCGACTACATCAAAGACCACCAGCTACCATCCGACAAAAATAAAGCTGAGCAAACCTCCTAGCGAGTAAAAAATTACGTTCTAGTCGGAGACAAGCTCTACAGGAGAGGTGCATCGTCTGGAGTACTCATGAAGTGCGTCACCAGAGAAGATGGCCAAGAAATCCTAGAAGAGATTCACAGAGGAATCTGTGGCAACCACGCCTCTTCGAGGACACTAGTTGGCAAGGCTTTCAGAGCAGGCTTCTACTGGCCAATGGCTCTGGCTGACGCCAAACAACTAGTTCAGAAATGCAAAGGTTGTCAATTCTTCACAAAACAACAACATGTACCGGCCTACAAGCTAGTCACAATACCTCCAACATGGCCGTTTGCCTGCTGAGGGCTCGACATGATAGGTCCGTTACCAACTGCGCCAGGAGGATTCAACAGAGTACTCGTGGTAATTGACAAATTCACCAAATGGATTGAGGTCAAACCGGTTACTTGCCCCAAGGCAGACCGGGTCCTTGACTTCTTGGATGAAATCGTACACCGCTACGGTTTTCCCAACAGGATTATCACAGACCTAGGGTCAAACTTCAATAATCACGACTTTTGGGAATATTGCGAGAACAGCGGCATCGACGTCCACTATGTCTCGGTCGCTCACCCGCGAGCCAACGGACAAGTCGAGCATGCTAATGGCATGATACTCGACGCCCTGAAGAAAAGACTACATGACGTTGGCAACACCAAAGGTGGCAAATGGCTCAAAGAGTTACCAAATGCTTTGTGGGGCCTCCGTACCCAACCGTGCAAGACTACGAAGCTATCACCCTATTTCCTGGTATATGGCTCGGAAGCCATACTACCCGCTGACATCATGTGGCAATCACCATCCGTTGAACAATACGACGAAGAACTGGCAACAGAAACACGGCGAATAGATATAGACAGTCTAGAAGAAACAAGATGCGCAGCACTAGTGCAATCTGCCAGATACCTTGACGGTTTAAGGCGTTACCACAACCGCAACATCAAGGAAAGATCTTTCAACTCGGGCGATATGGTCCTTAAGCGTATCCAAGACACGTCAGGATTGCATAAACTCAATTCACTGTGGGAAGGTCCTTACATTGTATCAAAGGTTACGGGACCCGGATCTTACAGACTCTAAGAGCTCTCAGGAGAACAAGTACCAAACTCCTGGAATAAAGAACATCTCTGTCGCTATTACCCATAGTGGCATCCGAGTAATCACTCCAAGGCAATAACTCATGATTACTACTCGGGCTAACTTCCCGACTACCGACTTCAAGATACCTCAGCTTTGACAAGAGTTATCAACTCAACAAGGATCACTGCCCTGGTACAAAATCTCTGTATCAATATTTCTTTACTGAAACAAGGATACATCAGGTTACATACGAGTACAAGTACTCGGTATACACAAAGACTACAAGCAACTACCTACTGGCGGGCTGCATTTAAGCCTCAGGCTTTTACTATATCACATGGCCACATAGGTCCGCCGACCACAAGGGGAAGGACCCACACGCAAGGAAGCTGCGCACAACGCAGCCATATCCAGGTCCTCTACCCAAGGCAATGCCAGGAACTTCAGCATTGCCACTACCTTGACAACGGCAACGATGAATTCGGCATGACGCGCCTAGAGGGAACCAAGGCTACTCTTTTGCTAGCCTTGCGGAGCCAATCTACTCTACGGCCGCACCTCCACCTCTCAGAGAGCGGGATAAAGACCGCAGCACTCATCACCCATCACTCGCGAGTTCCAGCGCGTACTCCACTCGATCACGAGCTGCAAGATGAGGCGTGCGACGAAGCCTCCTACGAGGATTCTTCTAGCATCGCGGCTATCCCTACGAGCGCAGGAGTCTATGGAGGGAAGGTGGCCTCAATCTACGAGGAATCTTCTAGCACCGGTGCACTTTCTGACGGCTCTCTACACTCAAACAGAAGCAACCGAAGGCAGTCCATCGCTGATCAGGAACTTGAGTTGGTTCGCTCACCAGATGGCTCTATTTATAGTCGAACTCCGCAACTTCCACCTGCCCAAGAGTTACTATGCACCCGTGATCAATGAGTCTGGCAACTCCTAACTTCGCCCATGTGACGGTACTTACGCCACAAAGGACAAAAGAGTACAGTACACCCGTGCATCCACAATGGACAAAGTACAGTACACCCGTGTCCCTCGAAAGACGAGTACTCAACAAGCATTACGGCTACTCGACACTCAGGACTACTACAAGCCAGGCGTGGCCTATGTTCACACCATTATCTCGGGGGCTCGGACTACTCCGACCCTCTGCTCAAGGGTCGGGCGCATTCGACCCCAGGATTCAGGGTCGGGCGAAGCGGAGTTTTTTACCCTCACAGGGGTCAGGCTTAACCGACCCCAGGACTCAGGGTCAGGCGAGGCAGAGCTCCTCCCCCAGAGGGTCAGGCTCAGCCGACCCCGGGGCTTCGAATCGGACAAGCTAGAGTAAAACTACCCTTTGCAAGACAGCAAACTTCAAGCAACAAGTCCAATATCCATTTATCAAACAATATCGTTCAAAATACTCGACACAAGTAGAAGAGTGCATACAGAGCTCAAGGCTCTTCTAAAGAGACAAACTCCGACATCTTCGATGCAATAGGCTCCGCCTCCTTGAGGTACTGCACATATGCTTCTTCTGTGCAGTTGCGGGCCACGCCAGCACCAGCTGCCACCAAGTCTGCCCTCGGGTAGTAGGACTTCACAACTGCAAGGACCAATTTGCAAACAGTCTTGCAAAGTCCCGCCACTCTACTCGGGGCAGCCTTCAATCGCTCGACTAGTGATTGTGGCCCTGCGCCTTCTTCCACGGGGGCTATGGAGTTCACCAAGTCTTCAGCTGCTACAGACAGCTCTTGGAGTTCGCCCCGAAGTCTTCCCATGGTCTGGGCATGATCTCTGCATGCCACCGTGGTCATGGCAAGCATCACACCATTTTGCATCTTTCGATCCCGCTGATGTTCGCAAGCAGCCTGTGCTTCCGTCAGCGCAGCCCGAAGACGTTCGGCTTCATCCGCCACTCGGTCGTGCGTGTTTCTCCAGTCGAGAACTTGGCTCCTTGCAGCCGCCTCTTGCTTTTTGAGCTCTACAAGACAAAAAACTCAACCACAGCCAACTACAGTTGGACACACCCAGAGTAGGCGAAATGCATACCTTGATACTTCTTGTTCAGCAACTTGTAGCGGCTCTCCAATTTTTGCTGCAGAACCGCGTGATTCGTGCATTCCACGGCAAAAGACTTCACCCCAACTTCATGAACCCGCAAAGCTTCTGTCAGTCGGGCACATTTTCCTGCTCCAGTTGATGACTTCATTCCTGAAAAAGTCCGAGTATGGAGTGGTGAGTTTCAAGCCTCACAACTACTCGGGTCATGCAACAACTCAACAAGGAAATTTACCTGGAAACTCCGGAAAACATCGATAGCCTTCTGGAACTCCAAGTTGGATGGCAGGGTGACCACCGGTCTTTGAGTACTTTCCACAAGATGAGGAGTTGTACCCAAAATGGCACCTACATCATTTATCGTCAGTCAGCCGCCTGCTACGACTACAATAACAAGACTACAGAAACATACCTGGAGCAGTTGCTTCTTTGGTTTTTTCAACACTCACTACAGCCAGTGATCCGCCAGTAGATGCGGCTAAGGCAGCACTTCCGGAACACGATGCAGCAGCGGGAACTTCCGCCGAACGGATGACATCTTGAAGCATCGACATGGTAGCTCTAAGACGACCGGCGTCAACCCCGGGCACCTCCTCAACGATCAAATCCTCAAAAGGAGCAGATAGTATAGTCGGGGGATCCGACCCTACCCCTGCCTCCATAGGGATAGTTTCTTCCGCATACCTGCATCAAGACAAGTCATTAGACGACTTCAAAACGACCTAAAGATATACACCGGGTAAAGTAAGCTCACCGAGTCGAGCGTGGCGGAAGTCGCACATGTTTCTTCTCGACAACAGGTGGCCGAGTAATTGGTGCCACAGGAACAGCCGCCGGCATCGTCTTCTCGCCAAGACCTGTAAAGCAAAGGTCAAGACTACAAATCTACTCGGATCAACAAATCCAGCTGGGGCCGAACACTTACCACTGGTGATCACACTAGACAACAAAGAACCAGTAGCGAGTACTGGCGACATTTCCTTTACAACACCCGCTGATTCAGCAGGTAACCCCAGGACCGCTTGGTCAACAACGGGCGGCATGGCAGCCGATGGAGTCGGCGCGGATAGCTCGGGGGCTACTCTAGTTTCTGTTGACGGCACCTTCTCCGGCACCATGTCAATAGATACATTACCAACTTCTGGGTCGGTCACGACCATTTCTTCAGAAACAGCCTCATCATCACCAAGCACCGTATCTACAGCCTTTACGAACAAGACAAAATTCGTCACATCAATAGCAAGTTCAAATTCATCAGCTACAGATACGTTCACGACTACATACCTTGGTGCCCCGAGACTTCTCAGGGGTTGAAGCAGACTTAACCGCAGACATCTTGCGGACTACTCTGCGTCTCTTGACAGGAGGAGAAGGCTCGTCCTCCGACTCCTCAGCAACAGCTTCTGACTCTTCTTCCGACTGCGCCAAGTAGCCGGCAAGAACTCGAGACTACAAACAACAAGTCGGTATCAACAACAAATATCACATAAGTCAAAAGAGAACAAGTCAGGTGCAAAAGACATACAACTTCTGGCTCATACCAGGCGTCATACTGACGCAGAGCCGCAGGGATTACTGGTACTCCCTGGTAGTTCCTAAAAAACTTGGCCAGCAGCGCCTCTACATCATCATCGGATATATCCTCATCGGACATACGCGATGGATCTTTAAGACCTGTGTACTCACTTCCCGAGTGAGCATGTTTCTGAAGCGGCTCGACTCTTTTCTTCAGAAAACTGGCCGCCACATTAATTCCAGTAAGACCGAGTGCCTTCAACTCGGTAATCTCTTGCATCAAGTGGTCAAGTTCCGAGGTGTCTTCGGGTTCGCTCACCCAGTTCTCTGCATGCTTCGGCGCGTGGCCAGTAACTACAGGCAAGCGAGGATCATGGTTCCCGATGTAGAACCACCGTTTCTTCCACTCCCCATGGGAGTTAGTCAAGTTGTACACAATATACGCGCCCGAGTTCCTGAGTTGGAACCCGGCGCTCCCAAAGACTTCTATCCTTTGTACACTTGGCTGAGGCTTACAGTGGAACAACTTCCTAAACAACTCAAGGCTCGGAGGAACTCCCAAGTAAACCTCACAGAGGTGCATGAAAATGGACATATGTAGCACACCATTGGGGTTCAAATGAACAAGTTGAAGCTTGTAGTACTCGAGGATACCTCTGAAGAAGTCGGAGGTGGGCACCGCCAACCCTCTCTCCATAAAGTGGGCAAGCATCACCGTCTCGCCAGGGTGCTCTTCAAATTGCCATGCATTTGGAAAAGCTGGGCGCCACTCGAGTATGTCCTTCATCTGCAGAAGCTTGGCATCGACTAGCACTTGCACGGCTTCTTCCTTCATCACTGAATGTTGCCACGTTGCTCCAGGCGAGGGCGGTGCAGTATGATTTGTCGGTCCCACCTTCGGCGCCGGCAGCACCAGTTCTTTCCCCTTCTTGGATTTCACGTTGCCCGCCGCCGAAGCCTTGCCCTTTATCTTCTCGGGTTTCTTGCCCATCTTCTTGGTGCGCATCCGCCGATTCCAACCTCAACAAAAGACACTCACTCTCGGATCTCTCTCAAGGAGCAGCAATGGCGGTGGTGGCACTTGGCAATCGCGACGGTGAAAAATGCGGAGCAGAGGCGCAGGGGAGGAAGAAAAACAGATCTGATTACAGCAGGGCATAAAACCAACCGAAAGGGTACCTTCCATTTTTATCTCCGCCAGCTCCAGTTTCCATGCGTCAGTTGCGAAACGGACAGATTAATTGCAGATTAATCACCTTTAACACTCAACGGCTACTCTTTTTGACGGACTGCTGACCACTTCAACGACAGAGATCGCCCAAGTGCTTGGGGGCTGCGGGAACCGTACCCGTTGGTCAGTTTTTTCTTTTTTCCCAAGATCTCCAAGGGTAAAATGGTCAAAAGCTGGTTTGACCCTAAGCCTGACTCTTCGACTCAACCTAAGGCTCGGGGGCTACTCCATATGGAGTGCGATTGACATCGCACTACCATATAAAATTACTCGGGATGGAAACAACTCGAAGGAGCAAAAAGAGTACCTTCCAGCCACGCGACAGTACTCGAGCACTTCAGTCTGCAACCTCTACGACTAGCTACTCGGATAGTGCCCGCAGTGCCCAAGACTGTGGCGCACGACTACAAAGTACTCGGGGGCTTGTCGGGCATACACCCCAGGTCCACGAGTAGGCCTTGCACGGCCCATCAAGGGATGTACTCGGACAAGATCAGAACAAGGATGGGCGTATCCTACTCGGACTAGTCAAGTATATTTATGGAAAACTACTCGGGCCATTACCGAGTAGAACTCTGTAATAGTACCCGACTAGGACTCAGACTTGTAACCCTGCCCTCCCGTGTATATAAGGGCGGGCAGGGACCCCCCTCAAGGACACACCTCAACACATGAGAACAACTCCAGTTCATCAAATACAAACCAACATACAAGACGTAGGGTATTACGCGATCTAGCGGCCCGAACCTGTCTAAATCGTGTTCCTTGCGTCACCATTGATTCCTTGATTCTCGACGACCCTTAACGCATAAAAGACCCTTATCCCAATTCTTGTCATAGTGGATGACACAAGCTCGTAGCATGTCTTCAAGGATCTGATTTAATCTTTCGGTCTGACCATCGGTTTGGGGATGATAGGTCAAGCTACAGATGAGCTTGGTGCCAAGTGATGCTTGTAGCTGTTCCCAAAAACGTGCTACAAACTGAACACCTCGATCAGATATGATCGTCCTTGGCACACCGTGCAGAGAAACAACACGGTCAAGATACAACTCTCCATATTTCTTGGCCGTGTAGGTGGTGTGAACAGGAAGAAAGTGTGCAGACTTGGTGAGGCGGTCCACGATAACCCAAATGGAGTCATGTCGCTGAGATGTAGGGGGTAGTCCAACAATGAAATCCATGCTGATGTCTTCCCATTTCCATGATGGAATAGGTAGCGGTTGCAAGGTACTTTCTACCTTCAAATGGCTCGCCTTGACACGTTGACACATGTCACATTCTGAGACATAGCGTGAGATTTTTGGCTTCATTCCACTCCACCAAAAAGTTTGATGGAGATCATGATACATCTTATTACCGCCAGGATGGTTTGAGAATTTGGAGATATGGGCTTCATCTAGGATTTGCTTCTTGAGATCTAGGTCAGATAGAACAACAAGTCGGTTCTCATAGTACGCTCTCCCATTTTCATCCTGTCGAAAATGCTTGTACCCTTCAACCTTTTGTGCAATCTTCCTTTTAATTAGCTTTAATTCCCCATCCTCTAACTGGGCTGACCCAATTTGGTCTTCCAAAGCAGATTCAAGAGAAACATGACCGAGAGTTCCATGGGAAATGATCTCCAAACTAAGTTTTCCCATCTCATGACACAGGGTCTCTGTGAAGTTGGTTGCCGACAAGCAATTGCAATGGGTCTTGCGGCTAAGAGCATCTGCCACTACGTTGGCTTTGCCGGGGTGATAATGTACTTCCAAATCATAATCCTTGATCAGCTCTAACCATCTTCTTTATCGCATGTTGAGGTCAGCTTGAGTGAAGATGTACTTGAGGCTCTTGTGATCAGTGTAGATGTTGCAGTGGGTGCCCATTAGATAGTGTCTCCATATTTTTAGGGCGTGAATCACTACTGCTAACTAAAGATCATGGGTCGGGTAGTTTAGCTCATGAGGTCGTAACGCCCGTGAGGCATAGGCAATGACTTGGTTGTCTTGCATAAGAACACACCCAAGTCCAGTGCCAGAGGCATCACAGTATACGTCTGTTGACGCCAAATTTTGACACGTATGAAATCGGTGTCAGAAAAGGAAGAAATCAGGAGATGCGGCAAGACACAGAGGTCACGGTTGGAAATCGGCCTATTGGTGCTACAGTCGAGGATCGGCCGATTGCCCTTTGAGGGTGGAACTCCGCCTCGCCCGACCCCTGAGTCCTGGGGTCGGATGCGCCCGACCCTCCGAGGGAGGAACTCCGCCTCGCCCGACCTTTGGTCCTAGGGTCGGAGTAATCGGAGCCCCCAACATGTGGGCCGTAATTGGCTGTCCCTTGCCGATGGAGTTGGTAGAAATCAGCCGATTAGGAAGCTGGAGCAATTGGGCCGGTATGGGCTTAAAGTGGATTATGAAGATAAAAAGGGAGTCAGCCCATGAGAGCATGATGATCAACTCCAGTACGAATCGTACTTGTTAATATTCGTTTTCGTTTAAAATCAGAGATAGAGTTCTAGTCGGTTAAGGAGTCGATTTGTAACAGGCTATAAATAGCCACCTTCGTAGATCTGTAATCATCATCAAATCAATACAACAAACTACTATTTCCTCGTACTTACTTTCAAGCAGGCGACTTCGCCAATACTTTTTCTTCTTTCTCACGAGTTCGTACGGGTTGGCGGGGCTGCATCAACTTGACCTCCGGCCGATTCTGTGAGTTCCGTTTACTGAGTAACATCTAAGCTTTAACTTCGGGCGCATCGTTGTCGTTTCATTTAGATTTATTCACTAGTTATCGATATTCACTAGAATCTTAGGTTTTGCTTGTTGTTCTAGTTTTATCACAAGTTATCCAGCTAGGAATTGGAACTTTCGGCTTTCTTGTGCTTCGTTATTCAATCTATTATTTTACGCATAGCCGATTTAGATCTACTCCTAGTATTGTTATTGTAGCGTTGTTTAGATTACTCCAGTAGTCTTCTTTATTAACGATGCCCGGTAATCGGCTGTATTGTAGCCGTTTCCTTTATTACAGCAAATCGGCCGATTCGCTGATAAGCTATCTCGAGATCGGAACCTTAGCCGATCGCAACCTCTGGGATCTGACACGTTTCTTTCCTTGCCAATCAACAGGTCAGATTGGCTGGCACGCCGCGCGAACCGCACCAGGGCAATCACCCGAACAGGAGTTAAGCAGATTCTCCCGGGTCGTGTGTCCGATGCTAGAGATTCGATCGGCCAATTTCTAGCACCAACAACGTCAAACGGCTTAAAAGGGTCGGGTTGAGCTAAAACTGGGGCAAAAGTCAACAATTATTTCAAGGTGTGGAAGGCTTCTTCATATTTGTTACTCGACACAAACTTGATTTCCTTCTTCAGCAGCTCAGTCATCGGCTTAGCTATCTTGGAGAAATCCGGGATGAAACGCTGATAATAGCCCGCTAGACCAAGGAAACTTCGGATCTGGTGAACTGAACTGGGTGGCTTCCAGTCCATGACCTCATGTACCTTGCTGGGTCAACTGCTATGCCATTCTGAGAGATGGTGTGTCCCAAGAACTTGACACTCTCTAACCAGAATTCACACTTGGAGAACTTGGCATAAAGCTGATGATCTCTCAAATGCTGAAGAACCACATGAAGATGCTCGGCATGTTATTCTTTGTTCTTTGAGTATACCAGAATATCATCAATGAACACCACTACAAACTTCTCCAGCTCGGGCATGAACACCGAATTCATGAGATACATGAAATAAGCGGGTGCATTGGTGAGTCCAAAGGACATAACCAGATACTCGTAGAGTCCATATCTTGTGGAGAAGGCAGTTTTGGGGATGTCACCGGGTCGGAACTTGATTTGGTGATAACCGGAGCGAAGATCAATCTTGGAGAACACTCTAGCTCCAGCTAACTGGTCAAACAGAATATCAATGCGGGGAAGGGGATACTTGTTCTTGATAGTCACCGCATTGAGGGGTCGGTAGTCCACACACATGCGTAGACTCTCATCCTTCTTCTTCACAAACAGGGCTGGGCAACCCCAGGGTGAAGTACTGGGTCGGATAAAGCCTTTCTCCAACAATTCATGTAGTTGGGTTTTTAACTCAGCCAACTCGGCGGGTGGCATCCGATAAGGTCTTTTGGAGATAGGGGCTGTGCCGGGGATCAACTCTATGGAAAACTCCACATCTCTGTCGGGCGGCATGCCTGGCAAGTCATTGGGAAACACGTCGGTGTACTTACAGACTACAGGGATGTCCTCCAATCGGGTCTCAACTGCGGGATACGCACAAGAATTCACATCTTCTCGGCGAGGCAATTGGACAACAGAGGGGCCTTGGTGGGGTAAGTCGACATGGATAGCTCAGGCTGGGATATCTAGCACAACCTGGTGCCTAGTCATCCAATCCATTCCTAGGATGACATCAATCCCCTCTAGATCGAGGACAACAAGATTCTCCTTAAAAAAGGTTCAGCCTAGCTAGATAGGCACATTGACACTCATCCTATCTGATGTGATTACCCCACCCGGGGTGGATATCCTAAAAGACCCTCTTGTTTGGCATTCCTTTAACCCATATTTGTCACTAGTCTTTCTTCCAATAAAACTATGTGATGCTCCTGAGTCAAACAAAATCAAAGCTAAACGACTGTGGATAAGAAAGGTACCCGTCATTATCGGTGCACCTTCAGGAAGCTCTGCTGCGTTGGTGAAGTTCAGCCGACCTTGGCGAACTTGCATCTTGGGCTTCTTCCCTTTATTGAGCATCGCATTGCTCTGCCCTAGGCGCTGATTCCGATTTCTGGGGCGGTCCTTGGCGAAATGCCCCACATTGCCGTAGGTGAAGCAGCGGTTACCATTTGCAGGACGCGGTGGTGGCGGTAGGGTCGGCCGCGGTGCCTGAGGTTGAAATCCCGGAAAACGAAGTGCTGCCGCTGGTGGGGGTCGGGCAACCCATCTTCCCGACTGCTGGGGTCGGCTGGGCGCCTGTGGGGGAACCATTCTGTATCGCTGTGCAGGTGGGCTGGGCATCGGCATTGGAGCTTTCCTCTTCCTCTTGGCTGCTAGAGCCTTCATGTAGTCCTCTTGTGAGATGGCCAAGTTAACCAACTCGTTCTACATATTCACCCTTATCGGGTTCAATCTCTCCCTGAGCTCCAGGCTTAGCCCTCTGCGGAACCTGTCCTGCTTCTTCTCATCTATGTCCGCATGGTATCCAGCATATCGGCACAAATCATTGAAAGCCTGCGCATAGTGCAGGACATCACGACTTCCCTGGGTAAGGGCCAGGAACTCGTTGAGTTTACGCTCCAGGAGACCTTCAGGGATATGATGGCCCCTGAACGCCGTCTTAAACTCTTCCCAGCTGACGACGTGATCGGCCGGCTGCATGGCATGGTAGTGATCCCACCAAAGGAGGGCAGAACCACGCAGTTGCTGCGCGGTGAACCGAGCCTTGTTCTCCTCCGGGCAATGGGTGGTGAGGAGGGAGAACTTGGATTCGATGGCACGAATTCAGGCGTCGGCGTCGAGCGGGTCTTGTGTCTTCTAGAACAAAGGGGGTTGCGTTCCCAAGAAATCCTCATAGCGAGCAACATGAGGTTGCTGCTGAGCCCTTCCCCCATGGGGCTGCTGCTGAGCCCTTCCCCCATGGGGTTGCTGCTGTTGCCCTTGGGCAATATGCCTCAGCAGCTCAGTTTGAGCAGCCAAGATCGCCTCCAGCGAAGGCGGGGGCGGGGGTGGGGGCGGGGGCGGGGGAAGATCCTGCCTCTGCTCACTGCCACTGGGAACAGAGCCGGAACGGGTGCGGTGCACCATCTGCAAGAGTCAGCGTTCCATTAGTTACATAATCCTAGAAGTATTCCAATCATGTGGGAACTTATGTGCTGAATCCTTAAGGCGACTCTTGCCGATAGTGCACACAACAACATATCTTTTATTAAGGAGGTGCACATCTCTTTTTTGCCATCCTAGTTAGTAACTAGCTCGTTTCTGCACTGTTGTTTTACTCTTGCTAACCGAACAGAAAGGTATTCTGATCCACGCTCGGTAGGGTCCACAAGATCCACGTTCCCATCGGCTAGTCCGCACACACCCTCGGGCGAGTCAAAACCTTATCCCGTGGGTCCCGCTATGTCCGACCTTTAGTGCCCGGGTCGGGCGAAGCGGAGCCTTGCAACAAGGGGTCAGGCGAGGTAGAGACCAGCCGTGAGGGGTCGGGCGCATCCGACCTCGCGACCCTGGGTCGGCCAAGTTTTGGACAGACCCAAAAGAGTTGAAACTTTGCGTGCGGCTACAGCACAAGCTTCACACACAACTTTGGCATCCAAGGCGTGTCCCAAAGGGTCAAAAGTCGAGTCAAGAGTGAGGGGAAAACAGGAACTGATTTCACCAAGATCATTTCATTGCTGGTCTCTTAATATAGAAGGAGTACTCAACTCAAGGCTAACATATTACATCACTATCCAAACTTATAGGTTGCCGAGGAGTACAATAAAAGACCAACTTCTACAGCCTTCAACCTAAAAGTCATCCAGGTTGCCTACTGAGGAAACACTACGCGTTGGAGAAGGGGCGTCGCCATCTTCAATGTCCATACTTGAGACTCCCACTACCTTCTCGGGGTCTTCCTCCTTCTCCGGGGCCATTTGCTCATCCAGCTGCATTTCCAAAGCATGGATAGCATCGAGCTCAGCATGGTGCTCGGCCAAGTGTGCATTAGCAACCGTGAGCTCCATCTCGACCCCCAATTTCTCTTCAGCAAGCTGAGTCGTATCATGCTCCATGTCCGTCACTTCCTCCTCTAGCTCTGAAATCCTGGTCTGCATGTTGGAGACCTATATGCCCCTTTGGATAAGCTGATATGACTGTTCCACCAAGTCTCTCTTGGCGGTGTTGAAATGCTCCTGGGTGTCTACGGCGATCCGTGCCAAGACAGCCATAGCCCGTCCTTGAAGTTCAACTAGTCGGTATAAAACTGACTTGCACCTTGTCGTGGTGGAAACGGTGACCAGTGAGTGTGAGGCTGCCAACACCTCCATGTTATTCACTCGGTCAAGCCAAGCCGGGTCCATCCAATCTCTGGCGGGAAACAAACCGATCGGGTCCAAAAGGACCTCAAACGGGTGTAGCCGGCAAAACTGAGTGAGAGCCTGCAAGGCAGCTGACTCCCAAGTGTCCTCAAGGGTGTGACCATAGGTCGAGACCTCGAGCTGGGGCCACTCGGTTTGTACAGGGGGTGGAGGTACAACTACTTGCACGTTGCACCGCTGCACTCCGTGCTTTTGGTACTCACGTCCCTCATAAAGAGGTGGTGACTGGTACCCAAACCACCTCAATGTATCCCACAAAATAGCAAGAAAGCCCTCAAAATGTAGCATGTGGAGTGGGAAGTGCCATCGGCGCCACGAAACACATGTCCGGGAGCAGCCATCTGGAACCAAAAACCGAAAGAAGCATGAGATAGAACCCCAAAAGAGAACAGATCGGGCAGGGTGAGATACTCGGATTTCTGACCAGAGCGCAAGCTGAGAAGGTAGCTAGAAATCCTTAAAGCGAAGAAGGGCTTTAAACTTGGGGCAAGGTTGTTTTAAGGATGCAGTTTTACGGATTTTAGTTCATGACTCATGCACGACCTACATTGTCCTCGCAACCAAACATAACTGCCAAAAGCCTTGGTCTTACGTAGTTAGTGCCGGTGGCAAGGCAACAATTACGTCACTCCCTATAGTAGCTAGTCGGTTTCTAACACGGTTTTCCTATGCGAACGCGGTTAGTGTACCTGCAGAAAACACAACCACATGAACCTTTCGTGCCAGCACTCACGAAAGCATCCCCAAGCATTACTGTTCACTATAGAAACGGCACCCATGCTTTTAACGCTGCATGGATAGTGCAACAACCGTGGAAATAGGTCCCCATTGAATAGGACCATATAACCCTTCGCATACTCATGATGCGGAATCATTCACACGTATGATAGACGTGGGCGAACAACCGTGATGATAGGCTCGTTGGAATCGAACCATACCACCCTTCGCATGAGTTAACATATGGAACCTGCGCACGTATAATAAACATGGGCGAAAACAACCGCGATGATAGGGTCCTTTGAATAGAACTCCCTATCAACCCTCGCATACTCGTGATGCGGAAATCAGCACACGTATGATACACGTGGGGAAGTGCTGGAGGTTAGCAGAATAACCAATAGATCATAGCCACCTAAAATAACCCCAAAATTCCCCTAGGGCCTCTTGTACTAAAGTCATCCTTAACGATCTTACGAGATTTTTCAAATACTTTTCTTGCAAGTTTTATTTTTAGAAAAGGCGTTTAGGACCTATTGTCTTCTCTATCCTGCTAAACCTGCTCTGGTACCAGCTGTGGCGGAACACCTCGGATTAACTTGGCTAAGGGGTTTGTTTTGCCAAAAGCGACTACAGTAGGTCCTTACTTTCAATATTTTAGCTCAGATTCTAAGTTCATTAACTAGTCTACATTGGCAACTTATGCTAAACAAACATAGTTTCCAACAACAATATATAGAACAAGCATCGAGTTCATATCATCATCATGTTCCATCTTTACTCAGTGTAGCATAGCGATCAAGCAGTCTAAAACTATGAGAGCCAGACGAATCGATTCGAGTTTCTTAACCATGCATGGCGAACCTAATCTTACAACATCCGCGCACCACAAAGGGTCGCTTCCTGTGTCGGCCATCCCCATCAATTCCCAGGCATGTGTCAGGTCCAAACTTCCCTTGCCATGCAATGCTCCACAGGCTCGACCTCTTGTCGTACTGTGGCCGCACTTGCACCCACATGATGCACCATGGGAACCTCGTTCCAGGGACAGCAGGGGTATAAGCCACGCCCTAGTTCAATCAGGTACTAGGCTTCCCCATCCCATACTAGGTATGAGATTAGTTCTTTCAACACTTGATCACAAACACCAACACTTTCCGACCTTAAGCAACTTCATATAGACAGACGGGGCGATCCACCGACCACCAAAAGAGTTCACAAGGCCCTACCCCGTCCACCGTCCTTATAGTTGTAACCAGAAGGAGAACAAACAACTCCTACAACTCGCGAGTGACAGGAAATCACTCGACTTTTACCGAGTCCTGTTAAGCACTGCAACTACTCGGACTTATGATGCTAGTGTTCAGATCAAGGGAACTAAGTCATGCATCTATGGTTTCAAACAACTCCTGTAACGTAAATGCACATACATACAAAAGAAGGCATGCGCAAGGTTAGAAAGATTTGGTTATGCTCCGGGGCTTGCCTTCGAGCGGGGCGGAGGTAAACTGGTCTTCTTCGGGTTCTACTTCAGCTCCTTCGGTCGGCGGCTCAGCTACTGCTCCGTCTTCGGGCACCGGATGCAGCTCGTAGGTGCCGTCAGTGAGAGTTAGTTCTACACGAATGCAAATGCAGGGGTTAACACTTAGACGGTTATTTCAACAACACCTGCAAGCTTTAGCCCCGAAACTTGTAGCAAACTACAGGAAAGGTGTGGAAATCCATGCTTCTGTTGATAGAGAATAGATAAAAGAGTCGGGTTGGGAAAAACTTATGATCTGACCCTCAGACCTAAGGAATAACTGTACCGGGGTCCTCATACTTAACACAGAGAAGTCCCCAAAATTTTGCACAAATACCCTTGGTCAAAAGAAAAAGATACAACCGAGCCCTCGAGCGAGACGGACAAGGGTCGGCGAAACAAATAGGGGTCGGGCGAAATGGAAAAGGGGTCGGGCGAACCGGACAGGGGTCGGCAGCTTACCCTTGGGCCTACTGGTGAAGTCTTGGGGTTGGGAAGGAACAGGCTCAGGCGGAGCGATAAAAAGGTGCTAAGGCTTGGGCGGCGGTGAGGTCCGGCGGTGCTCCGGCGGCGGCGGTGCTTCTTGTTGACACAAGTAAGCTCTAGCACTGTGCGGAGGAAACAAGCGGTTGGTGGGTTGGAAAAGGTGGGTGTTGAGTAGAGAGGGGAGTTCCTCAAGAGCTTAGGTGGCAGCGCTTGAGCACGAAACAGAGGAAGATGCGGCAAGGCAACGATGGCGAAGGGAACTCCGGTAGAGGCTGTCATACTCCCTTTTATAGCTGTGCGGAAGAGAGGGAGTCCGGGCAGCGCGAGGATCATGTCGAAGAGAAAGGAGTGTTCTGCCATGGCGGTGATTGGCCGACGCCTCCATTGGCCGGCGAAGCGAAGCTTCGGGGATAGGGTCTTCGGTCATTGGGCACTGAAGACAGAGCTTATGTAGGTGCGGTTTTGCCAGAGAGAAGGATTGGCGAGGGCGAGCATGGGTCTGGTCGCGTCAAGCGGCGGATTGGGGGCGGCGACTCAGCTAGCGTGTGACAGGAAGGAAGGAAGGGGCACTCCAGGCGTGGGCGCAGCAGGCGAGGTGACAGGGCGAGCGGTGACGCTAGCAAGTGCCGAACCAGCGGCTTTGCCGGGGCACGCTACTGGCGAGGTGGGAAAAGGAGTTGTCACTGCTGGATCCGTGGTTGGCGAAGGCGGCACCGTCGTGGGGCGCGCGCGTGGGCAGCGCAACTGAGGGGCGACGGAAAAGCCGGAAGATATTGGGGCGCGCGGCCAGGGATCCAGGTGAGATGATGAGTGCGGGAAGCGAGGTGATCTGGTGCGGCAGCAGCCAATCCTTGATCGCAGCGGCGACAGGGCGCCTGGCGCGGCCGGCGAGGTTGCGGGCGAGACGAGATGAGGCGGAGAGTCTGCAAGGCGCTTCTGCATGCGATTGGGAAGGAGGCGCGCTGATCCATCTGGTCGTGGCCGGCGACTAGGAGAGGCGGGGCTCGTCGTGGAGGTTAAGCCACGCGGCGGCGGCACTCTGAGACAGGGCGCACGCTTGCTCTGGCGCGCTTGACCCGAGAGATCCGTGGGATCCTTTCCTTGGGTCCAACTTCCAGACTCTGGCTCTCCAAAAAACTGAACTGCACCACTTTGACCGCCTTAACAAAAGAAAAGTAGATCTCAGGCCAAGGCCTAACTCTTGTAATTGGACTGAGTCCAAAAACGCAGTGGATTGGGGGATCCAAGGCTCCAAAGTTTGGAGGAACACTGGTTTTTGGGACTTAGAGAAAAACAGCAGGTTGTTGGGTTTCAGGGGTCGGGGCTGATTAGAACTACAGATTTGGGAACTTGTCTTAAGATTAACTCAGCTGATGAACCTCAGTCGTTACACCTTGCCACCACGGCGCCACCCTTTCCCACCACCAGCCGGCCCCGGAGGCCCGAATTCGCCGCCATCTCCCCCCATCCCGACTCCCGAGTCCCGAATCCTAACCCAGACACCAAGTGCCACTGCCCGCCAGCACTGCCCCTTGCTATCGTCCCTTCCCGCCGTCGCCCGCCCATGAAGGACTGGATCCGTCGTCCGCTTGTCGCCCCGTCCGCTAGTGCCGATCCGCCGTCTGCCAGTGCCGAGTCCGCCGGTCGCCAGTGCCCCGTCCACCGATCGCTGACAATAGGTAGCTTCTATGTTCTGATTTGCAATAGCTTCTATGTATTGCCCCTTCTTGTGCATTTGCAGTTCGGCACTCTATGTTAGTTATTTTTGTTTCTGACAAAACATGTCATATGTTAGTTATTTTTGTTTCTGCATGATACTTTCTGCAATCATGATTGGGTTTAGCTTCCTAAGTCAGATAGGCAAATAAACTAAACATTCAAACCATACCACCGTAGCACTTACTACCATAGAACTTACTGAAACATGCTGTTTTCCTATTGGCTAAAGCACATGATAATTTTGCATGTTCTATGTTCTGATTTCTACACTTGTTTTGCAATTGCCATGGCTAGTAGCTCACATGTGCCAACCTCCCAAACTTCTGGTGCTGTTGTGGCTGGTACTAGTACTGACGAGGACGATGTTGTGCACATATCAGATGGTAAGGAAGAAGCTCGTACTGGTACTGGTTCAAAGAGGAAGCTCACTTCAAAAGTGTGGAATGACTTTGAGAAGGTGTGTGTTGATGGAGTGTGGAAGGCCAAATGCAATCACTGCTTCAAGAAGCTTTCAGCTGTTTCAAGAAACGGTACAACACATCTAAAAACACATCTGAAATCTTGCATCTACTTTAAAAAGAAGCCAGGAGATAAAATTCAAACTAATTTAAGATTTGGAACCACTGAAACTGGGACAATGAGTGTAGAAAACTATGTGTTTGATCAAGAAGTAGCTAGAAAAGCTCTCTATTCCATGGTCATACTACATGAGTACCCGCTATCCATTGTTGTCACCATGGCTTTCATAAGTTTGTTAGTGCACTGCAGCCTTTGTTTAAAATGGGCACTTGAAACACTATTAGAAGGGACATCTTGCATTTCTATGAGGGTGAGAAAAGGAAAGCTAGGATATTCTTGCAAAGGACCAATTGTCGTGTTGCTATTACAACTGATCTGTGGACAGTCGATAATCAAAAAAGAGGCTATATGGCAGTAACTGGACATTTCATTGACAACACATGGATGCTTAAAAGCTGCATTTTGAGGTGACTGTAAATTTTTCATTTTGTTGCTTGCTGTTCAGATTTGAATTTTCTATAATTTGTGAACCTGTTCAACTGATGTGTGATTCAAATGTGCTGGTTTATGTATGTGCCATGTCCCCATAATACAGAAGTAATTTTTGATTCATTGCACAAGTGTCTCCAAAGCTGGGATATTGATCGGAGGGTGTCAACCATTACCCTTGACAACTGCAGCACCAATGATAGCATGATTGGCTTAATGGAGACAAGGCTTGGTGCAAGTAACATGCTACTAAAAGGGAAATGGCTGCATATGCGTTGCTATGCGCACATCCTCAACCTCATTGTCAAAGATGGCATAGAAGTCATTGCAACTGCTATTTCAAACATTCGAGAAAGTATTGCTTATTGGGTTGCTACACCAAAGAGGTATGAAAAGTTTGAGAAAACTGCTCTAGATGAAGATGTTGAATTGGGCAAGAAGTTGCAACTAGATTGCAAAACTAGATGGAACTCAACCTATATCATGCTTAACATTGCTATACCCTATAGGAAGGTTTTTGAACGTTTGGATGAACTATGTTTTTCCACCATCGGATGATTGGATATTTGCTTCTACAGTTTGTGAGAAATTAGGATTATTCTATGACCTTACTGAGCTATTTTCTGGAACTAAATATGTGACAGCCAACCTTTTCTTCCCTAAAGTATGTGAGGTTAAACTTAAACTCAAATCTTGGGAGCATGATGAACATGATACTATTAGGGACATGTCTACTGCCATGATAGAAAAGTATGACAAGTATTGGACTGATATACATGGTCTTATGACTATTGCTGTCATTCTCGATCCACGTCTTAAGATGACGATGTTACATGCTTGCTATGTTGCCCTTTTTGGTGAAGAACATGCTGGGTCTTATGTTACAGAGGCCCATCAATTGTTAACTGATTTGATGAAACACTATCATGTCAAAGAGCAAGACTTTGTGGGTACATCATCTAGTGGTGCTTCTTCTTCAGTTGGTGCATCTGCTGTGTTGTCTATTTTTAAAACTCTTTCAGCAAATAAGAAGACTACGAGTTTGGTTAGAAGTAAGAATGAGCTAGATTGTTATTTGGATGAAGAAACCCTTCCTTATGATGAGAATGATTATTTCAATGTGCTTGGTTGGTGGAAATTGGAGGGAACTCGATATCCTACTTTGAGGCAAATTGCTCATGACATCTTGGCTATTCCAATCACAACAGTAGCTTCTAAATCAGCTTTTAGTACTAGTGGAAGGGTTTTAAGTGAGCATCGCAGCCGTCTTACTCCTAAAATGTTGGAAGCTTTGATGTGTACCCAAAGTTGGCTTCGTCACACTCTAAAAGGTACTACACTACTACTGTAATAGATTGTCATTTGCATATAAGAACTATTTGCTGCAGCTACTAAAATATATGAAATTTTATTGTAGTTGATGATGATTGAAGGATGAATAGCTTCTGGTCATGCCTTCAAGACATTCAAGAAGAGATGATTTTAGAATCTTGCATCACTGCTGATGATTCCTGATTCCAACTAAGCCTGGTTGAATTTTTTATGTAATGGTATTGAATAATGACTTGTATGGCAGCATGCCTTTATTTCTATTAAACTATTAATGTGTGTAAGACTTATTTATTTGCTTGGTTAGACCTTTATCTAATGGTTTTTGTCTCTTGCCTGATGGTTGTTTAATGTGGTGAAAAACTAGAATTGAGAGTTGTATTTATATGTTGCCTGATGGTTTTTATCTCTTGCCTTACTGTTAATCCCACGTGGGGTGCAGAAGGTTTTGATTATATGTTGCTATGCGGGCACACGGGCATGCCCGCGGGCATGCGCTATCTGCGGATAGCGGGCACAGGCGCAGTTTTCTGCTCGTGGCGAATAGCGGGCGTGGACGCGGGCGTGGTTTTTTGCTCGCGGGTATGGATACCTAGTGCTGGTATCCCTACGGATTTTGCCTATTGCCATCTCTAAGCACCGTGGATAGAAAAGGTGTCTATAATAAATCAATGATTGTGGGTGACTCCAAGTAGATATGGACTTGAGTCCAGATCCATATGGAAATAGACTTCATAAGAATTCCATGAAGTACTTGAACGTCCAAAACGGAGTCCAGATGAAGTAGTGGCGGCCGTCACAAGTTGGCGTAGTGTTGTAGTCCGAATCCAGCCCGAAAACCTGTTGGATTTGATCTCTTTCTTTCCTCAGGCCAAAAGTGACGTGGTGCCAAAAGGACATTGTGAATAGTTGGACTTGGCCCCCAATCAACTTCTTTGGTCCTCCATACCTTTCATGTGTGTTTAACACTCTTTTTGATCCACATATGTATTTCTGAAAATAACAATGAACACACATCATGGTGTAGCATCAATTCATCAAACAAATACAATCATAATAAAAAATTATTTCACCTTAGAATCAAAAGTTGCCAATGTGGTTGTATCCGAGTATACGTCCCTAAAATTTACTAACTCAAATCACCCGCTAAAAAATTGTTTCAAAATCTTTCGACTGTTAAGCTCCCGAAAAATCTTTTCCTTCCCGGCGACCCCGCCGTCCCGGCACCCAATGTCGACAGTCATCTTTTTCCGTTACCCGCAAATTTTGCCGCATGCCCGTCAAATCCGTCGCACGTGCGCGACCAAATTCCACAACTTTCGCCGATTTTCCCTTCCCTTTTTTCCTTTTCCTTTCCCATTTCCCCCCTTTTCTTTGTCTCCCTTCGTTCCTTCTCTTTCTTCTTTCTTTCTTCTTCCTCCTTTCTCCTTCTCTCTTCCTTCCTGGCGCGTTTCCTCCTGGCACCTGGCGCCCAGCCGCCTGCGCCCGTCCCGCACCACGCCAGCTTCGCGCCCGACCCCACGGTTGTCCCGCGCTGCGCCCGTCCCACGCCGTGCCAGTCCCACGCCGCGCCCGACCCCGCGCCGAGCCGCTCGCCCGACCCCCTGTGCGCCGCCCGACCCTGCACGGTACGCCGGCCACCGCATGCCGCTCCCTTTGGGCACGCCTCCCCACGCCGGTCATCGCCCTTGTGCTCCTCGTCAACCGAGCTGGCCTCCACCACGCCATTCACGCGGAGCTCCGCTCCGGCACGCCACCTGCCGGGATTCTCAGCCTCCATTGAAGACTGCCAGCCGTCCAGCTCCTCCCGCCACCTATAAAAAGGAGGCCGAGCCCTTGCAGCCTCCACACCACCACTGGCGCCGTCCCCCCTGCCTACCGCCCACACCCCCGCGGCCCCTGCCCGACGCCGCCATGAGCGCCGCCGCCGCCTCCTTGACCACGCCGCACCCCCCTCCTCCAACACCATCCGCCCGAGGTGAGGCCTCAAATGGAGTCCCCTCGGCCTCCTCTACCTCCTCCACCACTCGACCACTACCGGCGTGACCCGGCCGGCCGGCCCCCCCACCGGTTTCCTCCCTCCCCACCTCCTGTACCGGACCAAGGAAGAAGAAAGGGAAAATCTCCCTTCAATTTCGATCTAACCCCCTAGTTTCCCCTATTTGCAAACTGGCCCTTCCACCTCTTTTAAAGAAGTCTCGCAGATACGCCCTTCCACCTTTCAGAAATAATTACAAATAGGTCCCTGGTTCTCGCAGTTTATTCCTAAACCTTGTTTTAAGCCCCTAACACTCCTTTAACTCATCATTTCATGCGCCAAACTTCCTCCAATTGATCCCAAATTTGACCACGGCCTCCTCCCATATACTTCCGCCGAGGCATATCCAAATTTCATGAAAATACCCACTCCTTCAATTTTCCGTTCGCATTCTCTGTTCGTAGCTCAACGGGTAAAATTTTATTTCTCTTTATTTATTGTGTGCTCTATTGTGTGTGCCGTAGACCGCGGAGTACCCAAGGAGGAGCGCGAGGAGGAGTTTGACCATGAGCCTGAGCCTGAGGACCATTACTGCGAGCAGGAACTCCCGGAAGGCTTTGAGAATGGCAAGTCCAATCTCACCCTTTGATGCATATTTATCCTAGTTTTTCAAACACAACCTATTGGCCTATTTTATAAATTGCATATTATTTTAGCACTGAAACATGGTTGGATAGCCACCCCTTGATTGTTATGATTATTCCTTGCTTGTCCTATAATTATCTCTAAATATGACTTGCTCTGTTTGGATGATAATTACTGCTAGAATGCTTAGGACCTTATTACTCAATTCAATCATGACCACAATGTGTTTTGTTAAAGAATAAGTGTGTGAGTGTTTTAAAAAGGGAAATTGGGTTTTTTGGAAGTAAAGGAAAGAAATGCTTAGATGAGATGGATGGGTGTTTCATGTGTGAAATGCCAATATGTTGGGCTCCTACCTTGGTGGTTGAGCAAGGTTGGGAGATATCCATCTTGTCATGGTTAAGGACTGAGTTGATGTGTCATCTTGCCTAACCCAACCTTCGTGCAACCACTTGACTGTTGTATGCGGTAACGGCTTAGCATGAATCCCACTAGCTAAACTGTTAGTCTTCGGGTGAGCTAGTGAGCAACGGGAGCCCATGGAAAAGGAGTGAGATCTTTGTGACTTAGGTCCTGGTTAAGACCTCGTTGTTAGGTCGTTAACCCCACGGTTCCTTCCGTGTGGACTAGTCAGTCTTAGCTAAGGTGGATAATGGCTTTGTTAGGATCCGCACCAGCACTAAGGTGATCGTGGTCCGGGTGTCGATCGCCTCGGCGGGGCGAACCGTGACCCTACTGGCGGCGGGCGGCGATGTTGGAGATGTCGCGGGGCCTCCCGCGGAGGCGGCCTCTGTGGCGGCAACTGGAGGGAGGGTGCCGTAGTCGGGCACGGAGCAGGGGGCGACCCCTGTTCCACCTTCTACCTCCGCAGCCGACCCTGCGGGACAGGACGCTGTCCCTAGGGTTCCTCCGCCTGGCGAGCTGATAAACCTCAATGACGAGGCGGAGGAGGAACCGGTGGGGGAGGCATCAGCGTCCGAGGCCCCGGCCGCGGGGGTGGCGACGACGTCGGTGGAGACGGCGACGGTGGCAGAGAGGGTGGCGCCTGCTCTGGCGACGGCGATGGAGGCGGCGGCGGTGAAGACAGCAGCGCGTGCGCCGGCGGCGACGACGGCTACGGCGGCGGAGACAGCGGCACGTGCGCCGGCGTCGTCGACGGGGCCGGTGGCGTCGAGGGTAGTGGTGCCTGCCCCGGCAGCGATGACGGGGGCGGCGATGTCAAGGGCGGTGGCGCCTACCCCGGCGGCGACATCGGGGTCGGCGGCGTTGGGGTCGGCCGGAAGGGCCTCCCATGTCGTGGCGGCGACATCCGGGACAGCGCTATTAGGGCCGGCCGGAGAGGCCTCCCGTGCCCTTGTCCCGGTTGGTCGCGACCCCAATGCGTGGGGTGGGCCGACCTTGCGCTGGATGTCCCTTGAGGACCCGCAGAGGCCCCGCTTCGTGCTGGACGATGCCGGGGAGCGGAGCAGGTGGCGGGCGGTGAAGGGCGGACTTGCAAACGTCCGCGCCGCCCTGTCTTCTGCGATGGGGGAGTTGGATGGTGTTGTTGTCCCTGGTGGTCAGGTATGGTGTTCTCTCTGGTGGTTATTTTCCTCTTGTTTCTCCATCTCTCCTTTCCCCCGACAGTTCCTGAACGTTAATCGTTCTGTAGGCCCTCCAGGAATGCAGCCGGGGGGAGTTCGAGTTCCTCCGGTGCGAGCGGGGGCTCTGGGAGCGCTTCGCCGCGGAAAGGTGGCGGACTGGGGAGCTAACCGGATAGCTCACCGCCACCCAGCAGAATGGTGCCGACCTGCGAGCGCGCTCGCAGGAGGCGCGGGAGGGTGCCCGAAGGGCGGAGGATAAGTTCCAGGCCGTTGTCAAGAAGGCTCACCTTGACACCGAGGAATTCCAGGTCGTTGCTGAAAAGGCCCGCTGTGATGCCGAGGAGCTCGCACGGTTGAAGAAGGATCATGGAGCGGCACACGGCTTGGCAGGAACACGACCTCGAGGTAGGCCGGAAGGTTGAGGTTGAGAAGATGGCGGTCGACCTTGGGGCGGAGGTCAGTCGGCTCCATGTGCAGATGCAGGGGCTTCAGACCGCCATGTCCCAAGGGGTGGACCGGGAACGTCTGCTGAGAGCCCGATCCAAGGGTAAGGCTTCCGTTGTCCTCTTGCTTGCCGCGTGGTGTCGGTTTCTGACTTGGCGGACTTTTCTGGACAGGCCTTGAAGACGACCTCGCCCGCTGAGAGACGTCATCGATGCGGAGCGCACCAAGCACGCCAACCTACGGGACACGGTCCGTATCATCTGCGACGACCTCAGCGTGATCCTGGAGGAGGAGACGAGCTCGTTGGCGGCTCGTGTCCTTGGGACGTACCGGCGGGCCCGTGAGATCGCTCGGGAGGCGCTCCACATCGGCGTGAGACGGGTCTTTGGTGTCTTCGACTCCCACTACTCCGGCATCAACTGTGCTACGATGAGCGGGGGGTACGCCTCCGGCTACTCCGAGGCCGAGCTGGACGAGATCGGCACGTCGGTGCTCAATCCAGCAGAGGCCTTGGCGAAGCTCTTGGAGGATGAGGCTATCCCGCCAGAGGACCCGGGGACGAGTTAGTTGTATTGGGCCCAGACGCCCAAGAATGTGTAAATTTGTTAATTAACTTTGAACTTGCTTCTGTGATGGCCGCAGAGGCCTTTCTGTAATTTGTCGAAAAAAGTTTTCGATCCTCTTTCTATTTTTTGGGTTTGGAAAGATTAGAGCGCGAGTCAGACGCATCGGGGAGCGCCGATGAGCGAAGGCATCGTAGTCGCTGGGGCGTAGGTTTCTCGCGGTCCGATCAGTCTTTCCCGAGCGTCGTTCGCGCACTTCTTTCTTTTCACGCCTAAACATTTAGGAAGAGGGTTGGTTTGGAAAAAAAATGGTGTTTTGAGAAGATGCCAAGTGACTTGGGCTGGAGCCCCTGATAGCCCTTGAGGGATATGCGACCCTGGGGCAGAGCCAGGGTCGGATATCCCTAAGCTCAGGATGAAACTCTAGTGAAGGCAACTCAAAACCGCCCCATTTTCACAAACTAAAAGATAAAAGAAGTGTGTATGTACAAACTTGGAAACAATAGCTAAGGGTAGAAACATCTTAGCTGCTCGATGTTCCAAGCGTTGGTGAAGATCTGCCCGTCAGGGGTTGCCAGCTTGTACGTGCCCGGCCGTAGTACTGTTGCGATGATGAAAGGACCTTCCCACAGAGGGGTCAGCTTGTGTCGACCTCTGTTGTCTTGGACGAGGTGAAGCACCAGGTCACCGATGTTGAAGGCTCGGCCCCGTACCTTACGACTGTGATACTGTCGCAAGGCTTGCTGGTACTTGGCCGAGTGCAGCAGGCCCACATCGCGCGCTTCATCGAGCTGGTCTTGTGCGTCCTCGAGAGATGCTTGGTTCCCTCGTTCGTCGTACGCCCTGACCCTAGGCGACCCGTACTCCAGGTTGGTGGGGAGGATTGCCTCGGACCCGTAGACCATGAAGAACGGGGTGAAGCCAGTTGCCCTACTGGGGGTCATCCTCAGACTCCATTTTGAGAACTTGTCGACGGCGACAAGCAGGTGGGTGAAGCCCCCGGGCGCCTTCTTGAAGGGCCCAACGAGGTCCAGACCCCAGACCGCGAAGGGCCATGTGATGGGGATGGTCTGGAGCGCCTAGGCGGGCAGATAGGTTTGCTGCGCGAAGAACTAGCACCCTTCACAGGTGCGCACCGCGCGGGTAGCGTCGGCCACCGCCGTCGGCCAGTAGAAGCCCTGTCGGAAGGCGTTTCCGACAAGGGTTCTCAGTGCAGCGTGGTGGCCGCAGGCTCCAACATGGATGTCCTGTATCAACACTTTTCCCTGCTTGGTCAGAATGCAGCGCTGCAGAATGCTGGTGTGGCTCTGCTTGTAGAGCTCTTGATCGACGATGACGAAGGATTTGGCACAGCAGGCAATCCTTCGCGCCTCTATCTTGTCCATCGGGAGCAACTCATGAATGAGGTAGTCAAGGTACGGGGCTCTCCAGTCAGGCGGGGGGCTGGGGCCCCCTGCTGGGTTCGTGTCGATCTCCGTGACCTCGGGGTTAGAGGGATCGGCCTCCGAGTCCAGGGCAGGTGGCGTGTTGCCAACCTCTCCCGGGTCGGCTCCCGAGTCCGGGATAGGTGGCGCGTCGCCAACCCCTCCCGGCTCCTTGTAACGGATCGAGGGCTTGTATTGGTCACTGATGAAGATGCCGTCGGGGATGGGCTTTCGACCGAACGCCGCCTTCGCCAGCTCGTCGGCTGCCTCGTTGAAACGCCTTGCAACGTGGTTGAGTTCCAGACCGTCGAACTTGTCTTCGAGCTTGCGGACTTCATTATAGTACGCCACCATCTTGAGGTCGTGGTAGCTCCACTCCTTCATGACTTGCTCAACGACTAGCTGCGAGTCACCCCGTATGTCTAGCCGTCGGATGCCCAGTTCGATGGCGATGCGAAGCCCATTGAGGAGAGCCTCGTACTCAGCGACATTGTTAGATGCGGGAAAGTGGAGGTGGATCATGTACCTCATGTGCACGCCGAGGGGAGAGACGAAGACCAGACCCGCTCCAGCACGAGCCTTCATCAGCGACCCATCGAAGTACATCGTCCAGTACTCCTGCTTCTCTGGCGCTGATGGCGTCTGGATCTCTGTCCACTCTGCGACAAAGTCGGTGAGTACCTGGGACTTGATGGCTGTTCAGGGGGCGTAGGTGATGCCCTGGTCCATAAGCTCGAGAGCCTACTTCGTGATCCGTCCTGTGGCGTCCTGATTCTGGATCACTTTGCTGAGGGAGAACGATGAGACGACCGTCACCGGGTGGGAGGTGAAGTAGTGGCGCAACTTCCTCTTCGTGATGAGGACTGCGTAGATGAGCTTCTGGATCTGAGGGTAGCGAGCCTTGGACTCGGACAAGAGCTCGCTGATGAAGTACACCGGGCGCTGCACCTTGAGGGCGTGTCCCTCCTCCTCTCGCTCCACCACTAGAGCTGTGCTAACCACCTGGGTGGTCGCCGCGATGTCGAGCAGGAGTGGCTCCCCGTCGACTAGCAGGACCAGGATTGGGGCCTTCGTTAGGAGGTGCTTGAGCCGGTCAAGCACCTCCTGGGCCTTGGCGGTCCACACAAAGCGGTCGGTCTTCTTCAGGAGTCAGTAGAGAGGGAGCCCTCATTCGTCGAGGCATGAGATGAAGTGGCTCAGGGCCGCAAGGCATCCCGTGACGCGCTGAACTCCCTTCAGGTTTTGGATCAGCCCCATATCGCTGATGGCCACTATCTTCTCTGGATTGGCTTCGATGCCACGCACGGAGATGATGAAGCCGAGCAGCATGCCCCTCGGAACCTCAAAAATGCACTTTTCAGGGTTGAGTTTGATGCGCTTGTCTCTCAGCCTCTCGAAGGCTAGTTCGAGGTCAGGGATGAGCTGGTCGCCCTTCTTGGACTTGACCACGATGTCGTCTACGTAGGCCTCAACGGTTCGCCCAATGAGGTCCCCAAAACACTTAAGCATACATCGCTGGAACGTTGCCCCTGCGTTTTTGAGGCCGAACGACATCTTGACGTAGCAGTAGGGCCTGAAAGGGGTGATGAAAGAAGTTGCGAGCTGGTCGGACTCTTTCATCGCGATCTGGTGGTTACCATAATATGCGTCAAGGAAGCTAAGGGTTTCGCACCCTGCAGTGGAGTCGCTATCTAATCTATGCGCGGCAAAGGAAACGGATCCTTTGGGCATGCTTTGTTGAGACCTGTATAGTCAACACACATTCTCCATTTCCCATTCTTTTTTCGTACAAGAATAGGATTGGCTAACCACTCGGGGTGGTGCACTTCCTTGATGAAACCGGCCGCCAAAAGCTTCTAGAGCTCTTCACCAATGGCCTTATGCCTCTCCTCATCGAAGCGGCGCAAGCCTTGCCTCACCGGTTTGGAGCCGGCCTTGATGTTCAAGGAGTGCTCGGTGACTTCCCTCGGGATGCCTAGCATGTCGAGAGTTTCCACGCAAAAACATCGTTGTTTGCATGGAGGAAGTCGACGAGCGTGCTTTCCTATTTGGGAGATAGGGTAGCGCCTATCCGCACAGTCCTACCATCAGAACTACTGGGGTTGAGGGGGACCTCCTTGACGCCTTGTGTGGCCTCGAAGGAGGTGGTGGACTGCTTGGAGTTGGGCGGATTCTCGGCGCTCTCTGCGAGCTGGACCACAGGGTCCTCCGTGCAAGTGATGGCCGCGGCGTACTCGCAGCACTCTACGTCGCACTCGTACGCCTTCTGGAAAGACGTGCTGATGGTGATGAACCCGTTGGGCCCCGGCAGCTTGAGCTTGAGGTAGGTGTAGTTGGGAATGGCCATAAACTTGGCGTAGCACGGCCGCCCCAAGATGGCGTGGTAGGTCCCGCGGAAGCCCACCACCTCGAAAGTGAGGGTCTCCTTCCTGTAGTTGGAAGGAGTCCCGAAAGTGATGGGCAGATCGATCTACCCGAGAGGCATTTCCCGTTTCCCTAGCATGATGCCGTGGAACGGCGCCTCGCTGGGACGGAGGCGGGAACGGTCGATCCCCATGGCATCGAGAGTCTTGGCGTAGAGGATGTTGAGGCTGCTACCTCCATCCATGAGCACCTTGGTGAGGCGCTTCGTGCCGACGATGGGGTCGACGACGAGGGGGTAGCATCCTGGCTGCAAGACATGCTCTGGGTGGTCGAACTGGTCAAAGGTGATGGCGGATCTTGACCAGTCGAGGTAGGTCAGGGTAGCAGGTTCGGCTGCGTAGACCTCACGGCACTCCAGCTTCCGGCGGCGCTTGGAGTCGTAGGCTGTCGGCCCGCCGAAGATCATGAAGCAGTCATCCACGTTGGGGAAGCCGTCTTCCTTCTCCTTGCCGTCCTTCTTCTCTTCTTCGGGCTTCCATCTCTGGTCGCCCTTCACTGGATTGCCCACAAAGTACCTCTTTATGAGGTTGCAGTCCTTGTAGGCGTGCTTGGTGGGGAACTCGTGGTTTGGGCGGGGGTACCCTTAGGTGGCGGCTGTCCCCGTTTGCACTCAGCAACAGCCACGAGGGGAGCCTCGTGCCGCTGCTTGTTCTTCTTCTTTTGCTGGCGGTTGGAGGTGCCCTCGTTGGCGTCCTCCTCCCGCTTTGCCTTGCCCTTGGAGCGATCAAAGATCGCCCCGACAGCCTCTTCGCCCGAGGCAAAGCTGGTGGCAATGTTGAGGAGCTCCTTCGTGGTCCGCGGGCCCCTGCGTCCCAGCTCGTGGACCAGGGGCCGGCAGGAAGTTCCTGCCAGGAAGGCTCCAATGACATTGGCATCCACGACGTTGGAGAGCTCGGTGCGCTTCCTGGAGAAGCGCCGGATGTAGTCCCGGAGAGACTCGCCCGACCCCTGGCGGTAGCTCCGGAGATCCCAGGAATTTCCGGGGTGCATGTACGTGCCCTGGAAGTTTCCCACGAAGATTTTCTTCAGGTCATTCCAGTTACGGATCTGACCTGAGGGAATGTGCTCCAGCCAGGCTCGCGCTGAGTCGGCCAGAAACAGCGGGAGATTGTGAATGATGAACAGGTCATCATCCACCCCACCGGCCTAACATGCAAGCCGGTAGTCGCTGAGCCAAAGCCCGGGGTTCGTCTCCCCAGAGTACTTGGCCACATTGGTAGGCTACCTGAAGCGCGCTGGGAACAACGCGTTCAGGATGCACGTGGAGAAGGCCCTGGGCCCCGCTGGGTCGAGGCTCGGGCTCCGATCTTCTTCGCTGTCGTAGCAGCCACCACGGTGGACGTGGTATCCGCGGTCTGCTCCATCCTCCCTGTCCGCGTGGGAGCGCCTCTGCGCGTCTAGGGTGTCGCGGGCATCGCGGACGGGACCGACACGCCGGTGGACGGACGGGCCTCCACCTCCTGCAGGTGGTGGTGTCCGTCGAGCGGGTGCAGCCTGGTTCCCACCGGGAGGAGGCTGGTGGAAAGACTCCCCATGCCTTTCGGGGGGCACGGGGGGCGCTGCCCTGCTGGCATTGTGCCCACGTTGCCGGGATGTGAAGCTCTCCGCCTGCTAGACGGCGGCGCACTCGAGCAGGTTGTGCACCTATTGGTGAGCTTGATGCTCCTCCAGCGTCACCGGCTCGGGGAGTCATCGGAGTAGGGCCACCGCTGCGGTGATGTTCTGGCTGGTGCGGGCGAAGAGTTGAGGGCGATCCTCATCTTCGCAGATGCGCCGCTGGACGTCGCGCACCCGTTGACGTGCCCCGCCTTTGTTGCAGGGACGCTTGACCTCCTGATTGGGTGCCGCGCGCACCTCCGGCAGACGTGGCCACTCTGGGACCCTGGCGAGGACCTCGGTTGTGGCTGCGGTGCGCGGTGGGGGAGTGCGCTGCCTCCCTACGGTGCCGTTGTTGTTGGACCCCTCGGAGTGCACTTCGGCCATGAAGCATTCTCGCGAGGGGTGGTGGCTCCCGTTGTCGGAGTTGGCGTCAGAGGCTGTCCTCGCCACGCCCACGAACTCGTTGTTCGTGGGTGGCACGATCATGGACCGCGCCAGGAGATGACCGTAAGTCGCCGCGGCACTGCGCAGCCGAAGGGCCACTCCTGCGAAGGAGGCCCCGTGGCGCACGCGCGGCCACTTACCACCATTCCGGCGGCAAAGCCAGAGATGACGGGGCGAGCGGGCAGGACAAGGAGAGGGATCTGCTCGATTCCCTCCTCTGTGGTGAGGAAGTCCAAGCTACCAAAGCGGACGTGGGAGTTGGGAGCAAAGCCAGTGTTGCGGTTAGCCATCCAAAGCCAACTGTCATTGTCAAGAATAGCGGATCAAGACTACGACAAGTAAATTTGTTTTATGCGCGTAAGGCTTGGATGGTTTCTTGAGAGGACACGGGGTTAGACTGGTTCGGGCAGGAATAGCCCTACGTCCAGTGTGGGGAGCTGCTCGTGTTACTCACGCAGGGTCTGTAGTAGGGGTTACAAACAAGCGAGAGAGGGAGCTGGTCCCAAGTCTCTTGGGGTGTGCACTGATGCTCGTGAGGAGAGGGTGTGAGTTCGGTTGGATTGAGAGTCGTCCCTATCTCGGACCCCCGGGTCCTCCTTTTATAGCGCAAGGAGGACACAGGGGTTACAGATGAGCCAAGTGTAAGGAGAAGTAAAAGAGATAAGTGTCTAAAGTAAAGCAGAGCACAGGTGGAAGGACCGAGTCCCCAGGGTCGCTGCCTTCCCTTTTGGTCTCCATCTCCTGTCAGCGTGGCCGCCGGAGGGGGGCGGCTGTCGTTGGATCCTGTCGACGATCCTCCGGTTGACTGTCGTTGCCAAGTGCGTGAGATGCATGTGTTGTCCGACCGCTGTAGCCAAGCATGATGATGATGTCCGGCCGCCGCAGCTGTGCACGTTGTGGGGGACGGCCAACCTCTGTAGCCCTGCATGCTGACCAGGAGGCGTGGCCAACACGTCCCTACCGCCGACCGGGTGACGCTCCCTCCTGTTCTAGGGGGCGTGGGGTAATGAGTGCCCTACGACGAACAGGGGAGGTAGCGGACTAGGACGGTGCCGCTATAGCCTATGCGGTCGTGGCTACAGTGCACCGCCTGAGTACTATGGCGAGTCACATCGAGGAGCGCGGGTGCCTTTCTGCGCGTCAGGGCCGCATCGCATTTATGGCGAGGTTGGTGGGGGCCCATGAGATCTGCACCCTCGTCCGCTGCTCCGCACCCGTCCTCAGGCGAGGCGGATCCTTGTCCTGTGGGCCCGGATGCGTCCGATCCCCTGCGCCCGGGGTTAGGCGAGACGGAGCCTTGCGGCGAGGGGTCGGGCGTATCCGACCCTAGGACCGCAGGTCGGGCGAGCTGGAGCCCTGCGACGAGGGGTCGGGCGTGTCCGACCCTGGGACCATGCGTCGGGCGAGGCGGAGTGGAATACTCCTTGTCCGTGCCGAGCCGGCGGAGGTCACTATCGCCGCAGGTGGGCCCTGGCCCTTATGACCGTTGTTTAAGGAGCTTTGAGGAGGTCGTTAATATTTCCCCCAACAGAAATAGACTTCATAAGGATTCCACGAAATACTTGAACGTGCAAAACGGAGTCCAGATGAAGTCGTGGCGGCCGTCACAAGTTAGCGTAGTGCTGCAGTCCGAATCCAGCCCTAAAATGTGTTGGATTTGATCTGTTTCTTTACTCAGGCCAAAAGTGACGTGGTGGCCTGGTGGAGGACATTGGGAATACTTGGACTTAGCGCCCAATCAACTTCTTTGGTCCTCCATGCCTTCCATGTGTGTTTAACACTCTTTTTGATCCACGGATGTGTGGTGGATCCACTTCGGATTTGCTTGATTAGACATGATTAAGCCGCCTGATATGTGACACTCATGCCTTAACCAAGTAAACACGAAGTGCCGTCGGATTTCATCCGATTTAACCACTTGAACAGGACCGAATAGCAAACCCACACGAAGGTGAGCGGTTCCAGAGAATACAATTTAACCATCTAGTTTGGTTATAAAACATCATCAGAGTTTACAAGGTTTGAAAGAAAACCACAGAAGATAAAACAACAAGCGGAAGCTACTTCGTCGGGGTCGGACATCCCTGGTGAGGCCAACCGGGACATCAATGATCCCTCTCCTCGCCGTCCGAGGAGGGATCCCACTCAACCGTCCAACCCGGAGGGAGTTGGGGCGGCCAAGTGCCAGCAGAAGGAGGTTCGGAAGCAGCAACTTCACCTGAAAAAGAAGAGCCACAACAAGGCTGAGCTACTAAGCTCAACAAGACTTAACCGACAGGGAGCGCGCTAAACTACCTCTTCTAGACATGCAAGGCTTTTTGGCTGAGGGGTTTGTTTGCCAAAAGCGCTAGGTGTATCCTTACTTCCAAGTTTTAGCTCCGGTTCTAAGTTCATTATCCGGTCTAAGTTTGCAACCTATTCTAAGCAATCATAGAACCAACCAAAAGGTATATACATCATCAGCAAACCATGTCATCATCAGATTCCTTACTTACTTAGGGTGACATAGCGATCAAGCAGTCTCAAACTGTGAGAGGCAGACGAATCGATCCGAGTTTCTTAACCATGCATGGCGCACCTAATCTCACGACATCCGCGCACCACAAGGGCCGCTTCCTGTGTCGGCTGTCCCCATCAATTCCCAGGCGTGTGTCAGGTCCAAACTTCCCTTGGCATGCAATGCTCCACAGTCCCGGTCTCTACCGTACTGTGACCGCACTTGCATCCACATGATGCACCATGGGAACCTCGTTCCAGGGACAACAGGGGTATAAGCCACGCCCTAGTTCAATCAGGTACTAGGCTTCCCCATCCCATACTAGGTATGAGATTAGTACTTTCAAACACTTGATCACGAACACCACCACTGTCGGGCCTTAGCAAGTTGCATAGACAGACGGGGCGATCATCTGACCACCAAAGAGTTACCTCAAACCCTGCCCCGTCCATCGTCCTTATAGTTGTGACAGAAGGGTAAACATCCAACTCCTACAACTCGCGAGTGACAGGGAATCACTCGGCTTTTACCGGTTCTTATTTAAGCAAGGCATCTACTCGGTCCAACAGCTAGTGTTCAGATTAAGGGAGCTAAGTTATGCATCTAGGGTTCCAAACAACTCCTATACGTAAATGCACAAGCATGATAAAGAAGACATGCGCAAGTCTGGTAAAACATAAGGGATTCATGCATCCGGGGCTTGCCTTCAAGCAAGGAGGAGGGAAACTGTTCTTCTGCTTGGGCGGCTTCGGCTTCTGGAGGCAGGAGCTCAGCTACACCTTCGTCTTCTTGCGCCGGGTGCAGCTCGTAGTAGCCATCGGTGAGATGCAGCTCTACACGAATGCAATGCATTAGTTAGCATAGACGGTTATTTCAACAGCAACACTTGCAAGTCTGAGCCCAGAAACTTGCGACAAGTTACAGGAGGGTGGGGAGGTTCAATGCAGTTGATGGAGATCAAGAAGTAAGGGTCGGAGGCAAGGAACTTATGATCTGACCCTTAAGCTAGAGGAATAGAGGTGCTAGGGGTCCTCAGACTTAACGCTGAGAAGTCCCCAAGTTTTACACATACACCCTTGGTTCAAGAAAAAGATACAGCCGAGCCCTCGGGCGAGGCTGAGAAGGGTCGGTGGAACAGACAGGGTCGGGCGGATATGAGGGGTCGGACGAAGCGAATAGGGGTCGGTAGCCTACCTTCGTCTTGCAGAGAAGGCTTGGGCGGAAGGACTAAGGGGCTTGGGACAGCGGCGAGGATGTCCGGCGGTGTTCCGGCGGCAGCGGTGCTTCTTGTGGATCACCAGCGACTCTTGGGCGGTACTGAAGCAGTGACTGGCGGATTGGGAAAAGGTGGTGTTTGAGCAGGGAGGAGAGTTCCTCAGACTTAGGTGGTGACGCTGTGAGCTCGAACAGGGTGCAAGAGAGAGGGCAGCAATGGCAAGGGGAACTCCGGCGGAACTCCGGCATTCCTTTTTATAGTTGCGCGGAAGAGAGAAGGGGGAGAGCGGCGCGAAGGCCGGGGAAGAAGCGATGGAGTGCTCTGCCCGGGCGGCGATTGAGCTACGAGGGCGGTGGAGCAGGACTTCGGGGATGACGCCGGCGGTCATTGGGCACTGACGTCAGGGCGGCGCAGGCGTGGGTTTGCCGGTGGTTGAGATTTGGCGGAGGTGGGCGTCGTCGTGCGGTGGATCTGATGGAAGTGACCGGGAAAACGGCGCTAGAAACAAGGGCGCACAGGTGAGAAGACAGGCGGCTTCTGACAGGGCAGGAAAAGGAGCTGTCGCTGCCGCAGTCTGGGTTGGCGGGGGAGGAATCGTCGTGTAGTGAAGACCGGGGTGGCGCGACTGTGGCGAGGTGACGGAAAAGACGGGCGGCATCGGGCTCTGCGGCCGGGATCTGGCGATGTGATGATGGGCGCGGGCGGCGAGGTGCTGCAAAAAGGGTAGCAGGGGAGCTTCCGCCGCGATTGGGGAAGGGGGCGCGAGAATCCATCCGGTCGTGGGCCGAAGACGAGGTGGAGCGGCGGGCGTCGGAGGAGTTGAGCCACGCGGCTGGGGAACTCTGAAGCGGGCATGCAACTCGAGTGCGCCTGTCGCGGGAGATCTGGGGGAAAAGATCTCGTGGGCCCACCGGTCAGTCTCGATGGTCCATGGCTCGAACTGAAGGGCGATGCGGTGGGATGGCTTGGAAAGATTCGACGGTGGGTTGGGGGTCGGCGGGGTCGGGACTGGGAAGACCACTGCGAGGGGTCAGATTGAAGGGTCGGAAGATCTGGGGGTTGAACTCGTAGGCTTTGGAAAAAAAACTGAGACGGGGATCAGGGACTCGGATTAAGATTGACGCGAGGGATTAACATCCGTGGTCGTTACAGTATGTATTTCTAAAAATGATAATGAACACACATCATGGTGCAACATCAATTCATCAAATGTATCAAATACAATCATGATAAAGAACTATTTCACCTTTGGATCAAAAGTTGCCAATGCGGTTGTATCTGAGCAGTTGATGTCCTCATCATGTTGTCAGTGGAGGAGGGGCATAATAGGTATTGCAAACTGACGGAATTTGCTCTCTTGACCATGGACCCATTTAGTCAGCGACACACTTTTAACACCTACTAACAGAAATGGCATTCAAAGGAAAGTAAATTATAATCAGTGGCAGTGAAGGGAATTGAAAATTTTGAATGGCAATGTGGGAAGCATCATAATTTTCAATGGCATGGAGAGAATTTACTCTTTTTTCTATCACAAGTACCATACTAATTGGTTGGTTGTATGGATATACTCCATCCTTTCAGAAATTACGATGAGCAAAAAAATTACTTTTTAAACTAACAAGTTTATTTTAAACATCGTATACTTATGGAAGGAGGTAGTATATGATATTGTGTATGACTATTTTCTATATGCATTATTTTGAAATAATTGATTCAATGTTTTTTTTGCAAATAATTGATTCAATGTTTTGTGAAACTTTGTTAAAAATTTAGTTACGAAACGGAATTCAAAATAAAAAGTAACTTTAACTGAATACGTGAACTTTGAATCATATTTCAGCACCGTAGAAAAAAATCTACTTTTTATTAAAAAAGGATAGATGACCCTATAATGAGTTGATTGAACCCGCCACCAGGTCATTGAACCAGTGACTCCATGGTGACCCATTTAGGCCTTGCTCGGATCTCATACTATAGATTATAAGATTCTAGATAATGGCCATAGATTATAAAAAGGAGGATTATATAGTATAAATAGGTGCCAATTCCTTGACACCACTAAAAAGTTTGTAATTGCATATCTTTCATTAGATATGTTATAGCACCTTAGAGCAACTCCAACCTACACCTTATCCGACCTCCTACTCTGCATTTAGGAGAGAGAAAGGTAAAAAAACATCTTCAACGGACCCCTCATCTCCTTCATAAGTTTGAGAGCGCTCTCATCCGATGCCCTGGACCTCCCACATCTAGGAGCCCAGTCCGGCCTCTCATCCGAGTCAAGGATCAACTACCCGCCCTTCCCGTGCCGGCATGGACGCTGCTCCCACCACCGGCCCTTCTAGTTTGATTGATGCATGTTGTGCTTGCAGTGCAGGAAGGAAGATGGATAGCTGGATGAGCCTCTTTAACTCAAATGAACTGGGTAGCAACAAATATGGTTCGCTTAAAACCATGCCCATGGTAGTTAGTTGATATGAATAAAATATGAAAGAGTTGAGTATAGGAGGCCAAATATGAGAGGTTTGTTGGAGATCATGGTGAAGTAGGAGAGAGAAACTAGATGAGAGACTCTCATTTAGGTGGAATAGAGGGTCAAAAGTAGGAGTTGGGTTGAAGTTGCTCTTAAACCTTAGCAGAGCCATGAAAAGAATTGATCATCACATGCTATATTGGTCAACTGTGGAACCATTGTTATGTGGTGGTTGAAAATACTACTTTCGCCTTTAATTTTCCTATCATCTATCCCTCTTCCATTATGAATGCCACCTCTGGTGCAGGTTCTTGCTCCCATGCAAGTAGGCCATCGAGTAGAGCAGGAAGGTGGTTGCTGGTGGTGAACATTGCCGTGATGCTGAGGGAGACATACTATGGTGGCGATGATGACTGCCCCTAGAGAGATGACATATGGAACATGATCCGGGCATAGAAGCCGCCTGAGGCCACACCTAAAAAGGTGTGGTCACCGTACTTATGCTTACTCATCCGTTGCTTGTCGAGCCTCTAGCAAAGAAAAACATGGAGATTATCGATGTAGATAGCTCCAGTACCAGCCGTTGGTGCTCGGGCTTCGATAACGAGCAGAGAAGGTGGTGGCCCTACATGTGCCCTCGCCTAGGGTATTTCTACTACTGTCGTTGCTGGTGGGATGCAAGGTGAAGTCCACAACGAAGATGAGGTAGTTATGCCAGGACGGTCACATACTCATCCCCAGCACGTGGTGTTCCCCAACCATAGAAGGCCATCGTGCACCAACTTCCCCACCATTGAGGAGGCCTTAACAAGTGGTAGCAGCTCTGCTTGGGGATATGTGGGCCACATCATGCGAGAGGGTAAAGACAGGGCACCCTAAGCAACTAGACTGCAGAGGAGTCGCAATTGACACAAAGAGGCACTGGAGGCTGGCTGGATTTGAGGAAGGGAGGAATGCTAGAGGAGAAGATGCGCCACGGTGTTGGAGGAGCTGCGTGGAGCATTGAGAATATAGAGTGGTGGGGGGAAGGAAAGGGAAATAAAACAAAAATGGGAAAGGGAGCATTTTTGTCATTCGCACAAAAGTTTGATAGGTTCTATAGCCGTAACGACGAGTAGGGGTAACAGAAGTGGCATGTGAGGGGAAAAAATTTGTAGTAACTCCTAGGGCGCCGGTCCTTTTTTTTATGGCAGATTTGGAATTACGAACTTTTTTAGTGATATGTAAGGAATTTCCTTGATAAATAACTAGTTTGTGTGGATCCCTGGATTACATGGTGGTTCAAGATTGTTTTGCCTATAATTTCAAAATGGTTGATGGTGGGAGATAGCGGGATTATAAGCATTGTAGATGATTGGATTATATAGTTTGGGCACTGTATGAATCTCATATATATCTTTTAATTGGTTCCTATATTCTGTATATAATCAATATGCTACTACTCTCAAGTCTTACCCACTACTGGAAAAATTGCCTCTAGTACCGTGGTTCCCAAACCCCCTCTAGTACCGGTTTACCAACCGGTACTGGCAATCCGGTACTAGAGGGGATTCTTTTATTACCGGTTGAAATAACCGGTACTAAAGGATACCCTACCAACCGGTACTAAAGGGCCTCCCACACCGCACTGGGGTTGCCCTCATTAGTACCGGTTGGTATCCCCAACTAGTACTAATTTTTCCTCTTTTCTTATTTTCTGTTTCTTTATTCTATATTTGTATTTCATATTTGTTTCCTTCATATACACTAATTCTAATACGCTAATATATGTAAAGTTCCATCTATCTCTAATATAACATTTGAGATACTATTAATATATATATATATATACACACACAAATTGTGCATAGACATATATGAATAATATTGCACATATATATAGACATATTGTGCATTAACATATCATAATTACTATTCTGAACCTAACTTCGGAGGGTGCTCCATCATTATGAAACTCCAGCGCAGGATTTTTCACCTCCTCCAGAAGAAATCCACATAGTTGTTCTTGTATTCCCTGAAAACATCGATCTCGAGGAGTTTTTCCTTCATGGCCATCATCAACTGAATTGAAATACTTAATCTAATTTTTTCTAAGTATAAACACATGGATTGGTTTTTGAAGTACAAGCATGTGAATTGAAATACGTAATATAATTTTTCTAAGTATGTACACATGGATTGGTTTTTAAAGTAAGCAAATGAATTGAAATAAAAAATCTAATTTTTCTAAGTATGTACACATGGATTGGTTTTTGAAGTACAAGCAAAAGATTTGAAATACAAAATCTAATTTTTCTAAGTATATACGCATGGATTGATTTTTGAAGTAGAATAAAATGAATTGAAATACTTAATCTAATTTTTCTTTGCATATACACATGGATTGATTTTTGAAGTACAACCATATGAATTTAAATATGTAATCTAATTTTTCTAATTATATACACATGGATTGGTTTTTAAGTACAAGCATATGAATTGAAATATGTAATTCAATTTTTCTAAGTATATACACATGGATTGGTTTTTGAAGTACAAGCATGTGAGCTGAAATACGTAATCTAATTTTTCTAAGTATATACACATGGATTGGTTTTTGAAGTACATGTAAATGAGTTGAAATATATAATCTAATTTTTCTAGTTATATACATATGGATTGGTTCTAGTTATATACACATGGATTGGTTCTTGAGGTACAACCATATGAATTGAAATACGTAATCTAATTTTTTTAAGTATATACACATGGATTGGCTTTTAAAGTACAAGCATATGAATTAAAATAGATAATTTAATTTTTTAAGTATATACACATGGATTAGTTTTTGAAGTAGAAGCAAAGCAAATGAATTGAAATACTTACTCTAATTTTTCTAAGTATGTACACATGGATTGGTTTTCGAAGTACAAGCAAATGAATTGTGTTAGCGCTAAAAGTTTGCCGATTGACCCTCAGCGTCGGACACACGACCCGGGAGAATCTGCTTAGCTCCTGTTCGGGTAATTGCCCTGGTGCGGTTCGCGCGGCGTGCCAGCCAATCTGACCTGTTGATTGGCAAGGAAGAAAACATGTCAAATTCTAGGGGTTCCGATCGGCTAAAGATTCCAATCTCGAAAAGCGTATCAGCGAATCGGCCGATTTTCTATATGAAGATAATCCGCTATAGTACAGCCGACAACCATGTAGCGATTGCGAAGGAAACTACTAGAGTAAACTAAACTAGGCTACGAAAGCAACAATTGAAATAGATCTAATCGGCTATATGATAACGATGAATAACAATAACAAAGCTGACAGTTCAAATCCCAAGTTGGATAACTGGTGATAAAACTAGAACAACAGATAGAACCTATAATTCTAGTAAATATCGATAATTTGTGAATAAATCTAAACAAAACAACAGCAATGCGCCTGAAGTTAAAGCTTAGATATTACTCGATAAACGGAACTTACAGAATTGGTCGGAGATCGTGTCGATGCAGCCCTGCCAACCCGTAGGAACTCGTGAAAGAAGAAAAGTATTGGCGAAGTCGCCGACTTGAAAGTAAAGTGCGATGAAAAAGTAGATTTGTTTGTATTGATTGATGTCTTGTTTTACAAATCTCCAAAGATGGCTATTTATAGCCTGTTACAACCAATTCCCTAACCGACTAGGATCTATCTCTAATTTTAAACGGAAACGAATATTTACAAACACAACTCGTATCGGAGTTGTTTATTGTACTCCCACGAGCCAATCCTTCTTTATCTTCTTCCTCTGACCCACTTTAAGCCCATATTGGCCCAATCACTCCAGCCTTCCAATCGGCCGATCTCCACCAACTCCGTCTGCCAAAACATTGAAGCGCCAATCGGCCGATCCCCAACTGTAGCACCAATCGGCCGATTCTCAATCGTGACCTTTTAATCTGCCGCATCGGCCCGCCCTTTCTTTCCTTGATGTCGATTCCATATGTGTCAAAATCTGGCATCAACATATACCCCCCAATTTTGGAGTAAAACATAACTTTTACTTCGAAATTTCTTTTCAACTTCTCCTCTGAAACAAACGCATCAAAAATTTCCTTCCGTTTCGCAGTCTCCTGCCTGATGATTGCAATCTTTTCAAAACGGGCGCCTGAGACAACCACTCCCCCGAAATTCGCGTAGACGGCGCGGTTAAAATCCGGCCTTTACCCCTTTTCGGACCGTCTTTAAATACTGGCATGCCCCTCACTTTTTCTTCACAAGCCAGTAACTTCCTTTCTTGACGCACTAGTTTCCATCTTCTTCCGGTTCCCTCTTGGCTTCCAACAACATCTTCCGGCGACCCCCTTTTCATCCGCATTCCGCTTCATCTTCCCAATGGTGGCACCATCAACAACTGCACCAGCAACAGAGACTCCGCCGGCAGCCCCAATGGTGGTGGCAGCAACTTCATCGGCGACGGAGGTTCCACCGGCAGCTTCATCAGTGGCGGCAGCTCCACCAGCAGCCCCGTCGGCGACGATGACCTTTATCCCGGAGGTACTCATCCGGATCCTTCTCTTTTTACTTTTACCAACCACGCATTTGTTTTAGATCCATTCTTAGTTCTTCCCTTTTTACCTTTTTTAGGCGGTTAGACACCAAATTACCACTCGCCTTTCTGAAGCCTCTGGCCTTATCTGTCTAGGTCCTATGGGAAACCTAGACCCAACCGACCTAATCAACTTGGAAACCCATAGGATTCCGTTTAAGCAGTCGACTATGGATTTGGACCATTGGTTAGGCACTTTTAGATCTTGGCCAAATGAAACTCCCGGTTGGAAAGAGTGGTACCAAAGAATAGCTAACTCTAAAAGAGTTCAATGGGATGAGCAAAAAATCGGCCAGTGCATCAATCTCTCTCTATCTCAGATGGAGAGGAATGAACCCTTGGTGATAGCCGCCTCCTACTTTTGGTCTGACGCTCTCAACGCGTTCCTTTTCGGACATGGGCCCATGACCCCCACTCTGACCGATGTTGTGATGTTGACCGGCCTTGACATTTCTTCCCCCGATACCCCATCCATTATCTAGTCAAGCCAACCCATCGGCTAGAGACAAAAGGATTCGGCGGGTGGAAGGGGTTCATCAGAAACAACATGAAGACCAGGACAGTTTCAGAGAGAGAATACGCGGCCTTCTGGATGATGTGGCTGGAGAAACACCTTTTCTGCGGCAGAGCAGCCGACCCTTATTCTAATACACAAGCTCTAGTCGAAGCACTATCAAGAGGAGCTGGTGTCCCCCTCGGGAAGCATCTACTAGGATCGGCCTATCATATGCTGCACCAAATCAGCATCAAACTATCAAAGGGAGAGCCAATTAGAAATCCAGGTGGCCCCTGGTGGTTCATAAATCTCTGGCTCAATTTGTATATGAGCAAGATCTCTCAACAACGGGTGGTGCACTTGACATTCCCCAATATTGAGTCATAAGAAAACCCCACCGTACGGCGCCGATGCACCTCCTTTGGCGAAATAGCGTCAGTCTTCTCTGGTTGCCAGCTCACCACCACCAAAGTAGCCGAATACTTCAGATGCTTTTACAACAGCTTTAGTGAAGAAACCACCAGTTGGTACCCGTACCAGATATTAGAACCACTTTTCGAGCTCTCCTTCTGTTATGACTCGACGTCCAACACCTTTGACAATGATCTCACGGACATCTTGATCAAGCCAGGGATCTTACCGGTGAACTTTTTCTCGGGGAAGGATGCCCCTACTTACGAGTTTTATAATCCATCTGTCGCGGCACAGCTATTCAGCCTAGGTCAGCTGCCGATTTATGTTTTCTTCGTCGGTCGTGCAAAATTTCGAGATGAGCTCACCAAAGGTCTTGATTACAGTCGACTGTGCGACCGAGTGCCCGACTCTAGCACCATCAATCTGACCAATTGGATAGTGGCACCTTTTGCTGTCCAACAGTTCAAACTATGGTGGGCAGAATGGAAACAACATCTCTTTTGTGCATCTCCCGTGATATACTGCAACATTCTGGACCCTGACAACATCGACCCGAATGCAGCATTACTGTTCTTCCCTTAGCCGATTTCGATGCCGTTTCCCTTTTTATGCTACTAACTCTTATTTCTTTTACAGTCCAAGAGTCAACTTCCTCCAAAGCGCAGCCAGAGTGGTAGGCCGATAGAGAATCGCCACCCATATACAGAATTCCCACTCATCGGCCATCATGCCCCATCCATTGATGACATCACCACCGGCCGACTGAAACAGGCGCCGAAGACAAGTCGCCGAGTGCGCGCCCATACGGAATCAGTCGGTCAGTCGGCGGCGGCACCGCGAAATCTTTGGCTGCGCCGATTCTCCCGGTCATCGAGGAAGTTGACCCTCAGGCTGCTATAGAAGCTGGAGCGGCCGCTGCATCATTGCTAGCTGAAGCCTTTCGGGTAACCTTGTGTTTACATCCTCCCGAGTATTCTCTTGATACTAACTTCTTTTTTATATCAGGCTGCACAAGTCGCTCCGGTGCCTCCGCAGCAATTGGCCACACCCCAAGCAAAAATCGGAGTGCCAGTAATTCCTCCCACCGAGGTAAAGAATCCCTTAACTCAAATTTTTGATACTTAATCAAAAGCTTGACCGATTCTGATGCAGGCTACCCTTGGTACATCAATTGTACCTTTTCAACAGCCATCGGCCAGGGAACCCATGGAGGTACGGCAAACACCACGTGTCATTGGATCTAACCATTTGTATTATACTCATAAGAATTTGCTTCTCGTATCTTTCCAGGAGGCCGGTCGGAGCAGGGCACTGATAATCGTCGAATCCTCCTCCTCTGATGAGCTGGTCGCACCAGTTCCTGAATCAAGAGCAGCACTCCCACCGGCGCAAGCAGAAGAAATCCGCTTCAAAGAGGTAAGATATTTGTCACCCGAATCGGCCGATTTCCCTATTACCGTCAGCTAACCGATGCTTATTATTTTTTACTCTTTCACAGGAACAAGATATTCCCAATAACAGCCTTTTCTCTTTCACGGTCGTGCTTTCTGATGTCGAGGAGGTTGCTTCACGTCAAGTTACCCTGAGCTCAATCCCTGATGATGTCCGCGCCAAGCTCGAGAGCATATGGACCCTCCTCCAAGATGACATCGGCCGATTGGTGGAGGACGCCTCGCCGATTCGACAACTCTTCAGCGATATCAGAGGCCGAGTCCCGGAAGAGGCAGAAGATGCTCTGGCACCCACCGCATACATCGAGTCAATGCAGATTCTGATGTTCAGGGCTTTGGGCCATATGGTCGACCGTGCTAAGCTGGCTAAAGCTCGCGAGGAGGAAAATTCCTACAAGCATCGAGCCCAAGAGGTACATCATCGAATCAACTTCCTCGAAAGCTCCCGCCCGGGTATCGTTGGTGCTATAGACCACCTCAAACGCTGAAGGGCAGACTCGCCAAGGAGGTGGAGCAGGTAACCAAGGACATAGCCATCGAAGAGAAAAAACTCCAAGATCTTCCTGCTGTTATCGTCGAGCTAAAGCAAGAGAGGCAGAAACTGGCCCACGAAGCAATCAAGCTCCATCGCCATACGCTAGAAGTCTGATGAACCGTTGTCGCAGGAGGACAAAGACTTGATCAGAGCCCATCGTGAAGAACTCAGAGATCATTTCCCTGCTGAAGTCTAGAGGATCTGGGATCACATCGACGCCAGCTGCTCCAGCGGCCGCCAATCGAAAGGAGTCATCCACTCCCCCGCCCAATCGCCCTTGAAGACGCTGCAGTGGGAACGTCTCAACCACTGCTTGATCGGAGCCACCCTCTTCCTCGCAATGAAAGATCTGGAGGAAAGGAGCATCCGCCTCTTGATAGAGTTAGGTCGGGTAGAGAGGGAGCTTAAGAAAAAACGTGGTTAACAGATGTGTTGGTACTTTTTGTTCTAAGGGTGACTTGTACCGTGTCGGCCATGTACCCCATCGTTCGTACCAAATAATAAATCGGCCAACTCGGACGAATGTTTTGTTCCCAAGGCGATTTTATCCTTGCATCGGCTACAAGATCTAATAGGAGCTGGCCGCGCCATCTTGATACACTCCATAACTAGTTATGCATCGACCCATATACTAGGATAATATCTCTTCAGGTACCTCCCGTTCAAGGCCCTTGTGAATTCCTCTCCTTCGATCGTCTCCAGTATGTATGCGTTTCCCGGAGCGCATCGGCCGATTTTATACGGGCCTTCCCAAGTGGGCGACCATTTACCGAACTTGGGATCTTTAGACCCTATCGGAAGCACCAACTTCCATACCAAATCTCCTTGGGAGAATTGCTTGACTTTGACCTTCTTGTCGTACCACCTAGCCACTCTCTTTTTATTCTCCTCAATGCTGATCAGGGCCCTCAATCGTTGACCTGCCAAATCATCGAGTTCTCCTTTCATGAGTAAGGAATAGTCATCGGTCGTCAACTGATCTTGAAGCGATGTGCGTCTTGACCCCGTCCTTAATTCCCAAGGCAACACTGCCTCGTGACCATACACCAATTGATAAGGAGATATTTTAGTGGCCCCGTGGCAGGCCATTCTGTAAGCCCATAAAGCCTCGGTCAAACACAAGTGCCACTTTTTAGGTTGTTCCTCAATCTTCCTTTTGATCAACTTAATTATCCCCTTATTGGATGATTCAGCCTGGCCGTTAGCTTGAGCATAATATGGAGAAGAATTCAGCAACTTAATTCCCATACCAGTAGTGAACTCTTCGAACTCACCTGAAGTGAACATCGTCCCTTGGTCAGTTGTGATGGTTTGAGGGATACCGAAATGATAAACAATGTAGTCTCTTACGAAATCGACCATAGCAGCCGATGTCACGGCCTTTAATGGGATCGCCTCCACCCATTTGGTAAAATAATCAGTGGCTACTAATATGAACTTGTGTCCCTTGCTTGATGGAGGATAAATCTGTCCAATGAGGTCTATTCCCCAACCCTTGAATGGCCATGACTTGATTATCGGATTCATAGCTGACGCTGGCGCATGTTGTACGCTGCCAAACTTTTGAGAGTCCTGACACCCTTTATAATATTTGAAGCAGTCTTCGAGTATCGTCGGCCAATAATATCCATTATTCCTAATCATCCACTTCATTTTATGAGCCGATTGGTGAGCTCCGCACACGCCTTTGTGGATTTCTCCCATCAGGATTTTTGCCTCTTTTGTCCCCAGGCATTTGAGCAGAACCTCATCAATCGTTCGATAAAACAGGTCATCTTCGAGTAATACATATTTTATCACTTGAAAACGCACTCGCCAATCCACCTTTTTGGATGGATCCTTTAGGTAGTCGGCGAACTTCTTTCGCCAATCGTCGGCCGTGAGTTCCAGAGTCATGGTGCCTTGAATCGGACGATACCCGGACGCGTGTTAGGCAAGCCTATTGGCCTCTTCATTATAACTTCTGGGAATATGCTCAACAACCGCGGACTTGAATTCCTTTAAGAGTTGGAGGCAATCTTCATAGTACATCCTCAGGACATCGTCTTTACATTAAGATCTTCCCATTAACTGGTCTACGATGAGCATGGAATCCCCAAAAATCTCCACAACATCAGCTTTGATTGTTGGAGGTATGCCCTAGAGGCAATCATAGAGATGATGATATTCCATTTGTATCCATGATTTGTATATTGTGTTCATTGAATATCCATTAAAGGCTACTTGAATTGATTTGCAATTATGTGAATTGTATGTGAAACTCTTTACTTGTATGGTTATTCTAAAATTGTCCCTAGTCGGAGTTCATGTGAGGACACACATGAATATTAGACTAGCACATGTATTAGTTGATGACTATGTTTCACAAGTCATGGACATGGAGATGTTGAACTAATAATGTGAACACATGTGGAGACATGTGCTAGGACTGACCCAACACGAGAAGTAGTTCTCTCTTTAAACAACATATACGCTTTGTCCTTAGACCTGAGATTGTCGCATGTATTCTAGATGTGGATCGACCTACTTAGGGGATATCAAACGCTACGCCGTAATAGGGTAGTTATAAAGGTAGCTTTCGGGTTTGTCAAGAAGCATGCTATGAGACATGGTCAATCAAGATGGGATTTGCACCTCTCTGATTGAGAGTGATATCTCTAGGCCCCTCGAGTGATCGGATCCAAAAATGCATGGCCATGCTATGTACGGTTAAGAGTTAACCTACAAAGGGATTCTGAATCACAGGATCGAGAAAGAGCGGTCGGCTTGATTCTAGACCAAATATCGTGAGGCAAAGGGAATAGCATGTATATTATGTTGTGATGGTTCGTCTGATATGATCTTCATGTGCGTATAGGAGTTGGCACGTCTTGCTAGAGGCCGCTACCGACTATTGGGCCGAGTAGGAGTACTCGGGCCATGTCTATACGTATCCGAACCCATAGGGTCACACACTTAAGGGGCTGGAAGCCCAATTCGGATCTGATCTGAGTTGGATTAGGTTTAGAAGTAGTAATGGGCCTCGGACCCAGAGGCCCGTTGGGAACCTCTATAAATACAGGGGTGGGGGCGCCCTAGGGTTTACACCTTTTGGTGAAACTCATCTGCCGCGCCTCCCACGCCCTCGCCTGTTGCAACTCACGGATCTAGTAGTCCGGCTTGCGACGCTTCCTCCCTGCACGTGTGGATACCTTGGAGGTGTTGCGCCTGCAGCACTTGGACGAGCCGCCGACGAGCCACGACGAGCCGCTGACGAGCCACGATGAGCCGACGACGAGCCGCGGCACCGAGGGCGATCGTGCTGCACGTGGACGAGCTGCTGAGGAGCTGCTGGACGTTGACGTGATCGACTACGTATGACTACGTTGATCGACTACGTACGACCACGTGATCGTCTTCACTGCATCGACGCATATCTACATCTTCCGCACCAGTAGTGCGTCGAGTGGTAATCCCGTGATCCTTATACGGCAGTTATTCCTGGTTTTACGCGGTACAAATTTTGATTTGCACTAGCGTAGCCTACCTCGTATCCCTACAGTGGTATTAGAGCCGTAGCTGTTTAGTTTTGGATTCGGGATGTGTGCATATGGAGATATGCGAGTTTTCGTTTGATCTATGTCCTTGTTTCGTGCCTTGCTGCAATGGTAGTGTAACGACATACTCCTACCGGTCGGTTTCCGCCATCAGAGTTAAGTGATACACGTAATTCCAGTTGCAGTGAGCAAAGATCATTGTGATTGGTCGAATCGAAATCCAGGGTCATACGCCAGGCGCATTAGATGTGCAATAGTAGATGAGATCTACTACCGGGGTCGGGATTTTTGCCGTATGCGTATGCTTCGGTAAATCAGCCGTAACTTTTCGGTGTGATCTCGGATCGGAGCGAATTTTATATGAAAATTGATCTACAGAAAAAGTTACACACGAAATTCAATGGCTTTGGCATTTTCGGCGAAATTAGATTTCCCAAATTAGGCTTGGAAGATGGAGTTTCGGGCATCCGAAGTTTGGAACGTTAGGGCGCCTAACTCTGTTTTGCAGGATGTATGTATGTATCTTGTGATCAGTATGGCCCCCTTGTGTATGTGATGCATGTGTGTAACTCATTCGTGACCTGCGTGTCTCGCGTACGGCAACACGGCAGGAGCCATATGTGTTGTAACTTTATTGTATTTAATGGTCTGCGTACCAATCTGTGATGATCCAAGCAACTATGTAATCTTCATTACTAGCTTCTTTACTAGCTATTAGGCATAATAGCATGTTCTAGTTCTTGGAGGACTCATCACCAGGAGGATGGCGCACATGGAACATGGAGATGGAGATCACCATGGTGAACAGGTTCTATGGAGATGGAGATCACCATATGAAAACAGGCCATACTGTGTCACAACTGTGTGAATGTTGTTCTGTTTATGTTTTACTTTCTGCATGCTGTGATGTTAGAAGTAGAACGATCCCTCACAAAGTTTAAGTTAGTATGCCCTCCCAACTAAAACTTGCACCGTCCCATGTCTTGTACAACTAGTGGTGGGTCTATGAAATTAGGGTACCACTAGTTTTCCTTGACTAGACGGGTTTGTGTCGGACACTTACACGCATAAGGGTTGGTTTGCTTAACAAGGTTATCTTAACGGTTAAGGACCTTGGGGCATAAAGGTTGGGCGCCGAGACATAGAGATGTCACCCAACAATAGGAGTCATATGTGATATGATTAGCAAAAGTTGCTTACCGATCTACCTTGTTTGCTAGCGGTGATGCTAAAGCTCACTAGTGGACTTGTTAGTTGTGGATCCTGAATCACTAAGTTTCAATAGAGGGATATTGATTTTAGTGGGAGTAGATTCTGTTAAAATAGTTTAATGTGATTTGCTCTATCATGGATACGTTTGTCTTAGTGTATTTTGCATTACTTTGTTGTAGATTAAATGGCACCTAGCAGCACTACACCGTTTGCTTTGCGTTCGGTCCTTGAGAAGGACAAGTTGAATGGAACAAATTACTCGGATTGGATCCGTAACCTGAGAATTGTTCTCAGGGCTGAGAAAAAGGAAGATGTTCTAGACAACCCACTACCAGAAGAACCTACTGATGATGCACCCGCTGCTGCTAAGAATGCTTACAAGAAAGCATGTGATGCTAACCTCGAAGTAAGCTGCCTTATGCTTGCTTGCATGGAACCCGAGCTGCAGATGCAGTTCGAAACAAACCATGAGGCACACGATATGATCGTGGTGCTTAGAGACATGTTCCAAACACAGGCCAGGACTGAAAGGTTCAATGTGTCTAAGGCCTTTGTTGAGAGCAAGCTAGCAGAAGGCGCAACAGTAGGACCACACGTAATCAAGATGGTTGGTTACACTCAACGGTTGGAGAAGCTGGGCTTCCCACTGGGCCAAGAGTTGGCCACTGATTTCATTCTTTTGTCTCTTCTGCCTAGCTATGGGAACTTCATCTCGAACTACCATATGCATGGGACGGAGAAGGGTTTGAATGAGCTGTGTGGCATGCTTAAAACAGCAGAGGCTGACATCAAGAAAAGTGCTAGTACCAGCCATGTGATGGCCATACAGAACAAGCCTAGCTTTAAGAAGAAGGGCAATTCTTGGAAGAAGAAGGGCAAGGCTGGAACGTCCAAGCCAAACCCAGTGCCCAAGGTTAAAGCTGGACCTGGACCTGCTACAGACAAGGAGTGCTTTTACTGTCATGAACTTGGTCACTGGAAGAGAAACTGCAAGCAGTACCTAGCTTCCTTGAAGAATGGCGGAAGTAAGAGTACTTCTACCTCAGGTATGCTTATTGTTAATGTTATAGACAATATTTTTCTCGCTGATACAATTATTAATTCTTGGGTATTTGATACCGGATCGGTTGCTCATATTTGCAATTCGATGCAGGGAATGATAAGAAGTAGAAGCGTGGAAAGAGGAGAAGTTGATTTCCGCGTGGGCAATAATGCAAGAGTTGCTGCGTTGACCGTCGGGACGATGCAACTCCACCTCCCGTCAGGATTTATTATGGAGTTGAATAATTGTTATTTCGTTCCTAGTTTAAGTCGAAACATTTTGTCTCCTTCATACTTGATGAAGGATGGTTATTCATTTGCGAGTGAAAACAATGGTTGTGTGATCTCTAAGAATGATATGTTTATGGCTTTTACACCCATTGTGAATGGATTATTTGTTTTAAATCTTGATGGTTCACCTGTCTGTAACGTAAGTGCTAAAAGGCCTCGGCCTAATGATTTGAGTCCCACCTACTTGTGGCATTGTCGTTTGGGTCATATAAGTGAAAAGCGCATGAAGAAGCTCCATTCTGATGGACTTCTAACTTCGTTTGATTTTGAATCATACGAGACATGTGAGGCTTGCTTGCTAGGCAAGATGACCAAGACGCCTTTCACAGGATTTCCTGAGAGAGCAGTAGACTTGTTGGAACTCGTACATAGTGATGTATGCGGACCAATGAGCACGACGGCTAGAGGAGGATTCCAATACTTCATAACTTTCACTGATGATTTTAGTAGATATGGCTATGTCTCCTTGATGAGGCACAAGTCTGAAACCTTTGAAAAGTTCAAGGAATTTCAGAATGAAGTTGAAAATCAGCGTGGCAAGAAAATCAAGGCCTTACGATCTGATCGTGGAGGCGAGTATTTGAGCCACGAGTTTAGCAATCATCTAAAGAGTTGCGGAATTGTTCCACAACTTACGCCGCCTGGAACACCTCAGAGAAACGGTGTGTCCGAGCAACGTAATCGAACTTTGTTAGACATGGTTCGATCAATGATGAGCCAGTCGGACCTACCGTTGTCATTTTGGGGATACGCTCTAGAAACAGCAGCTTTCACTATTAATAGGGTACCATCTAAATCCGTAGTTAAGACACCATAAGAGATATGGACTGGAAAGGTTCCTAGTTTATCTTTTCTAAAGATTTGGGGATGTGAAGTGTTTGTCAAGCGACTTCAGTCGGACAAGATCACACCCAAGTCGGATAAGTGCATTTTCGTGGGATATCCAAAGGAAACTTTGGGATATTATTTCTACAACCGATCAGAAGGCAAAGTGTTTGTCGCTCGTAACGGGGTTTTCCAAGAGAAAGAGTTTCTCAAAGGAGAAAAGAGTGGAAAGACAGTGCATCTTGAAGAAGTTCAAGATGAGCCGATCGGGCAAGAATCAATGAGTGATGCTAACGTAGCAGAACAAGTTGAGATACCCATGGCAACAGAAGCACCGCCACAACCACGAAGGTCAGCAAGGCTCCGCGAAATGTGGGAAATATTATTGTTGGACAATGATGAGCCTGCGACATATGCAGAAGCAATGATGGACCCAGACTCCGAAAAATGGCAGAGTGCCATGCAATCCGAAATAGAGTCCATGGGAGAAAATCAAGTTTGGAACTTGGTTGACCCGCCTGATGGTGTTAAAGCCATAGAGTGCAAGTGGATCTATAAGAAGAAAAAGGACATGGATGGAAATGTTCACATCTATAAAGCACGACTTGTCGCAAAAGGTTTTCGACAAGTTCAAGGAGTTGACTACGACGAGACCTTCTCGCCCGTAGTGATGCTTAAGTCCATTCGGATTATTCTAGCTATAGCTGCATATTTCGATTATGAGATATGGCAGATGGATGTCAAGACAGCTTTCCTGAATGGAAACCTAGCTGAGGACGTGTATATGATACAGCCCGAGGGTTTTGTCGATCCGGAAAATGCTGGAAAGGTATGCAAGCTTCAGAGATCCATTTATGGATTGAAGCAAGCATCTAGGAGTTGGAACATTCGTTTTGATGAAGTAGTTAAAGGGTTTGACTTCACCAAGAACGAAGAAGAGTCTTATGTTTACAAGAAGGTTAGTGGGAGCTCTGTAGTATTTCTAATCTTATATGTGGATGACATATTACTGATTGGAAATAACATTCCTATGCTTGAGTCCGTAAAGACTTTACTGAAAAATAGTTTTTCGATGAAGGACTTAGGGGAAGCGGCATATATTCTGGGCATTAAGATCTATAAAGATAGATCGAGAAGGCTTATAGGTTTAAGCCAAGATACTTACATTGACAAAGTGTTGAAGCGGTTCAGCATGGAAGAGGCAAAGAAAGGGTTCTTGCCTATGTCACATGGCATACATCTCAGCAAGACTCAGTGTCCTTCGACTGCTGATGAGCGGGATCGCATGAGTAGAGTGCCATATGCCTCGGCTATTGGATCTATCATGTATGCAATGATAAGTACTCGCCCAGATGTTTCATATGCGCTAAGTATGACAAGCAGACACCAATCTGATCCAGGTGAGAGTCACTGGACAGCGGTGAAAAACATTCTTAAGTACTTGAGAAGGACTAAAGATATGTTCCTCGTCTATGGAGGTGAGGAGGAGCTCGTTGTAACAGGTTACACCGATGCTAGTTTCCAAACCGACAGAGATGATTCAAAGTCACAATCAGGATTTGTGTTCACGCTAAATGGTGGTGCTGTTAGTTGGAAGAGTTCCAAGCAAGAGACGGTGGCCGATTCTACGACAGAAGCCGAGTACATCGCGGCTTCGGAAGCCGCGAAGGAAGGTGTTTGGATAAGGAATTTCCTCATTGAGCTTGGTGTGTTCCCGAATGCGTCCAGCCCATTGAATCTCTACTGTGATAATAATGGGGCAATTGCGCAAGCAAAGGAGCCAAGGAACCACCAGAAGAACAAACACGTAATGCGGCGATTTCATCTCATTCGAGACTTCGTTAATCGGGGTGAGATCAAGATATGCAAAATACACACGGATCTGAACATTTCTGATCCGTTGACAAAACCACTCTTGCAGGCTAGGCATGATGCGCATGTAAGAGCTATGGGTATTAGGTACCTTCTAGATTGACTCTAGTGCAAGTGGGAGACTGTTGGAGGTATGCCCTAGAGGCAATCATAGAGATGATGATATTCCATTTGTATCCATGATTTGTATATTGTGTTCATTGAATATCCATTAAAGGCTACTTGAATTGATTTGCAATTATGTGAATTGTATGTGAAACTCTTTACTTGTATGGTTATTCTAAAATTGTCCCTAGTCGGAGTTCATGTGAGGACACACATGAATATTAGACTAGCACATGTATTAGTTGAGACTATGTTTCACAAGTCATGGACATGGAGATGTTGAACTAATAATGTGGACACATGTGGAGACATGTGCTAGGACTGACCCAACACGAGAAGTAGTTCTCTCTTTAAACAACATATACGCTTTGTCCTTAGACCTGAGATTGTCGCATGTATTCTAGATGTGGATCGACCTACTTAGGGGCTATCAAACGCTACGCCGTAATAGGGTTGTTATAAAGGTAGCTTTCGGGTTTGTCAAGAAGCATGCTATGAGACATGGTCAATCAAGATGGGATTTGCCCCTCTCTGATTGAGAGTGATATCTCTGGGCCCCTCGAGTGATCGGATCCAAAAATGCATGGACATGCTACGTACGGTTAAGAGTTAACCTACAAAGGGATTCCGAATCACAGGATCGAGAAAGAGCGGTCGGCTTGAAGCTAGACCAAATATCGTGAGGCAAAGGGAATAGCATGTATATTATGTTGTGATGGTTCGTTTGATATAATCTTCGTGTGCGTATAGGAGTTGGCACGTCTTGCTAGAGGCCGCTACCGACTATTGGGCCGAGTGAGTACTCGGGCCATGTCTATACGTATCCGAACCCATAGGGTCACACACTTAAGGGGCTGGAAGCCCAATTCGGATCTGATCCGAGTTGGATTAGGTTTAGAAGTAGTAATGGGCCTCGGACCCAGAGGCCCGTTGGGAACCTCTATAAATAGAGGGGTGGGGGCGCCCTAGGGTTTACACCTTTTGGCGAAACTCATCTGCCGCGCCTCCCACGCCCTCGCCTGTTGCAACTCACGGATCTAGCAGTCCGGCTTGCGACGCTTCCTCCCTGCACGTGTGGATACCTTGGAGGTGTTGCGCCTGCAGCACTTGGATGAGCCGCCGACGAGCCACGACAAGCCGCTAACGAGCCGACGACGAGCCGCGGCACCGAGGGCGATCGTGCTGCACGTGGACGAGCTGCTGAGAAGCTGCTGGACGTTGACGTGATCGACTACATACGACTACGTTGATCGACTACGTACGACCATGTGATCGTCTTCACTGCATCGACGCATATCTACATCTTCCGCACCAGTAGTGCGTCGAGTGGTAATCCCGTGATCCTTATACGGCAGTTATTCCTAGTTTTACGCGGTAGAAATTTTGATTTGCGCTAGCGTAGCCTACCTCGTATCCCTACATTGATCTCCCTCAATAATTGAATGCCTTTTAGGACGGCTTGGTATTCTGCCTGATTATTGGTCGCGGATGCTTCTATCGGTAGAGAGAAATCATAACTTGCCCCTCGAGGCGATATGAGAACAATGCCGATTCCTGATCCGGCCCCACATGACGAACCATCAAAGTATAGAGTCCATGGAACTGGCTCAATGACGGCAATTTCCGGTCCGCGGTGCTGGGCCATGAAATCGGCCATGACTTGACCCTTGACAGCTTTGGCCGATTCGTACCTTAGGTCAAACTCTGATAAAGCCAGGATCCACTTTCCAATTCGTCCTTTCAAAATCGGCAATGATAGCATGTACTTTACCACGTCATCCTTGCATACGACTATGCACTCTGCCGACAATAGGTAGTGCCTGAGCTTGGTGCATGAGAAATAAAGACATAGGCATAGCCATTCTACCAGGGAATATCTTGTCTTGGCGTCCAGAAGTCTTCTACTAACATAATATATTACCTGTTCCTTTTCCTCGAACTCCTGTACTAGCGCCGATCCGATAGCCCGTTCATCAGCCAATAATTATAGTCTGAACGGCTTGTCAGCTTGTGGTGGGACCAATACAGGTGGCGAGGTCAGATATTGCTTGATGTCTTCTAGTGTTTTCCGCTGTTCCTCTCCCCACACAAATTCCTGGTCGGGCTTTAAATTTAATAACGACGTGAAGGCTTGAATACGCCCGGACAAGTTGGATATGAACCTTCTGATAAAATTAACTTTGCCGATTAGGGATTGCAACTCAGTTTTGTTTTGTGGGGCCACAACCTTATTGATGGCTGCTATGATTTTTCGGTTGACTTCTATCCCGTGTTCGTGAACCATGAATCCTAGAAATTGCCTGGTCGATACACCAAATGCACACTTGTTCGGGTTCATTTTCAACCCATGCTTCCTTGTGCACTCCAATACTTCTTGCAGATCGGCCAGATGCTCTTGATGCCTTTTTGATTTGACTACGACATCGTCAATGTAGATTTCCACCAGGACGCCAATGAGCTTGTGGAAGATGTAATTCATAGCCCGTTGATATGTAGCGCCGGTGTTTTTTAATCCAAAGGTCATTACTACCCACTCAAATAAACCGAGGTGACCTGGGCACCTGAAAGTCGTTTTCGAAATATCTTCTTCAGCCATTAATATTTGGTTGTACCCAGCATTACCGTCCATAAAACTAATGACTTTATGTCCCGTGATGGCATCTATCAAAACATCGGCTGTCGGCATTGGATACCCATCCATCGGCGTAGCCTGATTAAGGTTCCCAAAGTCGATGCACACGCGCAGCTTTCCGTTTTTCTTGTATACGGGTACAATATTGGAGATCCACTCGGTGTAACGGCACTGCCGAATAAATTTCGCTTCAATCAGTCTCGTAATTTTGGCCTTTATATCAGGTAGAATTTTAGGATTGCATCATCAAGCGGGCTGCTGATATGGCTGATATCCTGGTTTTATGGGCAACCGGTGTTCAACAATGGACCAATCTAGGCCAGGCATCTCATGGTATTCCCAAGCAAAACAATCTTTAAATTCCTTTAATAAGTATGTCAATTTACACTTATATTCAGGATCCAAGTTAGCACTAATGTACGTCGGCCTTGGTTTGGTGCCATCACCTAAATCTATCATCTCTAATGAATCGACCGACGTAAACCCGCGCCCCAGCTTTCCATCTTCTCGGACGAACTGATCCATCTAATCTGAATCTTCAGAGCCGACTGCTCGGATCGGCTGTAGGCCAAAATCGGACACTTTCAGGAAATCGGTGTCCCAAGTTCTCCCGGATATGCACTTGACGTGTTCGCAGCTCCACTGCTGCGTATCGGCCGCAGCAACACTGTAGGCGGAATCGGCGGTGACTATCTCGATGTTGTCACCGACCTATTGTACGAGGCATTGGTGCATTGTAGACAGGACGCAGCAATTCGCGTGTATCCAATCGCGTTCGAGCAACATGTTGTAGGACCCTTTGCCATTAATAATAAAGAAAGTAGTGGGAAGGGTCTTAATGCCGATGGTGAGGTCGACGCAGAGTGCCCCGCGCGCGGGAGACACGTTGCCCTCGAAGTCCTTGAGCATCATGTCTGTCTTGCTTAGATCCTCGTCGCTTTTACCCAGCATCCGGAACATGGCATACGGCATGATGTTGACTGCAGCGCCTCCATCTACTAGTAGCCTGGTGATAGGTCGACCATTGACGTGTCCTTTGAGGAACAGTGCCTTGAGGTGTTGCCGATTTTCATCTTCGGGTTTCTCAAAAGTGGCTGTCATTGGCTCCAAAGCCAATTGTGCCATCTGTTCCTCCATCTCCGTCGTGTCGTACCGATCGGTGGGAGCCATGAACTCCATCGGCAAGATGAACACCATGCTGACATCAGCTGCCGATTCCTGGTTGCCATCTTCTTCATTGTTGTTTCTTTTGGGGCGCCAGACTCGAGACCTGTCGTCTTTCTTATCCACCACCTGCCTCTGCTCTTCTTCCTGTTGTTCCCATTGGCGCAGGCGTTGGATCCTTCATTTTTGGGATTTGGTCAATCCATTAGGGCACCACCTGGGGTTTACCGGTTTGGCCGGCGGCCTGGCGCGCTCCCAGTCCGGTTCCTGTCCTAGGGGGTTTTCATCGGACACCCTAGCATCGGCCATCTCCTCTAGCCGATCGTGTGCGCTAACTCTGCCCCCCGGTCGGTCGTGCTGTTCGCGTCTGTCCCTTGGCCGATCATATCGGTCAACTCTGCCCCCTAGCCAATCACGCACTGAAAGGCGCCGATCCTCTTGCTCGCGCCAGTTTTTGCTGATTGGCTCTGATCCTCTGTCCCTGGAGCGAGATCTCTTGAATGGGTGATTATTGCGATATGGACCGCTGCACTCCGGGCAATTATCAGCCGATAGCAACTTGAGGTTATTTTCCCAGCAATGGATGAAGAAAGGATATCGCCAATGATCTTCGTGTCGTCGCATTATTTCTTCGTGATATCTCAAACTTTCCTGTTGCCGCTGATACTTGTTGAGCAAGAACTGGGAGGTAATAGGTCTGCGCGGTCTTTCCGATCCTTCACCCTCATCGTAACCCGTCTCTTCCCCTTGACGTCTTCGACCGTAGCTTGATTCCTAGGGTCCACAACGCCGCTCTTTTTAGCCGATTCCGACGTCAGCACTTTGGTTTGAAGCGTGTTTCTTCCCGTATCAACCATGTTAGTGGGGAAAGGATGCTGATCAATCTTCATCGGCTTTGCTGGCTTTGTCGGGACCTTGAACTTTAGCCTGCCTTGCTCGATGGCCGATTGTATCTGCTGGCGGAAGATTTTGCACTCGTTCGTGTCATGGGACGTGGCATTGTGCCGTTTGCAATACTTCATCTTTTTTAGCTGCTCGGCCGATGGGATCGTATGATAGGGTGAGAGTTTGATCTGCCCCTCTTGGAGAAGTAGGTCGAAAATTTTGTCGGCCTTTGATGTGTCAAAACCGAACGCCTCCGGTTCCTTTTTCCCGAAAGGACACGATATCGGCTTTTTTTCCTTTAACCCACTCTTCTAGGCCAATTTCCACTTCCTCCTCAGATTCAGATCCCTCTAAGTATGCCACCTTCTTCTAAAAATTTCTTCGCTGATCAAAGGGGCGTACTTCTTAACCGGACAATCGGTGGACGATCTGACTCAGGCTCTCGAACTCCTGGGAAGCATATTTCTCCTTGATATGTGGCAGGAGGCCTTGGAAGGCAATGTCGGCCAGCTGCGCATCGGTCAGGACCAGGGTGTAGCATTTGTTTCTGACTTCCCTGAACCTTTGCACATAATTGGTTACGGGCTCATCGCTCCTCTGCCTGAGGCTGGTTAAATCTGAGAGCTTCATCTCATGGACTCCCGCGTAGAAGTATTTGTGGAACTGTTTTTCCAGGTCAGCCCAGGTGACAATGGAATTGGGTGGCAGCATAGTGAACCACTGGAAAGCCGACCCGGACAGGGACGATGAGAATAGACACACCCGCAGGGCATCATGTGTAGCTGCCTCCCCGCATTGGATGATGAATCTGTTTATGTGTTCCACAGTTGAGGTGTCATCCAGCCCTGAAAACTTTGTGAAGTCGGGGACTTTGTACCGATGGGGAAACGGCAGCAGATCATAGGCAGGCGAGTATGGCATTTTGTACGTGTAAGTTTGTACCTTTGGCTTCAATCCGAATTGATCTTGGATCACCTCCGCTATCCTTGCCGTCCAGTCTACTTGCTGTTGCTGAATTACTGGCTGGGGAATCGACACATGTTGGTGGATCGGCGGCGGGATGACCGGGTGCTGAACCAAAGCGTACGGCGGATTCTATGGTAACGTGGCCAGCTGAGCGGTTGACATTTGATGGCGTAGTGAACCGGCCATCTCATCGTACAATATCATCGGTGCCGCACTTCGGAGTGCCTCAGCAGCGTATGCCCCCTGGCCGATTTCTGACGTGGCCAGTTGATACTGTGGAACGTTGGCCGGATGGCCAACTGGAATGGTGCCTGGATCGGAGAGCCTCCATAACCGGCCGATTGATCGAGAACGGCCGTTGTCGATGGTGCCCCCCCAAGGCACTGAGTTTGATGGCAATGATTGCATGGAGGAAACTTGAGCAGGCTGCGGCGGTGCTTGTGATTAAAAGCATGGCGCACCATTGTATCGTGGATGCATTGAAGGCGGTGAAGTGTTGTGTCCTCCATGTTGTGTCGGCATCGGCTGAGGAGCCGATTGAGATGTGCCCGGTAAGCTCTTAACTGGGGCTGCGATGGGTAGTGTGTACGCTGGCCCTTGATATCCTTGAGATACGCCGTTGGCCAGAGAGCTGATGACGGCATTGTACACCGTGTTGGCCATTATCGGGGATTGATCGATGAAGGCCTGGTAGACAGACTGTTGGATCATGTCGGACATCTTGGCCGAATCCTTAGCAATGGTCATCTGGCGGGGAGTTGGAAAAGGAGCTTTCTTGACGGTCTCCCCGCTCCTGGTACGGCTGAAAGATTGCAAGCACGTTTTCCTGTATTGTTCCATTTGCTTTGCCAACTCTTATTTCTGGTCGTCCTTGAGATCTTCTTCCGTCACTTTGATGACGTTGTCTTCGGAGATTTCGGCAGCTTTCGACATGTTGGAGGTTGAAGTGGTCCCACTGAGTGTGCCAAAAGTGTGTTGGCGCTAAAAGTTAGCCGATTGACCCTCAGCGTCGGACACACGACCCGGGAGAATCGGCTTAGCTCCTGTTCGGGTAATTGCCCTGGTGCAGTTCACGCGGCATGCTAGCCAATCTGACCTGTTGATTGGCAAGGAAGAAAACGTGTCAAATTTCAAGGGTTCCGATCGGCTAAAGATTCCGATCTCGAAAAGCGTATGAGCGAATCGGCCGATTTGCTATATGAAGATAATCGGCTATAGTACAGCCGACAACCACGTAGCGATTGCGAAGGAAACTACTAGAGTAAACTAAACAAGGCTACGAAAGCAACACTTGAAACAGATCTAATCGGCTATATGATAACGATGAATAACAATAACAAAACCAACAGTTCAAATCCCAAGCTGCATAACTGGTGATAAAACTAGAACAACAGATAGAACCTATAATTCTAGTAAATATCGATAACTTGTGAATAAATCTAAACGAAACAACAACAATGCGCCCGAAGTTAAAGCTTAGATATTACTCGATAAACGGAACTTACAGAATCGGCCGGAGATCGTGTCGATGCAGCCCTGCCAACCCATACGAACTCGTGAAAGAAGAAAAGAATTGGCAAAGTCGCCGACTTGAAAGTAAAGTGCGATGAAAAAGTAGATTTGTTTGTATTGATTGATGTCTTGTTTTACAAATCTCCAAAGATGGCTATTTATAGCCTGTTACAACCAATTTCCTAACCGACTAGGATCTATCTCTAATTTTAAACCAAAACGAATATTTACAAACACAGGTCGTATCGAAGTTGTTTATTGTACTCCCACAGGCCAATCCTTCTTTATCTTCTTCCTCTGACCCACTTTAAGCCCATATTGGCCCAATTACTCCAACCTTCCAATCGGCCGATCTCCACCAACTCCGTCCACCAAAACATTGAAGTGCCAATCGGCCGATCCCCAACTATAGCACCAATCGGCCGATTCTCAATCGTGACCTTTTAATCTGCCGCATCGGCCAGCCCTTTCTTTCCTTGACGCCGATTCCATACGTGTCAAAATCTAGCATCAACAAATTGAAATACTAAATCTAATATTTCTAAGTATATACACATGGATTGGTTTTTGAAATACAAGCATATGAATTTAAATACGTAATCTAATTTTCCTAAGTATATACACATGGATTGGTTTTTGATGTATAAGCAAATGAACGGAAATATTTAATCTATTTTTTCTAAGTATATACACAACAACTGTTTTTGAAAGTATAAGCATATAAATTGAAATACTTTACCTAATTTTTTCTAAGTATAAACACATGAAATGGTTTTCGAAGTACAAGCATATGAATTAAAATACGTAATCTAATTTTTCTAACTATATACACATGGATTGCTTTTTGAAGTACAAGCAAATGAACGGAAATACTTAATCTAATTTTTGTAAGTATAGACACAAGAATTTTTTTTTTAAAATATAAGCATATGAATTAAATTACTTAATCTAATTTTTTCTAAGTATATACACATGAAATAGTTTTCGAAGTATAAGCATATGAATTAAAATACTTATTCTAATTTTTCTAAGTATAAACACATGGATTGGTCTTCGAAGTAGAAGAAAATGAATCAAAATACTTAATCTAATTTTTCCAAGTATATACACATGAAATGGTTTTCGAAGTACAAGTATAGGAATTGAAATACGTAATCTAATTTTTCTAAGTATATACACATGGATTTGTTTTGAAGTACAAGCAAATGAATTGAAATATTTAATCTAATTTTTCCAAGTATATACACAAGAATTGTTTTTTCAAGTATAAGCATATAAATTTAAATAAAAAATCTAATTTTTCCAACTATGTACCCATGGATTGGTTCTTGAAGTACAAGAAAATGATTTGAAATACAAAATCTAATTTTTCTAAGTCTATACGCATGGATTGGTTTTTGAAGTAGAAGAAAATGAATTTAAATGTTAATCTAGTTTTTCTTTATATATACACATGGATTGATTTTTGAAGTACAACCATATGAATTTAAATATGTAATCTAATTTTTCGAAGTATATACACGTGGATTGGTTTTTAAGTACAAACATATGAATTGAAATATGTAATCCAACTTTTCTAAGTACATACACATGGATTGGTTTTTGAAGTACAAGCATATGAGTTGAAATACGTAATCTAATTTTTCTAAGTATATACAAATGGATTGGTTTTCGAAGTACAAGCAAATGAATTGAAATATGTAATCTAATTTTTCTAGTTATATACACATGGATTTGTTTTCGAAGTACAAGCAAATGAATTGAAATACTTAATCTATGTTTTCTAAGTATATACACATGGATTGGTTTTTGATGTACAAACATATGAATTGAAATACATAATCTTATTTTTCTAAGTAAATACATATGCATTGGTTTTTGAAGTACAAGCATGGGAATTGAACTATGTAATCTAATGTTTCTAAGTATATACACATGGATTGGGTTTTGAAGTACAAGCATATGAATTGAAATACGTAAACTAATTTTTCTAAGTATATACACATGGATTGGTTTTAGAAGTAGAAGCAAATAAATTGAAATACTTAATCTAATTTTTCTAAGTATATAAGCAAGAATTGTTTTTTGAAGTATAAGCATATAAATTGAAATACTTAATCTAATTTTTTCTAAGTATATATACACATGAAATGGTTTTCGAAGTATAAGCATATGAATGGAAATAGGTAACTAATTTTTCTAAGTATATATGCATGGATTGGTTTTTGAAGAACAAGCAAATGAATTGAAATACTTAATCTAATTTTTCTAGATATATAGACATGAATTATTTTTTGAAGAAGAAGCATATGAATGAAATTACTTAATCTAATTTTTCTAAGTAGATACACATGAAACGGTTTTCGAAATATAAGCAAATGAATTAAAATACTTAATATAATTTTTCTAAGTATGTACACATGGATTGGTTTTTGAAGTATAAGCAAATGAATTCAAATACTTAATCTAATTTTTTCTTAGCATATACGCATGGATTGATTTTTGAAGTACAAGCATGTGAATTGAAATATGTAATATAATTTTTTTGAAGTATGTACACATGGATTGGTTTTTGATGTACAAACAAATGAATTGAAATAAAAAATCTAATTTTTCTAAGTATGTACACATGGATTGGTTTTTGAAGTACAAGCAAATAATTTGAAATATGTAATCTAATTTTTCTAAGTATATACGCATGAATTGGTTTTTGAAGTGGAAGAAAATGTGTTGAAATAATTAATCTAATTTCTCTATTTATATACACATGGATTGGTTTTTGAAGTACAAGCATATGAATTTAGATACGTAACTAATTTTTCTAAGTATATACACATGGATTTGTTTTTGAACTAGAAGAAAATGAATTGAAATACTTAATCTAATTTTTCTATGTATATACACATGGATTGATTTTTGAAGTACAAGCATATGAATTTAAATATGTAATCGAATTTTTCTATGTATATACACGTGGATTGGTTTTTTAAGTACAAGCATCTGAATTGAAATATGTAATCCAACTTTTCTAAATATATACACATGGATTGGTTTTTGAAGTAGAAGCACATGAATTCAAATACTTAATCTAATTTTTCTATGTATATACACATGGATTGATTTTTTAAGTACAAGCATATGAATTTAAATATGTAATCTAATTTTTCTATGTATATACATATGGATTGGTTTTTTAAGTACAAGCATAGGTATTGAACTACGTAATCAAATGTTTCTAAGTATATACACAAGAATAGTTTTTTGAAGTACAATCAAATGAATTGAAATACGTAAACTAATTTTTCTAAGTATATACACATGGATTGGTTTTGGAAGTACAAGCAAATAAATTGAAATACTTAATCTAATTTTTTGTGACGGAACCGCTCAAATTAACCTGACTAAAATGCACTTAAGTCGCCTGACACGCGATCATGCACTTTAAGCAACTCAACTTGGTCGTCCGTCAGATTTCATCCGATAAACCACTTACTCAGGATAGAGAAGCATTGCTCACACGAAGGTGAGTAGCACAGAGATTACAACATTCCCATCACATTAACATAGTTCAACAATTTATTACATTAGAGTTTTCGAAATTCAAACAAGTTGCAAGGTGATAAACACGAAGATGTAAACAAGTGGAAGCTAAACGTCGATACACAATATCATGACGAAGCCAATCATGACATCAATGATCCCTGCACTCGCCGTCCGAGGAGGGATCCCACTCGACTGTCCAGCCTGGAGGGAGCTGAGTAGGCCAAGTGGTGCCAGCAATCACACTATCGACATTACCTGAAAAGTTAAGCCACAAATAGGCTGAGCAACTAATACTCAACAAGACTGACCTGACAGGTGATAACTACACCACCGACTCCTAGACATGCAAGGCTTTTTAGCTGTGGGTTTGTTTTTGCCAAATGCCTAACGTTGGTCCTTACTTTCAATATTTTAGCTCAAGTTCTAAGTTCATTAACCATTCTAAGTTGGCAACTTATACTAAGCAACATTGTTTCCAAACAATTAGAGAACAAACATCAAGATTAATAACCTCATGTTCCATCTTTACTCAGTGCAGAATAGCGATCAAGCAGTCCCGAACTGTGAGAGGCAGACGAATCGATTCGAATTTATTAACCATGCATGGCAAACCTAGGCCATGTTTAGTTCACTCCAAAATCCCAACTTTGGCACTATGCAAAAAGAAGATTCCCCATCACATCAAACTTGCGGTACATGCATGGAGTACTGAATGTAGACGAAATCAAAAACTAATTGCACAGTTTTGTTGTACTTTGCGAAACGAATCTTTTGAGCCTAATTAGTCAATATTTGGACAATAATTCACAAATACAAACGAAACACTACAGTGTTGCTACAGTAATTTTGGCACCCCAAAGTTGGGCAACTAAACAAGGCCCTAATCTCACAACATCCACGCACCACGAAGGGTCGCTTCATTTGTCAGCTGTTCCCATTGATCCCTTAGGCACGTGTCAGGGCCAACTTCCTTTAGCTTGCAATGCTTCATAGTCCCGGCCTCTTGCCGTACTATGACCGAACTTGCACCCACATGATGCACCATGGGAACGACGTTCCAAGGATAGCCGGATGGTATGCCACGCCCTTGTTCAATCAGGTACTAGGCTTCCCTATCCCATACTAGGTATGAGATTAGTACTTTCAAATACTTGATCACGAATGCCAACACGTTTTGACCTTAGTCCAATTTCATTTAGACAGACAGAGCAATCCACCAACCACCAAAATAGTTCACAAGGCCCTGCCCCGCCCATCATCTTTATGGTTGTAACGTAAGTAAACAAACAACTCCTATAACTCATGAGTGACATAAAATCACTCGACTTTTACCGTGTCCTATTAAGCATTGCATCTACACGACTTATCATGCTAGTGTGCAGATCAAAAGGGTACTAAGTTCATGCATCTAAGGTTTCAGACAACGCCTAGTAACTTAAATTGACAATCATAATCAACATAATTCATTGCAGAAGTTTAGAAAACCGGGATATGCTCTGGGGCTTGCCTGGAATCCACATTAGGTTAGTGTTTGTTAGACGACACTCGCTTGGCGAGCATCTCCCATCTCGGCACTTGCTTAGTCCTTTCATCTTCGGGATAAGTCCACCATTCACCGTTTTCGAGTTCGGTTCCATCATCACATCATTCATGTGGTTTATCTAGCGTATCTAGATGAGATGCAAGATGCAAGAGCATGAATACGAAGAACGGTAAAATGAGATGCATCACACAAAAGTATTCAAGGCAAACATAAGATCATGCAAGACATAAGTACTTAGAGAGCAAGTTATTTAACTAACTATCACTCAAGTCTCCATAGAGATAGCAAGCATAACAAGTATGGCTCACTAGTTAACTCAAGTCAAGCTATTGCAAGCAATTAACATTCAAGAGCCAATTAAGCATAGCATCATACAAGAACTAGGGTGATGGTGCTTATCAACATGGCATACATAAGTGCATCACACAACCAGCAAGTTGAAGGTGATAAAAGTATATTACATTGTTTTTAAACCACTCATACACAAGCAAGTCACACACCAACATCACTAAGGTTCTAGCAAGCTATGCGGCAAGGTTATTTTGTAGCAACATGCATACATGATCATTTATTAGTTAAGTGCTTGACAACATTATATAACACATTTATAAGATTCTTAGGTAGATCAAGTTAACTCTAATAGTGATATGAGCTAACTCACAAACACACAAGGTAACATCAAGTTAAAGCTAATAACTTAAGCACATTCACAAAATCTGGACAGCAGCACAGTAGTCACTTGTTTTAGCTATAACTAGAGATATAAGCATCCAAAAAGGGTGATCCTAAACTTTCTGTAAATTTAACGAAATTATCAAAAACTCTGTTATTCACACCAAAAGATGATCCAATAAATAACAAGGTGAAAACACACCAATAAGCAGATCTGTACAAACAAGGACAGAAAACTGACATGCAAATTAAGACAGCAATAAGTTGAGTTCTAGTTTTCACAACAAGGTGGTTATAGACTTTTTAGAAATCTTCACAAACCATGCACAACTTTGTTATAAACACCACAAGCTAAAACCAAAGTTAAACAGGTCAAACATCACAAAGAAGACATCTCTGTCCAGATTAGGACAGATTCTGTTATTCCACTTCACAAGCACATAACTGGAGATGTAGACCACCAAAAAGGGTGATCTTTAATAGTTTGGAAATATCATGGAAAACCCTACACTTATTCTACTATCCTCAAGACATGATTCAAAGCTTAGCTAAGTCAAACAACACAATCATTCAGACCTATACATAGAGCACGCAAAACCTGATAATGAACTTGTAAAATCTATAGCTTCTAAACCATCAGGCTTATGGTCATGAACATTTAACACAAGATATATTATGAAGTTACCTACAGTTTTTGTATTCACCATATTTATAGAAAACATCATTATCATCTCGAAAACATTGCCACAACAGAAACACTCTAGCAGCCATTTCAGCACATATGCAACAAGGTTCTTCATTGAGTTCTTTAACAAGGTAACATATGCCTAAGTTAATACATAGCTCACAACTACTATGGACATAGTTAATTAGTATTAGATTTAGGTAACATGGAACACCCTAAATACCTTAAGCAAGAATTAAAGTAAAGGTGAAGAACTTATATAAGCAGTTGTTATATTAACATGAGAGCATACATATGAGTTATATTCAAAGCTTAACCACTACTTATCATAACTTAGCATCATACATACCCCTCAAAAACAACTATTAAAAGCATCACATGACTTAAATATATGCATTTACTAGCAAACTTTCATTATCCAATTATATAGTAAGCATATATATATATTAATTATAGGTGATGTGGCAAACATCTCATTTGAAGCTGAGATTTTTGTGAGTGGTAGATGTTATCAAAACATGGCTATCATATAAATCTCACAAGCTCAAGTGTTATAAATTAATTGCTATGAAAAAGACAAATTGCTCTTGCAAGAAAGCATGTAAAAGCAAGATAATTCTAAAGATCATCATTTTCTATAAACACATAGCCATATTATATGTTATTATGGTAGAACAACATTATAAAAAGGTAGTGGAACTATACTTTCTATTTTTAGACACTCCTAATATTTATAAATCACATAACAAGCATTAAATAAGTTAAATCAATAACTCAGTGAAACATGCACCAATCAATATGAAATATTTACCACAGCACAAGAGCATCATTTGTAGCCTACCATAAAAATTCCACAGAAATTGGAGCACCACCAACTTTAGATATGAAAAAGACAAGCCAACACGCTAAAAATTGCCTATTTATCAAGATTAAATAAAAACATGATAAAAACAGTACACAACTAGCATTTTCAATATTTTTCTTAGCTAGAGAGTTCATCACAAGACTAACACAACTGGAATCACAACTTTTGGACTTCTATAACTCAAGATATGCATCTAACCAACTTAAAAGGATTTCTAAAAGCACTTTGCAAGGATAAATAAAAACATCAGAAACTTTCTACTAACATATATCATATTATGACTCTACTGCATAATTCTTCTCACAAGGATTCCAAAAAGTCCTCATTTGCTATTTTACAATGTTTCTACAATTTACTACAAATTTCCAAATTTGCAGCCTTTTTAGATCTAGAAAATAAAGAAAACCGAGACAATCTTGCAATCTAGCCCCCAGGTCTACGGGTTAATCGCGCAAAACTCCCTGGATTTCACCCATAACCCCCTACGCTTCTTTCTTCTTCTCCAATGAGGGCCCCCACGCAAACAGATCATTGGCACGGGACACAGATGACGCCTGGGCACTTGGGGGCCGGCCGAGAACAGGGGGAAGGGAAGGGACATGGCTTGGGGAGGGAGAGGGGCAGCGCACGGGGTGCGAGAGCCTCACCAGCATGGTCTGTTGACGAGGAGGGGTGGCGCACAGGGAGTTCCTGGAGCGGCAGAACGGACGGCGGAGGAGCTCGCCGTGGGGGGGACTGTCCGACGAGGGAGGGAGGCCGGGAAGTAGCAAAATGGAAGCGCAACGTCAAGGAGAGGCTCTAGCTGCAAGGAATCGAGCCGGGACCTTCCGACGGCGGCGGATTTCGCCGGAAAACAATGGGGAATGTGGAGCCTGGTGTACTATCAATGGAGGTTTGGTGCGTATGGGAAGCTAGCGGCTCGTTTTATAGGCCGGGAGCGGCGAGGATAAGAACGGCGCGAGGAGATAAGGATGACACAGCGTTGTTGCTTTCCTATTGGCCGCGATGATGAGCTGCTGTGGATGGTGGCCTGGTGGCGCACATTCCTGGGTTTACTCCCTCCGGGGGTGCTTTTACGCGCCAATGGAGGGCAAGGAGACAAGGGAGGTCACGTGGGAGATACCTTGGTGGCCTATGGGCGGACGAGGCCTTGCTGGTACACCCAAGATGGCCAATCCGGCGAACTTTGTGCTCTGTGCCAATGGGGGGGGGGGCGGACAGATGGGAGGAGGGAGGTAGAAGAAGATAGCCAAGTGGGCCTGCGGTAAAAATAGAACGGTTCAACTTTGCTCCCTTAAACGACCTAGCTACAGATGTCCAAAAATTCTCCAAAAATACTCATTGGAAATATAAAATCACGAAGAATCCAATGCAACAGGAATCAAGTCAAAAGATTTTATGGTTTGCACACAATCGTCAAAACAAAACAGCTAAAATTGAACTTTAAATGAATTTTTAACCCAAGAAAACGTCTCTGAAAAATTTGGTAAAAATATTGTAAAATCACTAAATGGTGTCTAGTATTTGAATAAAATATTTTTTATCACAGTTGTACGGAATAAATTGGGGTTCCTTCAAATATTTGATTTTTCACTGATAAATAACAAAATTCTGAGCACATAACAATGCATGGCCAAAACACTCATTTATGCACAAATGATGCTTATAAAGGCTAACGATGCACAAAAAGATGTTCATGATACTTGAATATGCATGATGATGCTCGTGATGCGTGTTGTGGCGAAGGTGTCGTGTTTAACGCGTGTTCTCACACCAAGTTCGAACTACGCGGTTTAACTTTCAAAAGTGAAAGTTCGGCAACAAGGTATGTGCTATGACTTTTATAAAGATCAACAAGGAGAAGCTCGACGAAGTTGGAGGTAAGATGGCAGGATCTTTGGTGAAACGTTGCTCAAAGCTATTTTTGAATTGGATTTGAAATTTGACCGATCGTCTACTCAATTTGGAATACTCTCTGCTCAAAATCAGAAGAAGTGCTGGGAGTGGAAGGTGTTCAACTTGAAAAGTTCTACCACTATTATATTGGCCAAAATTCAAGTTCTTATATAAAATTTGTTTTTATCTACTTCACAAGTGATTCTCAACAAGAGGGAGTTTTAACACTTGGTTCAAAATCTGAGGTATTTTTGGACCTTAACTCTCAGCAATTGGAGTTAGCTTTGATTTGCATCTTAATCACTTCGATGTTTCCCTAATTTAGTTGCTTAGTTACTAGGGCTGTCACATTTTTCTAAGTATATACGCAAGAATTATTTTTTGAAGTATAAGCATATGAATAGAAATACTAAATCTAATTGTTTCTAAGTATATATACACATGAAATGGTTTTCGAAGTATAAGCATATGAATTCAAATACGTAACTAATTTTTCTAACTATATACACATGGATTGGTTTTTCAACTACAAGCAAATGAATTGAAATCCTTAATCTAATTTTTCTAAGTATATACTCATGAATTATTTTTTCAAGTATAAGCATATGAATGAAATTACTTAATCTAATTTTTTCTAAGTATATACACATGAAATGGTTTTCAAAATATAAGCATATGAATTAAAATACTAAATCTAATTTTTCTAAGTATAAACACATGGATTGGTTTTCGAAGTACAAGCAAATGAATTGAAATACATAATCTTATTTTTTTAAGTAAATACATATGGATTGGTTTTTGAAGTACAAGCATAGGAACTGAACTTAACGTTTCTAAGTATATACACATGGATTGGTTTTTGAAGTACAAGCATGTCCATTGAAATACATAATATAATTTTTCTAAGTATGTACAAATGGATTGGTTTTTGAAGTACAAGCAAATAAATTGAAATAAAAAATCTAATTTTTCTAAGTATGTGCACATGGATTGGTTTTTGAAGTACAAGCATATGATTTGAAATACGTAATCAAATTTTTCTAAGTATATACGCATGGATTGGTTTTTGAAGTAGATGAAAATGAATTGAAAAACTTAATCTAATTTGTCTATGTATCTACACATAGATTGATTTTTGAAGTACAAGCATATGAATTTAAATATGTAATCTAATTTTTTCTAAGTATATACACATGGATTGGTTTTCGAAGTACAAGCAAATGAATTGAAATACTTAATCTAATATTTGTAAGTATACACACATGGATTGATTTTTGAAGTACCAGCATATGAATTGAAATATTTAATCTAATTTTTCTAAGTATATACACATGGATTGGTTTTGAAGTACAAGCATAAGCATGTGAATTGAAATACAAAATCTAATTTTTCTAAGCATGTACACATGGATTGGTTTTTGAAGTACAAGCAATTGAAATTGAAATACAAAATCTAATTTCTCTAGGTATTTATAGATGGATTGGTTTCTGAAATAAAAAGCAATTGATTTGAAATACAAAATCTAATTTTTCTAAGTATATACGTTTTTTATGTAGAAGAAAATAAATTGAAATACTTAGTCTAATTTTTCTATGTATATACACATGGATTGATTTTTGAAGTAAAAGCATATGAATTTAAATATGTAATCTAATTTTTTCTAACTATATACACATGGATTGGTTTCTGAAGTACAAGCATGTGATTTGAAATACAAAATCTAATTTTTCTAAGCATGTATACATGGATTGGTTTTTGAAGTACAAGTAATTGAATTGAAATACAAAATCTAATTTTTCTAGGTATTTATAGATGGATTGGTTTCTGAAATAAAAGCAATTGATTTGAAATACAAAATCTAATTTTTCTAAGTATATACGCATGGATTGGTTTTTGATGTAGAAGAAAATGAATTGAAATACTTAGTCTAATTTTCTATGTATATACACATGGATTGATTTTTGAAGTATAAGCATATGAATTTAAATATGTAATCTAATTTTTCTAAGTATGTACACATGGATTGGTTTTTGAAGTACAAGCAAATGAATTGAAATACTTAATTTAATTTTTCTAAGTATCAACACATGGATTGGTTTTTGAAGTAAAAGCAAATGAAGTGAAATACTTAATCTAGTTTTTCTAACTACATACAGATGGATTGGTTTTTGAAGTACAAGCAAATGAATAGAAATACTTAATCATATTTTTCTAAGTATATACACATAGATTGGTTTTTCAACTACAAGCATATGAATTTAAATATTTAATCTAATTTTTTCTAAGTATATACACATGGATTGGTTTTTGAAGTACAAGCATAAGCATGTGAATTGAAATACAAAATCTAATTTGTCTAAGCATGTACACATGGATTGGTTTTTGAAGTACAAGCAATTGAATTGAAATACAAAATCTAATTTCTCTAGGTATTTATAGATGGATTGGTTTCTGAAATAAAAGCAATTGATTTGAAATACAAAATCTAATTTTTCTAAGTATATACGTTTTTTATGTAGAAGAAAATAAATTGAAATACTTAGTCTAATTTTTCTATGTATATACACATGGATTGATTTTTGAAGTACAAGCATATGAATTTAAATATGTAATCTAATTTTTTCTAAGTATATACACATGGATTGGTTTCTGAAGTACAAGCATGTGATTTGAAATACAAAATCTAATTTTTCTAAGCACGTACACATGGATTGGTTTTTGAAGTACAAGTAATTGAATTGAAATACAAAATCTAATTTTTCTAGGTATTTATAGATGGATTGATTTCTGAAATAAAAGCAATTGATTTGAAATACAAAATCTAATTTTTCTAAGTATATACGCATGGATTGGTTTTTGAAGTACAAGCAAATGAATAGAAATACTTAATCTTATTTTTCTAAGTATATACACATAGATTGGTTTTTCAACTACAAGCATATGAATTTAAATATTTAATCTAATTTTTTCTAAGTATATACACATGGATTGGTTTTTGAAGTACAAGCATAAGCATGTGAATTGAAATACAAAATCTAATTTTTCTAAGCATGTACACATGGATTGGTTTTTGAAGTACAAGCAATTGAATTGAAATACAAAATCTAATTTCTCTAGGTATTTATAGATGGATTGGTTTCTGAAATAAAAGCAATTGATTTGAAATACAAAATCTAATTTTTCTAAGTATATACGTTTTTTATGTAGAAGAAAATAAATTGAAATACTTAGTCTAATTTTTCTATGTATATACACATGGATTGATTTTTGAAGTAAAAGCATATGAATTTAAATATGTAATCTAATTTTTTCTAACTATATACACATGGATTGGTTTCTGAAGTACAAGCATGTGATTTGAAATACAAAATCTAATTTTTCTAAGCATGTATACATGGATTGGTTTTTGAAGTACAAGTAATTGAATTGAAATATTTAATCTAATTTTTTCTAAGTATATACACATGGATTGGTTTTTGAAGTACAAGCATGTGAATTGAAATACAAAATCATATTTTTCTAAGCATGTACACATGGATTGGTTTTTGAAGTACAAGCAACTGAATTGAAATACACAATCTAATTTTTTTAGGTATTTACAGATGGATTGGTTTCTGAAATAAAAGCAATTGATTTGAAGTACAAAATCTAATTTTTCTAAGTATATACGCATGGATTGGTTTATGATGTAGAAGAAAATGAATGGAAATACTTAGTCTAATTTTTTCTAAGTATATACACATGAAATGGTTTTCGAAGTACAAGCATATTAATTGAAATACGTAATCTAATTTTTCTAAGTATGTACACATGGATTGGTTTTTGAAGTACAAGCAAAGGAATTGAAATACTTAATCTAATTTTTTTAAGTATCTACACATCGATTGGTTTTTCAGGTACAAGCAAATGATTTGAAATGCAAAATCTAATTTTTCTAAGTATATACGCATGGATTGGTTTATGATGTAGAAGAAAATGAATTGAAATACTTAGTCTAATTTTTTCTAAGTATATACACATGAAATGGTTTTCGAAGTACAAGCATATTAATTGAAATACGTAATCTAATTTTTCTAAGTATGTACACATGGATTAGTTTTTGAAGTACAAGCAATTGATTTAAAATAAAAAATCTAATTTTTCTAAGTATATACGCATGGATTGGTTTTTGAACTACAACCATATGAATTGAAATACTTAATCTATTTTTTTCTAATTATATACATATTGTCGTTGTCAAGATTAGTGGATCAAGACTAAGACTAGTAAATTTCTTTTATGCGCGTAAGGCTTCGGATGGTGGTGTGGGAGACACGGGGTTTAGACTGGTTCGGGCAAGGAAAAGCCCTACGTCCAGTATGAGGAGCTGCTCGTGTTGCCCACGCGGGATCTGTAGCAGGGGTTACAGGAGGGCGAGAGAGGGAGCTGGTCCCAAGTCTATTGGGTGTGCACTGATGCTCTAATGGTGAGTGTGTATCTTCTCTTCGCTTGAGTGAGTCCCCTGTCTCAGGACCCCCGGTCCTCCTTTTATAGCGCAAGGGGAGCTCGGGGTTACATATGAGCTAGGCATGAGGAGAAGTAAAAGAGATAAGCTAATTCGAGTAAAATACAATACAAGTGGAACGATCAACTCCCCGAGTCGCCGCCCCCCGCTCCGGCCTTCGGTTCTTGTCAGCGCGTCCACCGGAAGAGGGTGGCTGCGTTCGGATCCTGTCGACGATCTCCCTGGTGGCCATTGCCGCCAAGCATGATGATGGTGTTTGGTCATGGCATCCGTGCCCGTCGGGGAAGGCGGCTGATCCTGTTATCTTGCTGATGGCCCGTGGGACATGGACGTCGCATCCCTGTCGCCGGATGCGCGGGGCGCGAGAACGGGCGGGGCTTCCTCCTGTGCCGGGCGGCGCAGGCCATGAGTGCCCTGTAGCGAATCAGGGAGAGCCGCAGCCACTGTAGTTTGTGTTGTGCGGTCGTGCTTGGGTACTTGTGACAGGTCACATCGGGGGCGCGGGCGCCTTTCTGCGCGCCAGAACCGCGGCGCATTTATGGCGAGATCGGCAGGGGGCCCACGAGATCCGCACTCTTACCTTCCAGTCTGTGCCTGAGGCGGATACTCATCTTGTGGGCCTGGGTGAGTCTGACCCCCTACGCCCTGGGTCGGGCGAGCCGGAGCCTTGTGGCGAGGGGTCGGGCGCTCCCGACCCTGGGACCGCGGGTCGGGCGAGGCGGAGTCCGGCAATCGAGGGGCCGGGAGCGTCCGACCCCGGGGCACTGGGTCGAGCGAGGTGGAGCGGGGTGCTCCCCTCCTATGTTGGGCTGATGGCAGCCGCCATTGCCGCAGGTGGGCCTGGGCCTTCATGATTGTTGTTTTAATGGTCATTAGGAGATCATTAATATTTCCCCCCAACAGTAGCCCCCGAGCCTGTGGTGGAGCGGGGACGCTCCTCTAGAGGCTGTTATCGTCGTTCGTCGGGAATCTCTGCTCGTCGTGCAAGCCGCAGTTAATCAGGGGCGGGAAGTGTTGTTTGTTCGGCTTGGCCGGGGAAGTTGACCAGACGGAGAGCCCTGTGGATGTCTTGGCGTGAGAAGATTCTCATTGTTCCGTAAGACACCTTCCATCCGGAGACCTTAGGTCGTGACCATTCATGTATTCATTGGTTGGGAAGCCAGCCGCCGAGCTCCCGCTCATTGCAGGAGACCGGTTGGGAGGCCAGGTCGACTTTTGAACGTTACCCCTCAAGCATCCATTCGCTGAGACGGAGGGTGTGAGCCGTGCCACGCTATCCTTGCCAGACGAACCGTGGTGCTCGTTGAGCTGCAAACGGGTCGATTCGAGTGGGGTCCCGGTCCCCGTTCGGGGGGGTCTGGCTCGGGCCAAGCTGGTGGCGTACCCCAGATTCTGACCGGCCAGTTCATATGGTTCCCGAGTCCGTTCGATTGGATCCGGTGGCTCGTTGCCTTTCTTCGGGGAAAAACCATGAACTCTGGCACCGGTCCGGACTCGAATGTGAGGTCGGGGCGCCCTAGGCTGTCGTGCACCCAGGTGATGGCCGCTAGCAGGCCCGTCCCTTCTCACCCCTCACTCGGGGTTATCCTGGGGCGGCTGTCAAACCCATGGTGGGCCAGCCTTCGAACCCCTGGATCGTAACGGGCCGTAGGGGCATTTTCAGCCCCGTATCCCTTTTTTACCTTTTTGGTGGGCCTTGGGCCGGATGCGGAGGAGGTTGTGCGCGCTTACTCTCTAGGAGGCGAAGTGGCGGAAGGCACCGACCCGCGAAACGAGGGAGGAGAGGATGTTTCCTGCAGCAGGTCATGCGCACGATTTCCAAAAAGGGCGGGCGTGACGGGGCGTACCTGGCGCCACATTTATTGCGATGGGGGCATCTGTTCTGCTTCCCACGCGCCCTCTTATAAGACGGGGAGTCCGCCTCGCCGGTTCTGCCCACAATCTGCCCCCAAGTCTTTTTCACCTCCTCGCGCGCCCTTAGCTTTCTTGCGCACCGTTCGTCTTCCTCTGCCCAGCGCTGCAACCTTCCTCGCCTTCCGCCGTCAAGCTTTTCTCCCCTTTGCGATGGGATCCTGGGCGCGCACAAGCTTCGGCACCTTGCGCGCCGATGGCCTCACGAGGAAGGGCCTCCTCTGTGAGAGGACCGAGAGGGGCGAATGGCAGTTCCCCGAGATGGAGGAGGTGCCGAGTCCGCCGGCCGGCTATGTTGTGTCGTTCACCCACTTCCACGAGAGAGGGTTCGCGACCCCGCCGAGCCTTTTCTTCCACGGGCTGCTGCACTACTACAAGCTCGAGCTGTAGCACCTTAATCCCAACGGGATCTAACACATCGTGGCGGTCATCGCGCTGTGCGAGGGGTTCCTGGGCATCGAGCCCAACTTCTCGCTTTGGAAGTATTTCTTTGCGGTCAGCCTGTACCAGAAGGCCGAGAAGAAAGGGAGCCAGCAGCGGGCAACCTCGGTGCCGATAGGGTGCGCCGGAATCCACCTCCACCATACCCGCTCCAAGGAGTACATGGCGATGAAGACGGCGGCATCCCACAAGGGGTGGCATCAATAGTGGTTCTACGTGAAGAACTACTCTAACTCCCCCTTGCCGGAGTTCACCGGCCACATCATTGAAGTGGCGCCGGAGTTGTGGTCGTACGACCTGGTGGAGAAGGAGAAGAAGCGGATCACCGGCTTGCTTCAGGCCATCGAGTACCTACAGGGAAAGGGGCTGACCGAGGCCGGAGTTATCGGGGCATACCATGCTCGGAGGGTGGCGCCACTGATGCTCCGGGTCCGCTCGCTCGCCGAGATGACTCCCGGCGCGCTGACCGAGGGCACCATCCTTGCGACAGGTGTGCTCGCCGCCTCTGAGATTCGGCAGCGAGTCCGGGAGGCGCTGGAGGATAAGGACGCCGATTACCCGGTGCCTGGCCACCCTCCGATGCGCCCGAACAAGGATTCTGTCGATCTGGTGAGGACTTCATGCGCCCGTTTCTTTTTCCTGCGTTTCCTGGTTCGTCGCTCTGACGCGGAGCTTTCGTATCTGCAGGGCCACATGACTAATGTCGTCGACTCGCGTTTGCCAGTGCCAGAGGACGCCGAGCGGCGGCAGTAGAACCGTCTCCTTGCTGAGAAGCAGAAGCAACACAAGGACAAGGAGACTGCGAGGAAGAAAAGGAAGGCCGCCAAGGAGTTCCAGCGGCGGCGGAAGGGCCAGGTCGTATCAGACGACGACGACGACGACGAAGAGGAGGAGGAAGAGGAGGAGTTCATTCTAGCCCCCCGGCCGGGCGCGCTCGTCATCCGGGAGCAGCGCTCCCAAATGGCCGGGGGGACAAACCGAGCGGGCTGCCCGCCCGGGACTCGACCCGGCAAAGCTCTGGGGCCGTGCCCCAGGGGTTGGCGCGGGGCGCACCTCGAGAGTCGACGAAGCCGACCCCCATCCCTCTGCCTGCGGCCCAGGAGCAGAGGAGTAGCGGCAAGCGGCCGTTGCTAGATGCCCCGGGGTTGGCGTCAGGCTCGGAGGCGAAACGCACCCGCCATCCTTGCGCTGGGGGAGTGTAAGTGGAATTCCTCGCGCGTCTCATTCCTTTCCTAGCATCGAGTCGTTCTTGCTAATGTTGTTTGTTGTTTCACAGCGCCACCCCTCGAGGCCTCATCCCGTCGCTTGCGCCGAAGAAGGCGCTACGGGTGTCGTCCACCTCCGCAGGGCAGACCACGACCCCGCCGGCAGCAAGCGGCGGTGTCGCCGGGGAGACCGCAAAACCTACCGCGGAGGTGGCTCTTGCGGCGGCAACCGGTGGAGTGGTGCCGCAGCCGGGCACGGGGCAGGGTCTGACCCCTGCTCCACCCTCTGCCTCCTCGGCCGACCCTGTGGGACATGGCATTGCCCCTGGGGGCCCTCCGACCGGGGAGGTGATAGACCTCGACGACGAGGCGGAGGAGGAGTGTGCGGCTCTCACGGTGGTGGTGGAGACGGGGGCAGTTGCCCCAGCGATCGCGACGGGGACGGCGATGGCGACGAAGGAGAGAGAGTCCGCCCCCGCGGCCACGATGGGGACAGCGGTGGCAGGGGAGGCGAGGAAGCCCGCCCCGGCGGCTGTGGCGAAGGCAGCGGTGGCGGCGGAGGTGGGGGTGCCTGCTTTGACGACCATGACGGGGGTGGGGACGCCTGCCTCGGTGGTCACGACAAAGGCCGCGACGGCGGCGGGAACGGGAACGCCCGCTCCGGTAGCTGCGACGGAGATGGTGGCGGCGGCGGACGGATTGGGACGTGCGTCGGCGTCGACGACATCCGCGGCAACTGCGACAAGGACGGCGGCGCACGCGCCGGGGCCGTCGACGAGGCCAGCAGCATCGGGGACGGCGGTGCCTGCCCCGGCGGCAGCGTCGGGGACGGCGGCACCGGGGGCGGTCGGAGTGGCCTCTACCCTTGTCTCGGTCAATCCCGTTCCCAAGGCATGCAGTGGGACTACCCTGGGCTGGATGTCCCGCGATGACCCGCAAAGACCCCTCTTCACGCTGGATGACGTCGAGGAGTGGGGCAAGTGGCAGGCAGTGCAGGGCAGACTTGCAAACGTCCGCACTGCCCTGTCCTCGGTGATGGGGGAGCTGGATGACGTCGTCGTTCCCGGTGGCTAGGTATGGTGTTCTCCCTGACGGTTATTTTCCTCCTGTCGCTCTGTTACTGAGTATATATTGTCTTGTAGGCCCTCCAAGAGTGCAGCCGGGGGAAGTCCGATTTCCTCCGGCTTGAGCGGGGGCTCTGGGAACGCTTCTCTACGGAGAGGCAGCGGACCGGGAAGCTGACCGCATAGGTTGCCGCCGCCCAGCAAGTCATCAACGACCTGCAAAGGCGCGAGCAGGCGGTATGGGAGGACGCGCGGCGGGCGGAGGACAAGTTCCAGGCCATCGTTGAGAAGGCTTGCCTCGATCATGAGGAGTTCCAGGCCACTGCTAAAAAGGCCAGCCTTGATGCCGAGGAGCTCGTACGGCTGAAGGGGGAGCATGAAGCCCTTCAGAAAACCGTCGAGCGCAGAAGGACGAGGTTGAGAAGATGGTGGCCGAGCTCGGGGCGGAGGTCAGTCAACTCCATGTGCAAGTGCAAGGGCTTCAGACCGCCGTGGCCCAGGGGCTCGACCGGGAGCGTGAGCTGAAGGCTCGGTCCGAGGGTAAGGCTCTTCTTGTTTCTTTGCCTTTGTGGTGTTGTGATGGTTTCTGATTTGGCAGGTTTTTCTGGATGGGCCTTGCAGACGAACTTGCCCGGCTGAGGGAGGTTCTCGACGCGGAGCGCGCCGAGCACGGCAACCTGGGGGATGCGGTCCGCGTTGTCTGCGACGGCCTTGGCGTGGTCCAGGGGGAGGGGACGAGCTCGTTGGCGACTCATGTCCTCGGGACGTACCGGCGGACCCGCAAGATCGCTCTGGAGGCGCTCCGTGTCAGCGTGAGGTGGGCCTTCGGTGTCTTCGGTTCCCACTACTCCGGTATCAACTTCGCCGGGATGAGCAGGGGGTACGCCGCTGGCTACTCCGAGGCCGAGCTGGATGAGATCGACGCGTCGGTGCTCAACCCAGCGGATGCCTTGGCGAAGCTTCTGGAGGATGAAGCCGTCCCGCCTGAAGACCCCAGGACGAGTTAGCTGTATCGGGCTTAGGCGCCCCAGGTGTAAATATTTTAGTTTGGCTTTGAACTTGTTTTTGTGATGGCCACAGAGGCCTTTTCTATAAATTGTCGAAAAAAGTTTTCGATCCTCTTTCTTGTTTTTTGGATTTGGAAAGTTTAGAGCGCGGGTCGGGCGTGTCAGTAAGCACTGATGGGCGAAGGCACCGTAGCCGCTGGGGCGTAGGTTTTTTCGCAGTCCGATCAGTCTTGCCTAAACGCCGTTCGTGCAGTCTCTCCTTTTCACGCCCAAAAGTTTAGGAAGAGGGTCAGCTCGGAAAGAAATGGCATTTTGAGAAGATTTCAAGTGACTTGGGCCAGAGCCCCTGATAGCCCTTGAGGGATATGCGGCCCTGAGGCAGGGCCAGGGTCGGATATCCCTGAGTTCGATATGAAACTTGAACGAAATCGACTCAAAATTCCTTTTTCCGTAAATTACTAAGTTACAGAAGTGTTTATGTATAGAACATGGAAACAGAAACTAAGGGTAGAAGCGTCTTAGCTGCTCTATGTTCCAAGCGTTGTTCAAGATCTGTCCGTCAGGGGTCGCCAGCTTGTACGTGCCTAGCCGCAGTACTTGTGCGACGATGAAGGGACCTTCCCATGGAGGGGTCAGCTTGTGCCGACCTCTGTTGTCCTAGACGAGGCGGAGCACCAGGTCGCCGACGTTGAAGGCTCAGCCTTGCACCTTGCGGCTGTGGTAGCGTCGTAAGGCCTGCTGGTACTTGGCCGAGTGCTGTAGGGCCACATCGCACGCTTCATCGAGCTGGTCTTGTGCGTCTTCGAGTGATGCTTGGTTCCCTTATTCGTCATACGTCTTGACCCTCAGTGATCCGTACTCCAGGTCAGTGGGGAGGATAGCCTCGGACCCGTAGACCATGAAGAATGGGGTGAAGCCAGTCGCCCTATTGGGGGTCGTCCTTAGACTCCATAGGATCGCGCGGAGCTCCGCGACCCACCGGCCGCCGAACTTTTTGAGGCGGTCGAAGATCCATGGTTTGAGACCCTGGAGTATCATGCCGTTGGCTCGTTCAACCTGCCCATTCATGCAGGGGTGCACCACGGCCAACCAGTCCACTCGGATGTGGTGGTCGTCGTAGAACTGGAGGAATTTCTTCCCGGTGAACTGCGTCTCATTGTCCGTGATGATGGAGTTGGGGATTCCGAATCGATGGATGATGTTGGTGAAGAACTGTACTGCCTGCTCAGACTTGATCTGTGCGACCGGTCGTGCCTCGATCCACTTGGAGAACTTGTCGACGGCGACAAGCAGGAGGGTGAAGCCCCCGGGCACTTTCTTGAAGGGCCCGACGAGGTCCAGACCCCAGACCACGAAGGGCCATGTAATGGGGATGGTTTGGAGCGCCTCTGCGGGCAGATGAGTTTGGCGTGCGAAGAATTGGCACCCTTCACAGGTGCGGACCACGTGGGTGGCGTCGGCGATCGCCGTTGGCTAGTAGAAGCCCTGCCGAAAGGCGTTTCCAACAAGGGTTCTTGGCGTGGCGTGGTGGCCGCAGGCTCCGGCGTGGATGTCCTGAATCAGTGCATTTCCCTGCTCGATCAGGATGCAGCGCTGGAGGATGCTGGTGTGGCTCCGCTTGTAGAGCTCCTGGTCAATGATGATGAAGGATTTGGCGTGACGCGCAATCCTACGTGCCTCCGTCTTGTTCGTCGGGAGCGTCTCGCAGATGAGGTAGTCGAGGTACGGGGCTCTCCAGTCAGGCGGGGGGTCGGACCCCGCTGCTGGGTCCGTATCGATCTCCATGATCTCAGGGTCGGAGGGGTCGGCCTCCGAGTTCAGGACAGGTGGAGCATCACCGACCTCGTCTGGGTCGGCACCCGAGCCCAGGACAGGTGGCACGTTCCTGACCTCTCCCGGGTCGGGGCTCGAGTCCGAGGAAGGTGGCGTGTCGCCAACCCTCCCCGGTTCCTGGTAACGGATCACGCAGTCTTGCAGCAAAAACTGGAGAGCCGCTACAAGTCACTGAACAAAAAGTATCAAGGTGAGAACTATGCATACTCCGAGTATGTCCGATTGTAGTCGACTGTGGTTGAACTTGTTTTGTCTTGTAGAGCTCAAGAGGCAAGAGGCGGCTGCAAGGAGCCAAGTCCTTGACTGGAGAAATGCGCACGACCGAGTGGCGGATGAAGCTGAACGTCTTCGGGCCACGCTGACGGAAGCACAGGCTGCTTGTGAGCATCAGCGGGACAGGAAGATGCAGAATGGCGTGATGCTTGCATGGCCATCGTGGCATGCAGGGATCATGCCCATATCCTGGGAAGACTCCGAGGCGAACTCCAGGAGCTAACTGTAGCAGCTGAAGACTTGGTAAACGCCATAGCCCCCGTGGAAGAAGGCGCAGGGCCGCAATCACTAGTCGAGCGATTGAAGGCTGCCTCGAGTAAAGTGGCGGGACTCTGCAAAGCTGTTTGCAAATAGGTCCTTGCAGTCGTGAAGTTCTACTACCCGAGGGCACACTTGGCGGCGGCTGGTGAGGCGTGGCTCGTAACTGCACAGAAGAAGCATATGCGCAGTACCTCGAGGAGGCGGAGCCTATCGTGTCGAAGATGTCGGAGTTTGTCTCTCCAGAAGAGCCTTGAACTTTTATGTACCCTTGTAGTTATTTTCGAGTACTTTGAACGATATTTTGAGAAATGAATGCTGGTTCTCTCTTGTTGCGTGAAGTAGTCGTCTTGAAGTGGGGGAGGAGTGGTTTACTCTGCTTCGCCCGACCCAAAGTCCTGGGGTCGGCTGAGCCCGACCCTTTGAGGGAGGAAAACTTCGCCTCGCCCGACCCTTGGTCCTGGGGTTGGCTAAGCCCGACCCTTTGGGGAAGGAGCTCCACCTCGCCCGACCCTAAGTCCTAGGGTCAGGTGCGCCCAATCCCTGAGCAGAGGGTCGGAGTATTCCAAGCCCCCGGGGTAATGATGTAGGCCATGCTTGGCTTAGTAGTGCTAAGTTTCGAGTAGTTGAAATGCTGTTGAGTACTCTACTTTTGAGGGACACGGGTGTACTGTACTCTTTTATCCTTTTGTGGATGCACGGGTGTACTGTACTCTTTTGTCCTTTGTATCATAAGTGCCTTCACGTGGGTAGAGTCAAAAGTCATCAGGCTTGATTGATCATGGGCGCACAGTAACTCTTGGGTAGGTGGTAGTTGCAGCTCTCGGCTATAAATAGATCCATCTGGAGGTCGACCCAAACCAAGTTTCTGAGTAGCAATGGATCGTCTTCGATTGCTTTTGTTTGAGTGTAGAGAGCCATCAAAGAGTGCACCGGTGCTAGAAGATTCCTCGTAGATTGAGGCCACCTTCCCTCCACAGACTCCTGCGCTCGTAGGGGCCGCGATGCTAGAAGAATCCTCGTAGGAGGTTTCATCGCGCGCCTTATCTTGCAGCTCGTGATCCAGTGGGGTATGCGCTAGAACTCGCGGGTGATGGGTGATGAGTGCCGCGGTCTTTATCCCGCTCTCTTAGAGGTGGGGGCGTGGCCGTAGAGTGGATTGGCTCTGCAAGGCTAGCAAAAGAGTAGCCTTGGTTCCCTCTAGGCGCGTCACGCGGGATTCATCGTTACCGCTATCAAGGCAGTGGCAATGCAGGAGTTCCTGGCGTTGCCTTGGGTAGAGGACCTGGATATGGCTGCATTTTGCGCAGCTTCCTTGCGTGTAGGCCTTTCCCATTGTAGTCGGCAGACCTGAGTGGCCTTGTGATATAGTAAAAGCCTGAGGCTTAAATGCAGCCCACGAGTAGGCAGTTGCTTGCAGTCTTTGTGTATTTCGAGTACTCCTACTCGTATGTAACTTTGCTGATGTATCTTCAATTTTGAGTAAAGAATTACTTGATGGGAACTTTGAACCGGGGCAATGATCCTTGTTGAGTTGATAACTCTTGTCAAAACTAATGTATCTTGAAGTCGGTAGTCGGGCGGTTAGCCCGAGTAGTCATCATGAGTTGTTGCCTCGAAGCGATTACTCGGGTGCTGCTATGGGTAATAGCGACAAAGGTGTTCTATATTCCAAGAGTTTGGCACTTGTTCTCCTAAGAGCTCTTGCAATATGTAAGATCCAAGTCCCGTGACCTTTGATATGATGTAAAGACCTTCGCATGGTGAATTGAGTTTATGCAACCCTGTTGTGTCTTGGATTCGCTTGAGGACCATATCTCCCACGTTAAAAGATCGTTCCTTGACGTTGCGGTCGTGGTAACGCCTCAAACCGTCAAGGTACCTGGCAGATTGCACTAGTGTTGCGCATCTTGTTTCTTCTAGTCTTGGATTCGCTTGAGGACCATATCTCCCACATTAAAAGATCGTTCCTTGACGTTGCGGTCGTAGTAACGCCTCAAACCGTCAAGGTACCTGGCAGATTGCACTAGTGCTGCGCATCTTGTTTCTTCTAGACTGTGTATATCTGTTCGCCTTGTTTCTTCTGCCAGTTCTTCATCATATTGTTTAACTTATGGTGAGTGCCACATGATGTCGGCGGGTAGTACGGCTTCCGAGCCATACACGAGGAAATAGGGTGATAGCCCAATAGTCTTGCATGGTTGGGTACGTAGGCCCCACAGAGCATTGGGTAGCTCTTTGAGCCATTTGCCGCCTTTGGTGTTGCCAATGTCATGTAGGCTTTTCTTCAGGGCGTCGAGTATCATGCCATTAGCATGCTCGACTTGTCCATTGGCTCACGGGTGAGCGACCAAGACGTAGCGGACGTCGATGCCGCTATTCTCGCAGTATTCCCCAAAGTTGTGGTTGTTGAAGTTTGACCCTAGGTCTATGATAATCTTGTTGGGAAAGCCGTAGTGGTGTACGATTTCATCTAAGAAGTCGAGGACCCGGTCTGCTTTGGGGCAAGTGACTGGTTTGACCTTGATCCACTTGGTGAATTTGTCCATTGCCACGAGTACTCGGTTGAATCCTCCTGGCGCAGTTGGTAACGGCCCTATCATGTCAAGCCCCCAGCAGGCAAACGGCCATGTTGGAGGTATTGTGACTAGTTTGTAGGCCGATACATGTTGCTGTTTGGTGAAGAATTGGCAACCTTTGCACTTTTGGACTAGTTGTTTAGCGTCGGCTAGAGCCATTGGCCAGTAGAAGCCTACTCTGAAAGCTTTGCCAACTATTGTCCGTGAAGAGGCATGGTTGCCATAGATTCCTTTGTAAATTTCCTCTAAGATTTCTTGGCCGTCTTCCCGAGTAACGCACTTCATGAGTACTCCGGATGATGCACCTTTCCTGTAAAGCTTGTCTCCGACTAGGACGTAATTTTTTACTCGCCGGGAGATTTGCTCAGCCTTATTTTTGTCGAATGGTAACTGGTGATCTTTGATGTAGTCGATGAAGGGTTTCCTTGAATCGACTTCTATCATCATGATTTCACGAGAGACGTCAGTAGTCGGGACCGCTGGTGGTGTGACATGTTCAGGTATGGACGGCTTGCGCAATTCGTGTACAAAAATTCTTGCTGGAACCTCTGCACGAGTTGAGCCCATTTTGGATAAGACATCGGCGGCAACGTTGTTGTCATGGACGATGTGATGAAATTCCAAGCCTGAGAACTTATTTTCCAGTTTACAGACTTATTTGCAGTAAGCGTCCATGTTGTCCTTGTTTCGGTCCCACTCGTCATTGACCTGGTTTATAACGACTAGCGAGTCGCCGTACACCAGTAGTCTTTTGATGCCAAGGGAGATTGCAAGGCGAAGGCCGTGTAGCAGTGCTTCATACTCGGCTTCGTTGTTAGATGCTTCCCAGAAGATTTGCAGTACGTATTTGAGCTAGTCTCCCTTGGGGGAGATGAGTAATACGCCTGCACCGGCCCCTTCAAGTTTGAGGGACCCATCGAAGTACATTACCCAGTGTTCTGGCCGTTCGACTGTTGTGGGTACTTGATTTTCAGTCCATTCAGCGACGAAGTCGACCAAAGCTTGGGATTTGATAGCTGTCCTTGGCTTGAAGTCCAAGGTGAGAGCTCCGAGTTCAATTGCCCATTTGGAGATTCTATCCGTGGCGTCTCTGTTGTGAAGAATTTCGCCGAGCGGGAAGTCGGAGATGACTGTGATGTTGTGCTCTTGGAAATAATGGTGCAGTTTCCGGGAGGTGAGCAGAATTGCATATAAGAGCTTTTGTATCTGTGAATACCGAGTTTTGGAGTCCGAGAGTACTTCGCTAACGAAGTAGACAGGTCGTTGGACCTTGTAAGTGTGGCCCAGTTCAGACCGTTCGACTACCATTGCCGTGCTGACGACATGAGTAGTAGCTGATATGTATAGGAGCAAGTCTTCATTCGGAGAAGGAGCGGTGAGTACAGGAGGCTTTGACAGAAAGTCTTTGAGTTGTGTTAGTGCCTTGTCTGCCTCTTCCGTCCATTTGAACTTGTCTTGGCATTTGAGAAGCTTAAAGAAGGGTAGTCCCCGTTCTCCAAGTCTCGAGATGAACCGGTTGAGAGCGGCCATGCAGCCTGTGAGTTTCTGCGCATCCTTAATGCTAGCTGGTGCCTGCATGTTTGTGATGGCAGATATTTTTTCCGGGTTGGCCTCAATGCCGCGATGGCTAATGATGAACCCGAGTAGTTTGCCAGAAGGTACTCCAAAGACGCACTTAGTAGGATTGAGTTTCCACTGGAAAGCGCGTAGACTAGAGAAAGTTTTCTCCAAGTCTGCAATGAGTTCCTCCTGGCTTCTTGTTTTGATGACTACATCGTCGACATAAGCCTCAACATTGCGGTGAAGCTGCTTTTCGAAGCACATCTGTATGGCCCGTTGATAAGTTGCCCCTGCATTTTTTAGTCCGAAAGACATTGTTTTGTAGCAGAAAGCTCCGAAAGGCGTGATAAACACTGTTTTGGCTTGATCTTCTTCTTTGAGGCTTATCTGATGATAGCCAGAGTAGCAGTCGAGAAAGCATAGTAAAGCGCATCCAGCGGTGGAGTCGACCACTTGATCAATCCTGGGTAGCCCGAAAGGGTCTTTTGGGTAGTGTTTGTTGAGGTCGGTGTAGTCGACACACATTCTCCACTCGTTGTTTTTCTTACGAACGAGCATGGGATTGGCGAGCCAGTCACGGTGAAAGACTTCTTTGATGAACCCTGCCGCAAGTAGCTTGGCTAACTCTTTTTTAATTGCTTCTCGTCTATCTTGAGCGAACCGGCGAAGTCGTTGCCATTTTGGAGTAGCTTTGGGATCGACATTTAGGGAATGCTCAATCAGCTCCTTGGGCACACCTGGCATGTCAGCCAGTTTCCAAGCAAAGATGTCGTGGTTAGCCCGAAGGAAGCTGACGAGCGCGGATTCCTATTTAGGATCTAGCCCTGTTCCGATCAGGGCTGTCTTGGAAGGGTCGCCCGTCTGGAGGTCGACTGGTTTGAAGTCTTGCTCGTTGGCGGGTTTCACCTTTGTGGACCCCGACTTGTTTTCTGGGATCTCTAGTTCAGTTGGGTGGAGCTTCTTTGAGGCTGCGAAGACTTGTTGCATGGGACTAGGTGCTTGAGAAGTCGTAGCAATTTCCACGGCTTCAGTGTCGCATTCATAGGATCGCCGTAGATCTCCTCGCAGCGTTAGTTCTCCCTTGGGGCCTGGCATTTTGAGTACCAAGTAAACATAATGTGGTATGGCCATGAACTTGGCAAGTGCTGGCCTTCCAAGTATGGCGTGGTAAGATGTCTCGAAGTCGGCGACTTCAAATCTGATGTACTCAGTACGGTAGTGTTCTTTAGTTCCAAAGGTAACTGGAAGGACGACTTGTCCTAGTGGTATAGCCGCATTTCCGGGTACGATACCGTAGAAGGGTAAATCTGTTGGAGTAAACATTTCAGTGACGCCGAGGCACATCTTCCTCAATGTCTTAGCGAAAATAACGTTGAGTCCACTTCCGCCGTCGATGAGTACTTTGGTTAACTTTGAGCCTGCCACAACCGGGTCGAGTACTAGAGGGAAACGGCCTGGTTCTGAGAACTTGGTCCATTGGTCCTTTCTGCTGAAGGAAATGGGCACTTCTGACCATTTTAGCGGCGTTGGATCCGTTGGTTCAATGGCCATGATCTCCCTGAGTACGAGTTTGTTGGCTCGCTTGGATGCGGTGCCTGGAATACCGCCAAATATGACGTTGATAGTTTTTGAGGTGGTCTGGAAGTCGCCTTCTTCGTCTTCATCGTTGTGACTTTGCTCTTGCCCTTATCTTTTTTCTTGGTGTATTCTTCAGGGGGTGGTGGTGTGGGTAAGTCTTGCATTACTCGGCGCATGCTGTAGCAGTCTATTGCCGAGTGCTTGCTAGTCGGGTGCCATGGGCACTGCTTTTTGAGTAGCTCGGTGAAGGTTGGCCCTTCGTCATTTTTGCGGGATCCCTTTTTCCCAGAGTTGGTCATGGCAGCAACAGTGTTGTTGGGCTTCCTTTTGCGGTTGTGATTACTCGAATAGTTGTTTTGAGTATCATTGTGTCGAGTTCTATCTTGGTCATTGTTGTTTTTGTCGCATCCATGGTTACGGTGGGAGCCGAAACGTTCTCGCTCTTTGTCTTCTTCATCTGCCCACTGCTGCACCATGACTTTGAGGTCTTTGACATTAGCTGGTCGTCGGCGACCGAAGTCTTGGTATGTTCGTCGATCGTAGAGTCCATTCTGGAAGCACTCGATGATGTCTGTTTCTGAGATGTCAACTATGGTAGCCTTCTTTTCGAAGAACCGTCGCAAATAGTCGCGTAAGGTCTCGCCTTCTTTTTGCTTAATTTGACTTAAGTCAATCTTGTTGCCTGGTCTAGCCATGGAGCTGGCGAAGTTGTTGGTGAAAGCCTTTGTCAAGTCTGCCCAAGAGTCAATGGACTTGGGTTTGAGTGACTCAAGGCAGGTCAGTGGTGCGGGTTCCATGCATATGGGGAAGTGGATAACTTTGGTGTCGTTATTGCCCCCGGCTGCTTGGACGGCTAGCGAGTAGCATCGTAGCCATTGAATTGGGTCTTGTTTGCCATCATACTTGGTGATTCCAGTTGGCTTAAACTTCTTGGGTAGTTTTGTTTTCATTACCCGGTTTGTGAAAGCAGGAAAATGGTTGTAGTTGTCGACTTCTCGCTCGTGCTGACTATTGAGGATTTCTCGCAGATCACTAAAGTTGGACACTTCGTGGTTCTTCCGAGTAGGGCGAATGCCTTTTACCGAGTTGGTGCAGCTGACCTCTCCAACATCCTTATGGCGTGCTGGGGCCTTGTGCTTGCTTGGGCCTTGGCTATGTTTCCAAGGTTGATTGACAACTTCATTGTCGTTTCTTGGGACATTGTTGTTGTCTACAGCTCCCCTGCTGCCTTCTTGGTGAGCTGTGATGCGAGGAATAGACGGAATTGGTGATTCTTTATCAAGTAACTTGTAGGCTTGCTCCGCCAGTTGTGCGATCAGTCCGTTGCCACGCTGCACGAGTTGAGGCATCAACGTTGTTAGAAGATTGATTGAGGTGATTGCCGCGAGTGGAGTATTGTGCTCCTGAGCCTGAACTGCGTCGAAAGCCCTTTCAAGGTTTGTGATAGGAATATTTGCAGCCATCGACTGCCGTCGCTCCACTCGAGTAGCGTTACGCATCCTTCTTAGGTTCCGTTGCTCGGAGGTTTCATTGTGAGGAGCGTCAGCTGTAGACTCATCTTCGGAGATGTTGTCGAGTTGTGCTAATCGCCCGGGGGTTCTGTTCTGGCTAGTACCTGGGTTGTTATTTTGAGTAATAATAAGGACTTCTCTATTCGGGTAGTAGCTTCCGGAGCTTGATGTTGCAATCTCTGTGGAACTTTCCTCGTGATTGGGAGTGAGTGGAACGCCCTCTTGATATGGGAGGTTGTCTATATGAGCAACAAGGCGCGAGTCGTAGTCACGGGCAAGAAGAGATGGTCTTAATCCTGGCCAGTGTACGAATCTGCCTTGTGACGTTGAAGTTATTACCAATCCTTGGGCTGGACCAGATAATGGTATCTCTGGCGGATAAACCGAGTCGGAGTCGACGTCTTCATCGTGCCCAAGTTTGAGTTGGATTTGAGTGAGAAAACCTTGGTGAACTTCGGTTGCGTTGCGGAGTCCGTGTGGGAACCACTTTGAAGTCGAAACCGACTTGGGCATTGACTGGGACCGACTAGTCCGAAGCGACGTCGAGTCCAATGCGTAGTCGAACTCGAGATTTTCAACTTTGAAATCTTGGTTTTTTCTGGTCAGATCTTCTGCTTTCTTCTCCTGAGCATTGATGATCTAGCGCTGGAACGAACCCGAGCCATCGGTGATGCAAAGCCAGGATCCGAAAGCGAAGGTGGCGCCCGCCTCGATGAAGAAGACGGGCTTGATGATGACCGTTGCCATTGAGTTCGCGCTACGAAACTCGACGAGTTCCCCTACCTGGCGCGCCAGCTGTCGGTGTTTTAGACCGGCAACCCGCCTAGGGGGTACCCTAGGTGGTCTTTTGTGCGGTAAGGATCGTCGAGAATCAAGGAATCAATGGTGACACAAGGAACACGATTTAGACAGGTTCGGGCCGCTAGATCGCGTAATACCCTACATCCTATGTGTTGGTTTGTATTGATCTTGGATGAACTGGAGTTGTTGTTGAGGGGGGTCCCTGCCCGCCCTTATATACACGGGAGGGCAGGGTTACAAGTCTGAGTCCTAGTCGAGTACTATTACAGAGTTCTACTCGGTAAGGCCTGAGTACTTTTCCATATACATACTTGACTAGTCCGAGTGGGATACGCCTATCCCTTATCCTGATCGTGTCCGAGTACGCACCTTAGTGGGCCGTCCAGGGTCTACTCGTGGGCCTGGGGTGCATGCCCGACAACACACGGATTTATTTTTGAAGTACAAGCATATGAATTAAAATATGTAATCTAATTTTTCTAAGTATATACACATGGATTTGTTTTGAAGTACATGCAAATGAATTGAAATATTTCATCGAATTTTTCTAAGTATATAGACAAGAATCTTTTTTGAAGTATAAGCATATAAATTTAAATACTTAATCTAATTTTTTGAAGTATATACACAGGAAATGGTTTTCGATGTACAAGCATATGTATTGAAATACGTAATCTATTTTTTCTAAGTATGTACATATGGATTGGTTTTAGAAGTACAAGCAAATGAATTGAAAAACTTAATCTAATTTTTCTAAGTATATATACATGCATTATTTTTTCTAAGTATAAGCATATGAATTAAATTACTTAATGTAATTTTTTTCTAAGTTTATATACATGAAATGGTTTTAAAGTATAAGAATATGAATTAAAATATTTAATCTAATTTCTCAAAGTATAAACACATGGATTGGTTTTCGAAGTACAAGCAAATGAATTGAAATACTTAATCTAACTTTTTTTAGTATATACACATGGATTAGTTTTTAAAGTATAAGCATATGAATTGAAATACATAATCTTATTTTTCTAAGTATATACACATGGATTGGTTTTTCAAGATCAAGCAAATGAATTGGAATATTTAATCTTATTTTTCTAAGTATATACACATGGATTAGTTTTTGAAGATCAAGCAAATGAATTGAAATATTTAAACTTATTTTTCTAAGTAAATACATATGGATTGGTTTTTGAAGTACAAGCATATGAATTGGAATATGAAATCTAATTTTTCTAAGTATATACACAGGGATTGGTTTTTGAAGTACAAGCAAATAAATTGAAACACTTAATCTAATTTTTCTAAGTATATACAAAAGAATTGGTTTTTAGGTATAAGCATATGAATTGAAATATTTAATCTAATTTTTTTTAAGTATATACACATGAAATGGTTTTTAAAGTAGAAGCATATGAATTGAAATACGTAATCTAATATTTCTAAGTATATACACATGGATTGGTTTTGGAAGTACAATCATATGAATTGAAATACATAATCTAATATTTCTAAGTATATACACATATTTTTGTTTTTGAAGTACAAGCAAGTGATTGAAATACTTAATCTAATTTTTCTAAGTATACACACATGAATTGTTTTGTAAGTATAAGCATAAGAATTAAATTACATAATCTAATTTTTTCTAAGTATATACACAGGAAATGGTTTTTGAAGTATAAGCATATGAATTAAAATACTTAATCTAATTTTCTAAGTTTAAACACATGGATTAGTTTTCGAAGTACAAGCAAATGAATTGAAACACTTAAGCTAATTTTTCTAAATATATACACATGGATTGGTTTTTGAAGTACAAGCATATGAATTAAAAGACGTAATCTAATTTTTCTAAGTACAGACACATGGATTGGTTTTTGAGGTACAAGCAAATGAATTGAAATACAAAATTTAATTTTTCTAAGTATATACGCATGGATTGGTTTTTGAAGTAGAAGAAAATGAACCGAAATACTTAATCTAATTTTTCTATGTATATACACTTGGATTGGTTTTTGAAGTACAAGCATATGAATTTAAATACGTAATCTAATTTTTCAAAGTACGGACACATGGATTGGTTTTGAAAGTACAATCAAATGAATTGAAATACAAAATCTAATTTTTCTAAGTATGTACATATATATTGGTTTTTGAAGTACAAGCAAATGATTTGAAATACAAAATCTAATTTTTCTAAGTATATACGCATGGATTGGTTTTTGAAGTAGATGAAAATAAATTGAAATACTTTATCTAATTTTTCTATGTACATATACTTGGATTGATTTTTGAAGTACAAGCATATGAATTGAAATACGTATTCTAATTTTTCTAAGTATATACACATGGATTGATTTTTGAAGTACAAGCAAATAAATTGAAATACTTAATCTAATTTTTCTAAGTATGTACACATGGATTGGTTTTTGAAGTACAAGTAAATGAATTGAAATACAAAATCTAATTTTTCTAAGTATATACACATGGATTGGTTTTTGAAGTAGAAGAAAATGAATTGAAATACTTAATCTAATTTTTCTATGTATATACACTTGGATCGATTTTTGAAGTACAAGCATATGAATTGAAATACGTATTCTAATTTTTCTAATAATGTACACATGGATTGGTTTTTAAAGTACAAGCAAATGATTTGAAATACTTAATCTATTTTTTCTAAGTATGTACGCATGGATTAAGTACAAGTAAATGAATTGAAATACAAAATCTAATTTTTCTAAGAATATACACATGGATTGGTTTTTGAAGTAGAAGAAAGTGAATTGAAATACTTAATGTAATTTTTCTAAGTATATACACATGATTTGGTTTTTAAAGTACTAGCAAATGAATTGAAATATGTAATCTAATTTTTTTTAAAGTAAATTAGTATTTATACAAAGGGAGAAGGAGGGTATGTATACAAAGGAAATTAGTACCGGTTGAAGCAGCAACTGGTACTGGAGGGTAGCTCTTTTGGTACCAGTTGGTGCCCTCAACCGGTACTAGGGGGTACCATACTAGTACCAGGTTGGGGCAGCAACCGATACTAGATGGTACCCTCTTTAGTACCAGTTGCCGTAACCAACCAGTACTAGAAGGTGGGTAGAGCATTAGTACCGGTTGGAGCACCAACCGGTATTAATGTGCACCCTTTAGTACCGGTTGTTGCCCTCAACCGGTACTAAAGGGGTCCACGAGGCGCGCTTCAGGCTGTATCCGTTGGAACTGGTACTAATGCTCCAAATGTACCCAAAACAAACGCTAGGGACGAGTGCTCTAAATGTGACCGGTACAAATACTAGGGACGAGAGGTCATATTTCTAGTAGTGACCTCTAGTCGTGGAACATGTTCAAATGGTGGCTTCTCCTCTAAGAAACATGAAGTTAGCTTAGTTGTTGAGCTAGAAAGATCTAAAAAAATTTTGAGCACTCATGGAGAATATCATCAGTGGTCGGAGAATAAAACGAGATTAAGGCCGCGCCGGGGAATTTTCTCGGTTCATGTGAGAACTAACCTGTTTCCTACGTGCTCCTTCAGAAACCATTGCATGTCAAGCCAGTAGCACGACCATGTTTATAGTCTGAACGGCCATGACCGCTTCCCTGGTTTCGAATAATCCTAGCTTGCAATCGAATAGGAAAAATGTGGACGACGACGCATTGATTGTTGGCAGGACCGCATCTAAACCTAGTGGCGCATCTTACCTTGTTCTTTTCCAAACGCAACTGAAAATGTGCCAAAATGAACGGCGACGTTCTGCACCCACACTTCTCTCTATATAACCTCGCCCAGGGTTCTAAGCTTAAAGCACGCGCAGCATTAAGCTAGGTTAAGCGCGCGGCACAACTAACGGGTCTAGTTTGCTAGATGGCGCAGGCGGCAGCGGCGGCGAACGGCGATGTGCTGTCGGAGGAGGAGATGCGGTGGCTGCGCCGGGTGCGGGACACCCTGGAGGAGCGGTCGGCTGAGGAGCTCGGCGCGGCGGCCAAGGTGTTCGACGTCCCGCGCGCCCTGCGCGACACCAAGCCCGAGGCCTACGCGCCGCAGCACTTCGCCCTCGGCCCCTACCACCACCAGCGCCGCCCCGAGCTCAGGGACATGGAACGCTACAAGCTCGCCGCCGCCAAGCGCGCGGAGCGGCACTTCGCCGGCGGCCGCACGATCGAGCACCTCGTGGAGCGCCTACGTGATCTCCAGGACGAGATGCAGGCGCCGTACCACCGGATACTGGAGCTCAACCGTGAGACGCTGGCTTGGATGATGGCCATCGACACGTGCTTCCTGCTCGACTTCCTCGAGGGCTACCACCGCGACGAGACCACGGACATGGTGTCCTCGGCGGCCAACTGGATCAACGCCACGGTGCGCGACGCCATGATGATCGAGAACCAGCTCCCGCTCTGCCTCTTCACCGAGGCACTCGAGCTCCGGCGCCATGCCGCCGAGCAGCATGTCACCACCGCCCGTGCCATGATGTGCACCGTCCTCGACCGGTTTATCAAGCACGTGTCACCCATCAAGATGCGTGCAGACGTCACCATCGCTGAGGAAGTCCACCTGCTGGAGCTCCTCTACCACTTCCTCGTCCCGCCCGGCGCCGTCTTCGACGAGAACACCGGCGGCGGCGGCGGCAAGAATCCGACGGCCCATCAGGACGACCAGGCCCAGGACCGCTCCCTCTACGATGTAGAGGAGCAGCTGCTCGACGCGGCGCCAGAGCTTGCAGGTGTCCAGCCGCCTCAAGGTGACGAGAACACGGTGAAGAAAGCCTGCTCGCAGGTGTCGTCTCACCTCAACATGGGGAGCCTGCTTGTCTCCTGGCCGATGAGGTCCGTGTCGAAGCTCTACGGGAAGATGACGCGCCGGCTGCCGGCGCTCCCGGGGGTGGTGTCGGTGGTGAGGAAGCTGGTGGCGTCCGTGGACGTGGAGGGAATTCTCAGCGGCATGAACACGGAGGGCGTCGCCGGCAGCGCGCCGCTGGCGAAGGAGATCAAGATCCCGTCGGTGGAGCAGCTGGCCAAGTGCGGCGTCCGGTTCCTGCCGACGACAGAGGGCATCCACGGCATCGCCTTCAATGCGGCGGCGGCCACGCTGTGGCTCCCCGTGATCACGCTGGACGCCACCACTGAGGTGGTCCTGCGCAACCTCGTGGCGTACGAGGCCGTCGCCGTGCGCGGGCCGCTGGTGCTCGCGCGCTACACGGAGATGATGAACGGCATCATCGACACCACCAGGGACGTCAAGATCCTCCGCCGGAGCGGCGTGCTGGTGAACCGCATGAAGAGCAACCGCGAGGTGGCGGACATGTGGAACGGGATGTGCCGCGCGGCGCGGGTGAGCAAGGTGTCGCGGCTCGACGGCGTCATACGGGCAGTGAACGCGCACCGGGACCGGACGCCGGCGGTGCGAGTGCAGAAGATGCTCAAGAGGTACGTGTTCGGGTCGTGGAAGATCCTGACGCTGCTCGCCTCCGTCGTGCTGCTCGTCATGACGGGGCTCGAGGCCTTCTGCTCCGCCTACCCCTGCCATAACTCCTGGTTTGGCAACGTGCTGCAGCTCGACAGCCCTGCGCCCTGACGAGCGCTACTAGCTGCTGCTCAATTGAGCACCAGATGACAACTCAAAATGCCTTACATATACATCTGCAGCCACCTAAAATTACCAATAATTATTATTTAAGCCTAATAAGAAAGCCCCGAGACTGCAATAATACTGTTGTAACACATGTAGAAAACCTACTTCTACATCTGTTGGTGAATGAATGACATACTATATAGAATACTTGTAGTCAAAGTTCTAAGTTGATTTGTAATGAAAATATTTTCATAATAGGTAATTTCGTACAATTATTATAACTTTCATATAGGTATAGTGCTGGTCAAAGTTGAACATATACCCGCCAAAAAAAGTTGAACATATGATACAGATGGGATCAGTTGGATGTGCGTAATAATGCCATTCTTTATGAATGGTGGTATGAAGAAATACACATGTGATCAATCTGATTTTTAATCAAATAAATGATTGGAATTGAAAAGTGTAACAAATATGGCCCATTAGGCTATAGATTGTGGTTTTGGTGAGTGAGTGAGTGATAATATAGCTTGTAGGTTTTGTAAGTCCCAAGAATAATATAAATGTGTTCGTCTATGACGTTTTTCTCGTGATGTTCTATAATGTCATCATTGAAAAAAATCCATGGTTCGTCATGGATCATCGGTGATGGAACCCGAGCACTAAAAAATAGCATCATTAGACAACACATATTTTCATCATAGATCATACATGCCCCGTGTTACCCATGACCCTCCGTATTGCATTGTGACGAGGGCGGTGTCGTTGTTCCCTCCATTATTGCATTGTGACAAGGGCGGTGTCGGTGTTTAAATCTGGCAACCTACCGAGAGGGTACCCGAGGTAGTGTTTTATGCGTGGAGCTTGCCGAGATCAGGAACTCGATGGTGAACTCGAACACACGATTTAGATAGGTTCGGGCCGCTTATGTCGCGTAATACCCTACGTCCTGTGTGTTGGTTAGATTGTATTGATTGAAGTTGTTTGGAGGGGGTCCTTGTGGCGGAACCGCCCAACTTAAGCTGGTTTAAGTGCGCCTAATCGTCGTCGGAACGGCAATTATCCGAAACGCACCTAAAACAGCATAAGTCCGGTAGTCCGTCGAGTGTCCCTAGGACTCCTCGAAGGATCCACGGCGTGTCTCATAACCATACATCAGGATAATATCCTCGATGGGATAATATCAACAAACATTACATTTTTACATACATATTTAAGAGGTACGAGTTATTACAGGACATAGGTTGAAACAAACTTAGTGATGCAGTGTTAGACAAGTTCTAAGATTTAAACATAAATAGTTCAGGAGAAGATGCGTAGGTAAACTTTTCTCTAGGGTATTGTAAGACTCAAGTCAATACCCTAGGGCTTCGGGGTCTCCTCCTCTGTAGCCTCCTGTGAAGCTTCTGAAAGATAACCACAAGGGAAAAACCCTGAGTACGGGGTACTCAGCAAGTCTTACCCGACTAACCAATATAAATAGTTTTCTTTGGAATGCATGCCAGCTTTTGGGTGTGCTTGGTTGACACCATTTTTGCCGAAAAGCTTACTACGAGTAAGGCCTTAGTTTTATCTTTTATTTGAGTTAAGTCATTACCTAACCATTCTAAATGATAACAGAAGTGAAAGCAACCATAGCTGTTAAATCATACATCACTTGATAACAGAAGATACATATTTCATGAATTGATACTACGATGCTCAACGGTGATCAAGTGCATTCATAACCGAGAATTGCGGCGATCCGGATCTAATTACATCCTGCAGGAGCGTACCCTGATCACCAGCTTTATACGACTGTCCAGGTCGTATCTAACAACCTCTCGATTAGCAAAATCAATGATTAGGAATACGACTACCCGGACCCAGGGATGCACCCCCACATGGGACCCCACGTCTGGCCCGATCTCCATGTAAGTTTCAAGCTACACCCCTGCCAATCTCCAGCACGTCAAGCGCGGGTACGAAGTATTCCTGATCACAGAGTTTACTAACCTACTGGGCTTTACTGGTCCCATACCCAGTAAGTGATCAGATGCTTATCACTTGATCAAAGGTTAAGACAACGAATCGGGCCTTAATCAAATTAATCTAGCAGACAGAACTACATCTCTAGCTTCTGTCCGCTTTCAAATTCCCAAGCTATCCTTCATAAGCAACATGTATGACTTAAGAGTTTTCCTTAAGGTTGGTAAACCAAGCATGTAAGCAAGTAAGCAATTCTAGACTTGGGTAGCTTCTAAGGTTTGAACAAGTGGCAAAGATGTCCTTAAATCAAGGCATGATCATACACAAGAATAGGTTTCAATCAACTCCTAGACTTAGTGCATACATATAGCAATTAACCTACAACTAGTCACATGAAATAACGACTCCAAAATAGATAGGTATAAATGCACCGGGGCTTGCCTTGTTCGCTAAAAAGATTAGTAGAAGCTGACGGATTGGCTTCACAGGGAACAAACTCAAACACTTCTTCGGATTCCGAAGGTCCTTCTGAGAATTCCCAATAATCTTCTTCCAGTGCTTCGGGATCTACGGCATAATACATGCAGGGGTTAGAATGCAAACTTTTTGAATATAGACTATACAACTTTCCTTCATGATAAAGTTGCAAGTCAACAAGGACTATACGATTTATCATGATAAAGTTGCAAGCCAACACACAAAAAAATCTAAAAAGATTAACCTACAATTTTATTTTTCTTATTTAACCCTCCTTATAGCCTTTTCTTTTATTTTTAGAAAAACTGGTAATTATTTCCTAACTTGAAAATCTAATTTCCTATGGGTTAAGAATTATTTGTGATTAATAAAGTGTTATTCACATTTTATACATTTTATAAATATTAAGTATTTATTTAATTACCTTAAAAGGAAGGCATTAAATAAATACCCGAATTTTTTTATTATTTTCCTAGGGTGTAAAAATTTTAATGCATAAAGGAAAATAAAACAAGCCTAACAAAATTGGTTTCATTAATTTTGGACACTCCTACAAATTTCTGTGATTAAAATGATGTAAAATGAATTTAAACGAATTATTTCGCTAAAGGAAATCTAATTTTTCCCGAAAATCACCCGGAATACTTTTCTCACTCACCCACTCTCTACCCCCTCTCACGAACACTGGGCCCCACGGCGCGGACCCCACCTCTCCTATTCCTTCTACCCGCCGGCGCTATTCCTCCCCCCCGACGGGCCCCGCGGGCCGATTTTTCTTCTTCTTCTTTCTTCTGCGGCCGAACACCGGCCCACGGCCTTCTTTTCTTTTTCTTCTTTTATTTCGCGACGCCGGCCTGCGAGCTGTTCTGGCCTCCGGCCCTTTTCCTTTCCGATTCCAGCCGACCGCGCGTGACTCCTTGGGCCTCCGGCCTCTTTTTCTTTTTCGGCGGAACGGCGCGTGCGTTACTGGGCCTCACGACCGCGGCCCAGCAACCGCTTGCGTCTGGCCGGCCTGCTCCTATCTCCCCCCCCTTTTCTCCTACTGACGCGCGGGCCCCGGCGTCCAGGCTCTTCTCCTTCCTCCCGCCAAAAGCACCCGTGACAGGGGGTGACGCGGCTCGCCGGCCGGCACCCTCCCGGCGGTGGGACTAGGTCGTGACACCATCTCTACACCTATACGGCCCCGTGCGCGGCAGCAGCTTCCCGGGAGATGGCCGGAGCCATCCCCTCCACGGCGACGGGCGGCGACTCCCTCGGCCGGCCGTGGCTTCTCACGACATCGACACAACCGACTCAAACAACTACCTCTACTCCATCCTAGGACCCTAGAGACTCGACTACGACTACTCAAGACAGAAGAGAAACAGCGCAAGGTGGTTCTCACCGTGAGCGGGCGGCGCGACGGCGGCGGACAGAAGCAACGGCGAACACGGTTACTCTGGCATGGATGTGGGACAACGACTGGTCTGGGGTGTAGCTGGGGTGTCTGTGGAGGAGTGGACGAGAGGAATCGACAGGAGGCGAGACGGGGCGGTGGAATTTTGCTCGGCGGCGGTGCTTGACAGAGAAGAAGCTGGCGGCGGTAAAAAGGGAGACGGTGAAACGGCGGCGCGGGAGCAGTAATTATTCAAGCGTTTCACCCCTCGCATGGACGACACCGTGGCCTACCCGTAGGCTTGCGTGGTGAGAAGGTGGCCTAGCTAGTCACTCTGGCGGTCGACCGACGACGGCGGCAGCGACACGTCTGGTGCTCTGTCACCGCCCGTGATCTTCAGAGCCGAGTCGTGGTCGATCTTCAATCCGACGGCCTCCAGCGCCTTAACAGAAGTTGAAGATAATCTCAAGCCCGTCATCTTTTGTTTTGGCTCTAGCTTGAGATAAACATTGAATTCGATTCAATTTTGATTTGTTTCTCGGGTTCTTTTGGAGTTCACTGAAGAAACTGACATTCAGTTCGTCAGTTATGACAGTGTCACTGACCTTGCTTTGTGACTTGATTTAGTGGTCCAATCCTCCTTCCCACAGTCCAACTTCTTCTCAAATATGTTCTACAATGTCCTAATGTTCCATTTTGCTCATGAACAAGTACCCTCTTTTAGCTACATTGCTCTGAATTTAATTCCAAAGTTGATGTCGTGCTGCTGTTCAGACTTAGCCATTTTCAGGCTTGTCAGTTAACTGTGATTTTGTGCTGACTTTGAGCTTGAGTTTGACTTCCTTCCCTTCACTGTTCCTGGCCAACAACACATGAATATTGTAGTCCAAAGTTCATACTTCAGTATAGTGTAGTTGTCTTGGTGCACTTATTTGAAATTTTTTCCAGAAATCAATTTCCAAAATGAACTCTGAAGCTGTTTTCTCTGAATCCTATTTTCGGACGGTGAACAGTAAAGGTAGGTTTTCATTTCCCTTGTCAATTTCTTCTGAGATTTTTGGCACTGTTTCAACTCCGAATTTTTGATCCCTCAGTTCCAAATGATCTTACACTTGTATTCCACATGTTTGTCAAATTTTTCTGAATTTCGAATTTGAAATTCAAATTTCAGTCAAATTTGACCCGAATTTGATTTTTGGCCCATTTCTTTTTCTTTTCCTCTTGAATTTCTTTCTAATTTCTCATAGTTACTTTAATGCCTCAAGCTGCAATTATTACAGTCCTTGCCTCGCCTTATATTGCCGGGGGCAAGGTTACAGGTCAGTTGTTTACAAGAATACTAGTCGGATTCAACTAGAGAGTCCTACTCTAATTGCTATGAGTAGTTTTCTAATCCTCGACTAGTTCTTGTCCTCTACAGAGATCACGCCGTCTTGCACCATAGTCTCCATGTCTGACATGTCTCGGTGTACAATCACGTATCTAGGACTATCCAAACCTCTCGGTGGGCCATAGATGTATGACCGACAAGTCCCCGAGTACTTTTTAATCAAATGTAGCAGTCCTGAGTACTTATGTAGATGTCTCCGACTAGTTTGTGGTGCTCCTTTGAGTAGTCCATCGGATTGAGTCTTTGAGTGTACTCGAGCACTGCCATGCGGCTAGAATGTGCTCAAGCCTTATTTAACTTGGTCTTAAATCTTCAATCTTGAATTTTATATGGAAGTGCGATAAAAATCACACTTCATATGGAGTAGCCCCCGAGCCTTAGGTTGAATCAAAGAATCAAGCTGAGGGTCAATCTTGTAATTTCACATCGCTTTTACCTTTAAATCCAAAGAAAAAACTTTTTAGTTGACGGGCATGTGGCACACAGCCCCTGAGCCGTTATACGACTAGTTTGGGTATAAGGGTCAACCACTGGTCAATGTGACCTTTCGCCAACAGTAACCTTATCTCTTCCAAAAAATTAAAATCCGTCAAGCGATAACTGAGGGCTTTTAAAAATGGAATATTCCTAGTTATTTTTGACTCTCGGTTAACTGTGCCGCGGTTATAAATAACGGAGGAATTCATCCCTTCCATTTCACCCGAGCCATTCCACCTGTTCGTCTCCCACACTGTAGCCCTAGCACTGCCGCTTTCCATTCTTGAGCTCTAGTGCTACCCTTCCCCACTGCTTAGCCCCCGAGCTCATGCACAAGAAGACCCTTGTGACAATGGGGAAAAAAGCATCATCCAGCAAGGCGACGGAGACCAAGAAGTGGAAGGTGGCCAAGAAGGAGAAAGAGATCCAGTTGCCAGCACTGAAGTATGGCATGACCCATCAGACGGCGCCAGTGAATCAGGCTTGCGCCTAGAAGAAATTTGTGATGAAAGAGGCAGACATCCAAGCATTGGTGGATGCTGATCTTCTCCAGGAGTAGGACTTCATCTACTGGAGGGAGGCCTACGGCAACCCGTGGCCGATGAAGAGCTTCTCCAATGAGATAGTCATCTTCGGGCATTTCATCGAGCGAGGTCTGGCTCTCCCCTCATCCGACTTCTTCTGTGGGCTCTTTACAATCTGGAATTATTCACCTCAATCCCAATTGAATCTTGCACGTCACCATTTTCATGCATCTCTGCGAAGCTTTCCTTGGCATTTAGCCACACTTCCAGTTATTTAGGAAGTTTTCAGAGTTAAGCCCTAGCCTAGAATGGACCATACTGAGGTAGTCGGGGGGGGGGGCAGGAATCCAGTTGCGGGAGCAAATCAAAGGCCAGTACTTGGATTATGAACTCATAGACTCGCACTCGGGCTAGAAGCAATGGTGGTTCTACATTGGAAATCACGAGCCCCATCTTCCTAAAATGACCGGCCACGGCTAGTATGGAACAATCCTTGGTTGGATGAGCCGAGTACTGCAGATAGCTTTCAATCGCCAGGCTGATAGAGAAGATTGCCGCACTCAAGAGGGAAGGATTGACCAGTGTCAGAGTGGCCTTCAACTTCATGAGGAGGCGAGTCCAACCCCTGTAGCTGCGCTGCACATGGGGGTACGACTACTCGGGTGCGAACGACCCTTCATGGATGATGTTGAAAGACTTGTCCACGGAGGAGGTAATGGCGTGGCTGAAACGCTTCTTCAAGCATGTTAGGGGGATCCTGACAATCGTGCGAGAACGCTGTGCCGCCAACTTGCCAAACCATGTAATAAGTACCCGTGGCCTGCAGCCCCCGAGTACTAATTGTTGTACTTGTCAATTTTCTGACTTGTCTTCTGTTTATAGGAAGAACTTCACTTGTATGTCTCCATTCCTCCTCCACCTAGCCCGAATGATGTTGTTCCATGCGTATAGACCCTTGCGGCTGTACAAAAGGTGATCGAGGAGGAGGATGAGGAGAAGGAAGAAGAATTGGAGGATTGGTTCTCCTTCAGCAGCTCTAACTCAGAAGCTGTTGAGAAATTTGTCGTCAAGCCCCGTCTTTCAGACAAGGCGGGATCATCTTCCGGGATGTCCAAGCGTGAAGCTAAGGACAACTTGGAAGCCAGATTGGCACCACCCCCGAAGAAGGCGTGTAGTGTCACTGTCAAATGGGTGGTGAAGAAGTCGTCGTCCGCCGATGATGTCCCACCTCTGGTAATCACATTCAAAGAGGGACAAGATTATGAGGATTGAGTACTCGCGAGCTGCTTTCATTTCTACCATGCCAAACTTGATTCTGACATTGGTGAATTGCAGGTAGTCGAGAAGGAGACAGAGGAAGAAGAAACAACTACTAAAGTCGTGCAACAGGAGCTGCCGGCGATAAAGGAGGTTGAGGAGCCTCATGTTCCTAGGGCCAACCCTATGGTGGTGCAGACTACTGTGGTGGAGACAGCCACCAAGGCTAGCAAGGATCAAGCTGCGATCCAGCGAGCTGTGCCAAAGAAGCCATCGCCCACCGTCAAGTCCCTGCGTCTGGGGGCATAAAGATAAGGAGGTCTACCAAGTAAGTACTCGAGTACTGATTGTAACTTGATGTTGTTGTGTAGTGTATTTTTGACACTTGTCTTATTTAAAGAAATCCACCGGCATTGATATTGGAGGCCCGAGCTCGAAGTCCGCGGGTGATGGTCATGGCCGCTCATCCAAAGACCTTGTCCCGGCACCTTCAATTCCACTGCCAGAGGAGCAGCCGGTGCTAGAAGTAGCACCAGGTTCAGTATCCCTTGTCGTAGCCCCTTATGCATGATGTTATAGCATCACTTAATATTGGTGTAGTGCCAGCCTCCGAGCTACCAATGGCCGAGCCCGTGGCAGTGACTACTTCCGCAGTGGTGGCGACTCTGATAGCCCCCAAGCCAGAGGCAGAGACCAAGGCAGAGGTGGCGGCTACTGGTGAAGTCGAGGCTACGCTTGTAGCCCCCAAGCCAGAAGCTGATTTTGATGTTACTGGCACGCTGCCAATGCTAGTCTTCCCGCCATCCGGGGCGGGGCCATCGACTAGTCACGATGTGGGCTCCCTCTTGCCTTTGGAAGTTGGTCCATCAATTAGCCGAGTGCTGGTTCCTCTTGGTGGGCCAAATGCCAAAGAGCACGAGGAGCATGAAGAAACTTGGATCGCTCCTGGGGTGGACTTGGAAAAGATTCAGCTGATAGCTGACCCTCTGGCCACCATTCAGATGGATGCCACGATCATGGAGATGCATTGCCGTGTAGGTGAATTCACAAAGGTAAATTTCATTTTTGCCTTAGTCCTCAACTTGAAATTGGTACCCAATACTCACACGAGTACTTGCTCTGTTCTGTAGAAACCGATCGAGCACTCCCGCGAGAAGTTAAAGATGATCCAGGGGTATGGGGACACCATCATGCGGGCTTAGGCACTGCAATAGGAGCTAGCCAAGAAGCGGTAGTACTCCTCCCAACTACTCATGAAGTATGACGGGCATGCCGCGGAGTACAAGAATCTCATCCAGAGAATCGTGAAGGAGAAGGATCGCCTCCGAAAGCGCAATAGGATGTTGAACCAACGTGTGGAAGGTAACGTGTTGTCTCTTGCTATCTTTGAGTACTGATTTGTACTTGGTGATATTGACTTCTTGCCTTTGTTCTTGCAGAGCTACCAAAGAAAATAAAGATCTCCAGGGTCACGCCATGGACTGGCACAACTCGTACTACCGAGTCACGGATCAACACGATAAGTTGACCACTTAGTATGAGACTCTGGAGCACAAGCTGGAGAAGGAGAAGAAATTGCGCGTAAACAGAGAAGTCCAAATGGTAGATCTTATGACAAAACTCCAAGCGCAAGAGGCTAAGTTGGCGGAAACCAAACTTGCTCTGAAGGAGTTGATAGAGGCCACCCAGCCTATTGCCAACATGGTGGAGCCCCCAGAAGAAGGCGTGGAGCCCTGTCCTTTGGCGGAGATACTCAAGGAAGTGCCCGGGAAGATCACCGGCTACGTCCAGAAGATGGCAGAGTCCGTCTCAAAGTAGCTATTAGCCATGGTAAATTCCTTCTACCCGTAGGCCGACTTGGCTCCTATGGCAGAGGGGATTGCCGAAGATTGCACTGATGAGCAATTCCAACAATACCTGCAAGAGATAGGTCCCATTGGAAAGGAAGTAGCCAACCAGATAGACCTTGAGTAGCTATAATGTAAAAAACATTAAGTTATTGTAATATAAGCAAGTTGTGAAATGAAATGTAATTTCTTTGAAATCTTGTCGCAATTTCTGTTTGCTTGTTGACATGTTTGAATTTTTCAGTTTAGTGCATCTCACGAACTACTCTGATATTTGCTCCTGTGGTAGTTGTGAGTGTCTGCACACAAGGCTACTCTTGTGAGCCTCTTTAGATACGCTATTTGAGTACATTAGGATACAACCCCTTTTGCGGAGTGCAAGTACTCGGGTATCTAGGTAGTCAAACTCTTTGGGTGAGTAGACTTTTCAGAACTTTGTTATGTGGAGCCTACCTTTGCAACCTCTCTAGATTGTTCAGGTGTTGTGCTCCGAAGACCTGGAACTATAGATTTGTTATTTACATGCTGTGGCTAGACAGACTTGTCTAGGTAGGAACATGGGTAGTATCAAGTTTGTGGACAACTTCTTTTTGTGAAGACCATCGATAGACGGACTTGTCCAAGGAGCTGACTAGCTCAAGAATTGTGTGTGGAGGCTTGCTTTTTGCTGCTATCCAAAGAGTTGAATAACCTAAAAGATATGTGTGCAGACTTGTGAATACAAGCCGCGAGTTGGGTGATAGTACCCCGTGGAGTTAAATAGCTTGGTAAACTTTGCTTTGTGCAAGTCGCGATCAGGCAGAGACTAGCCATTTTACGACAAAAAATAAGTCTACTTTATTGAATTGTAACTATATGACTAAGGCCGATGGCCGATTTACAGGAATATGTAAACTTATGGGTAGAATCAACTCAAGTGTTCGATGTTCCACGAGTTGTCGACTTCTTCTCTGGTGAGAGTTTGGAGCCTATACGATCCAGGTCTAGTGACCTTGGACACAATGAAAGGACCCTCCCAAGGTGAATTCAGCTTGTGTAGCCCCTTGGTGTCTTGTATACACTTGAGGACCATGTCGCCTGTGTTAAACGAATGTTCTTTAACATTGCAATCATGATAGCGGCGAATTCCATTAAGGTACCTTGCTGACTGGACGAGTGTTGCACAGCGAGCTTCTTCGAGGTTGTCTAAATCTAGACGCCTTGTTTCTTCCACCACAACCTCCTCGTATTGCTCGACTACTGGAGATTTCCACATGACATCGGCAGGGAGGACGGCTTCTGATCCAAAGATCAGGAAGTAGGGTGAGTACCCCATAGGCTTGCACGGCTGTGTGCGAAGCCCCCAGAGGACATTGGGTAGCTCCTTGAGCCACTTGCCAGATTTAGTGTTTCCAATGTCGTGTAGTCATTTCTTTAGAGCTTCCAGTAACATCCTATTAGCGCACTCAACCTGGCCGTTGGCCCGTGGATGAGCATCGAAGACGTATCGGACATCGATCCCACTGTTCTCACAGTATTCCCAGAACTCGTGGTTGTTGAAATTGGAGCCCAAGTGTGTGATAATGCGGTTGGGCAAGCTGTAGCGATGGACAATCTCATCGAGGAAGTCGAGTACTCTGTCTACCTTCAGGCAGGTCACTAGCTTCACCTTGATCTACTTGGTGAACTTGTCAATCACCACGAGTATTCGGTTGAAGGCCCCGGGCACCGTAGGCAGAGGGCCAATCATGTCTAGCCCCCAACATGCAAAGGGCCACGAGGGTGGCATAGTGATTAACTTGTAGCCGGGGACATGCTATTGCTTGGCGAAGAATTGACACCCTTGGCATGTCGGACTAGTTCTTCAGCATCGGCAAGAGCTGTGGGCTAATAGAAACTTGCCCTGAAAGCTTTGCCCATGATCATTCTTGAGGAAGCATGGTTGCCGCAGATGCCCTTGTGTATCTCCTCCAATATGTCATTGCCATCTTGTCATGAGACGCACTTCATGAGTAATCCTGATGATGCGCCTCATCTGTAGAGCTTGTCCCCGACTAAAATGCAGTTCTTGCTGCGTTGTGAGACTTGTTCTACTTCTGTCTTGTTGGGAGGCAACTTGTGCTCCTTAATGTAGTCGATTAAAGCGATTGTCCAATCTACATCGATCATCATAACCTCTTGGTCTGGTGCATCGTTGCCTCGATCGGTGGTTTTAGATGGTGCCGGCTCCACTAAGGATGGCTTGTGTAGCTCATGGACGAAGACCCCAGCTGGAACTTGAGAACAAGTAGATCCAAGCTTGGACAAGATGTCTGCGGCTATGTTATTGTTATGAGCCACGTGATGGAACTTTAGATCTGAGAACTTGTTCTCCAGTTTGCATACTTCAAGGCAGTACGCATCCATGTTGTCCTTGTGGCGATCCCACTCATCATTGATTTGATTGATGACTACTAGTGAGTCAACGTAGACCAACAACCACTTAATTCCTAGCGAGACTGCCAGACGGAGCCCGTGCAGAAGCGCTTCATATTCAGCTTCATTGTTGGAGATCTCCCAAAAGATTTGCAACAAATATTTGAGTTGTTCGCCTTTGGGAGAGATTAAGAGTACTCTTGCATCGGTGCCCTCGACTTTGAGTGATCCATCAAAGTACATAACCCAATACTCTGGGTGTTCTGCCGGTGTGGGTACTTGATTTTCCCGTCACTCTGCCATGAAATCGACTAGTGCTTGCGACTTGATATCAGTCCTTGACTTGAATTCCAAGGACAGGGCTGCGAGTTCTACAGCCCACTTGGAGATTTTTCCTGTTGCGTCTCAATTGTGGAGGATTTCTCCCAAGGGGAAGTCTATGACAACGGAGATATTGTATTGCTGGAAGTAGTGTCGTAGCTTCCGCAAGGTGAGTAGTATTGCGTATAGCAACTTTTGAACTGGTGGGTACCTAGTTTTAGAATCCGACAGCACCTCACTGATGAAGTAGATGGGCCTCTGTGATGTGAACCTGTGGGGTTGAATCCCAATTTTTTGATGAGAGAAGGGGGATAAGTCGATTTGGGGATGGACATGGCCCGACTACAACCATCCAAGGATGCTGCGCCTTAGCAACCGATACACCATCTCCAATGGTCGTTGCGATCTTGTGGAGCACGATCAACCAAACCACTAGGGTAATTCCTACAAGCAATCGAGGAACAAGCAAGAACAAGTAGAACAACCAACTCAATTGCAAATATGGAGATAAAAACAAATCTGAAATCACAAAATTGGGGTTTTGAATCGAGTAGAACGGATGGTCTAGTCGACACACGCGTCTAAATGGAAGTAACAATGGCTAAACTTTGAACAAAACAAAACCCCACTATTCTTTGTGATGTCTAAGGGGTATGTGAATGTGGTAGGATGACCACCAGGGTGTTGGGGTCGTGCTCCAACCCTAGGACGCATCCCTAATGGACCCAACTTGATACACAACACTTTGGACAGAAAAACCTCTCGGTAGTAATTTGATCATTGTGACCGCCTCAGAACAGATATGGACATGAGCCCAGAACCATATGAAAATATACTTCATAAGGATTCCATCAAGTACTTGAACATCCAAAACGGAGTCTAGATGAAGTCATGGTGGCCGTCCCAAGTTGGCGTAGTGCTGCAGTCCGAATCCAGCCCCAAAATATATTGGATTTGATCTCTTTCTTTCCTTGGGCTAAAAGTGACGTGGTGGCCTAGTGGAGTATGTTGGGAATACTTGAACTTGGTCCCCAATCATCTTATTTGGTCCTCCATGCCTTCCATGTGTGTTTAACACTCTTTTTGATCCACATATGTATTTCTGAAAATGACAATGAACACACATCATGGTGCAACATCAATTCATCAAATGTATCAAATAAAATCATGATAAAGAATTGCTTCATCTTTGAATCAAAACTTGGTAATGTAGTTGTATCTGAATAGGTGATGTCCTCATCATTCTCCCCTTCTTAGCTGCAAGTTGTCCTCGACTTGCTCCAATGGCATTCAGAGGTGCTTGCTTTGATGTTGGAACGCGGAGCGACAGCCATGCTGCATGGCCACAACCAGCAATGCTCCCCTTCTTTAGGCTTACCCTATTGCATAAGGGAAAAACTAGAAAAACTTTGCAAGACATTATTTGATGGGTCCATAGACCCGGGGTCCCCAACGGAACTGCCTTCCCGCGACACTTGGCCCAACGAAGGGCACAACCACAACGCGCACCTGGACCGACCCGGCTATGCGTGGCCAGGCCAAGGCCTCAATCTAGCCACTGGACATTTTCTCCAACCAGGAAGCCTAGTCGGCACCCCGACCAGAAGGAGCCAGTCGGTGGTAGGGCCACAGCTCGATCCTGGCTGAGTTCTCCCAACTGAGTTCTCCTGACCAAGTCCCCCTGACTGGGGATGCAGCGTACCGCTCCTCCCGACCGACTCAGTCGGGGCCAACTGGGACAACAAACCGGGGATGCCCTCCTAGTATGGGCCCAGGGAGCAGGTGGGATGGATAACGAGGAAGTGCTCAGGTCAGCCAGCTGTATGCAGAGCCGTACCCCGCCACACCCTGCGCACACCTTGCGTAGTGCCGATGTAAATCTACTCGCTATGACGGAGTGGCCTGATGAGGAGAACAGGGACCGAGGATGGAGGCCATATTGCACCAGACGACGTGAGCCCTGACAAGACTAGGTAGCGCCCAAACACTCACTCTCTTATCCTCTCCGACCTGTAAGGTTGTTCCCTTGTACTATAAAAGGGGACGGACCCCCCCCCACTCTGGAGGGACTCTCTCTTACTCGGAAGTCCTAAGACTCTCAGACAAATGTTCTCTCTCACACACACACACCCATACACACTTAGCGCATGTTTGAGTTCCTGCCACTCTCTTCCACTAAGACGAGAACAAGGCCAGGACTCAGGCACCCCCTCTCATACTCCTCTCATTTGTACCCCCACTACAAATTTTGAGCACCTAGGCTCAGGAATAAAGTCGACCGACTAACCCTGAAGGGACGTACGACGCATTGCTCGAACCAGTATACATCCTGTGTCATTGTGTGATAGGCCATATCTGATCTAACGCACGACTAAACTACAAATATTTACATGTCGGCCAGATTTCCCACCGACAGTTGGCACCATCCATGGGGAAGACGATGTTGTGTTTGCATTTTGCAGGTCATCAGATGGCCCACCTCACCATCACCTTCGGCATGGCAGGCTCGAGCGATACGATTCGCTTTGGCTCGCTAGAGTTTCCTACTCCTACCCTCAGTGGGACGTGGGTTCCACCTATCTTCGCGTTGTTCCAGGCCTTCCGTTTCGGAAGTCTGGACGATTAGCTCGGGTACTCCACCTCCGCGAGGAGACGACTCCCCCGGCATCCCTGGGAAAGGTGGCTCGCATTGTCATCCGTGAGCCACTTGATGATCTCAATGTGGAGGCGCTTGCGCTCCACATCGAATCTATGTTGGGCACGAGCCCCACAGTTAACGACATGGATGCTGTCATGTATTCACTGGCTAACATTTTTAGCCAGCTCTCCGGAGGTGCTCCGATGTCCCCGCCGTGCTCATCGTGCACCCGGCTCCCCTTCGGTCTTGCGTCCCCCGCGGATGCGTACATACGGGGGCTCTAGAGGGTCATGACATCGTCTCTCCACCCGTGCGAGCTCATAGGAATGGCGGGCTACGGTCCCACCTCCTTCCATGACCTCTGTGATGAGGAGCTCAAGAGCGACGGCTCTAGCATTAGTGACATGGTGGCGCTTGACCATCTCCCATCCTGGGAGTGCGCCATGGCAGACTCCCCAGAACAGCTTGTGGAGGTGGTAGAGTCTGTCGAGACTCACACCCTACCGAACAACCGCACGGAGGTCCTGGCGCAAGTGCAGGAGCATGGCGATGAGCTGTGACAACGGCAGCAGGACCAGCAGCCGCCAGTGCTAGTGTGCCTGGCGCATGACTCCGTACCACATGCACGCAACCTAGCAAGTAGCGTCCGGGGCCGTGGCCGTCAGGTCTAGCATAACATCCTAGTAGGAGGGTGTGACCTCGCACAATTCGCTCAGGCCAGATAGAACATCGCCACCATAGCGATGCCTCTGCGCAGCATCCCCGAGCCAGCTAATCCCCAGGAGTAGGCAATCCACCAGAACCTCTAGGTGCTGGTGGAAACTGTCGCCGTACAGTAGGCGGAGAGCTCCGCGTCATGATAACGACACGTGGCCTCCTGCCCGGCTGGCATGCTGGGGCCGCACCAGCCGAACCGCTCCATCCACTCGCCCTTGTAGGCACGTCGGGTAGGACGGAGCGCTGCGGAAGCTCCATAGCCCAACCTGGCGCTAGCACCATGGCATCAGCCCGTGCGTGAGCAGATTGGGCCGAAACATGATGTGCGCAGTGTCATCCACGCGTTGGCGTGGCATAACGCCGACGTTGAACAGATGGTGGCAAGAGCGGCCGATGTGGCCCGCGACCGATCTGACGAGGAGTGCGAAGAAGTGCGCCCTAGGCATGGCGGCTGACCGAGCGACCAGAACGGTGACTGGAGCCCTAGCCCAGACAGACCGAGACCACGGGCCTTCGGTCGCTGCATCCAAAAAGCGCCTTTCCCATAGTGCTTCCGACCTCCCACCAACATCACCAAGTACATTGGGGAGACGAATCCTGGAGTGCAGCTTGAAGATTTCCAGCTCGCCTATTGAGCCAGAGGAGCCGATGATGACTATTTCATCATCCAGTGCCTCCCCATTTGCGTAGGGGAGTTCGTTCGAGCGTGGCTCAAGTTCCTTCCGCCCAATGGCATCCGCGACTGGGCAGAACATAAGAAGGTTTTCGTAGGAAACTTCCAGGGGACGTACGTCTGCCCTGGGAACTGCTGGGACCTTAAGAGTTGCAAGCAGGAACCTAACAAGACTTTGCTGGATTACATCCGCAGGTTCTTGAAGCAATGCAACTCCCTCCCTGATGTCATCGACGCAGATGTCGTCAGCGCGTTCCTGTCAGGGACAACGTGCAAGTCCCTAGTCCACAAGCTCGGCTGCATCAAGCCCCGGACCACCCGCGAGCTACTCGACGTCGTCACAAATCACGCCTGTGGTGAGGAGGTGGTCTTTACCGATGATCGGGACAAGGGCAAAGCCATGCGCGAAGACCGAGATGAGGGCCCCACCACGCAACGGGGCAAGAAGAACAAGAAGGATCGGTGACGCCCGATTGACCGGGCAACCAACCCCCGCCAGGCCAGCACGATCACTTCGAAAGGCTTATGGAGAGCCCCTACACCAACCACGCCTACCCCGTCAAGCACCTCTACAAGGACTGCAAACTCCTCAAACGCTTCCTGCGGCAAGCCGGCAAGCCAAAGGAGCGCAAGAGCAAGGAGGTCGTGGCCAACAAGGAAGCCGTGATGGGCAAGGATGGGGATGGCTTCCCCAAACCCAAAACCTGCCTCATGATCTTCGGGGGATCCAATGCCGACCACTCCAAGCGACAGGGCAAGGTGCGTTACTGAGAGGTATGTGCGCTGGTCGAACCATGCAATCATGTTCGATCAGAAGGACCATCCTCCCTGCGTCCCCTGACCAGGTCAGTACCCTCTCATCGTCGACCCCATCGTCAACAGGATGCACCTCACTCGGGTGCTCATGGACGGGGGCAGCAACCTCAACATCCTGTATGTTGAGACCCTAGACGCCATACGCATCCCCCGGTCCGAGATCCAACCGTTGAGTGCGCCCTTCCACGGTGTGATCCTAGGGATGCAGGCGTATCCGCTCGAGCAGATCAACCCTGTGTGTCACATTCGGCAACTGCGCCAACTTGCGCACGGAGGTTCTGACCTTCGAGGTGGTGGATTTCCCTGGGTGCTACCACGCCATCCTGGGGCGGCCATGCTATGCCAAGTTCATGGCAGTCCCCAACTACACCTACCTCAAGCTGAAGATGCTGGGACCGCATGGCACCATCACGGTGGGAAGCACCTTCTCGCACGCCTATGCGTGTGACTGCGAGAACATCGAACTCGCCACCGGCCTCGCCAACTCCGCCGAACTCCCAAAGCTTGGGAAGGAAGCAGCACTGGCAATGCCCGACTACAATGAGCCGACCGCCGTGAGCGCCTTCAGCCCGACCGAGGAAACCAAGGCGGTGGAGATCGACCCCAGCGACCCGACCAAGACGGTGCGGGTCGGGACCAAGCTCCCGGCCAAATAGGAAAGCGAGCTCGTCGACTTCCTGCACGCCAACCGGGACGTCTTTGCATGGAAGCCTGTTGACATGCCAGGGATCCTGAGGGAGGTTGCCGATCATGCACTACACATCGCCCCGGGCTCGAAGCCCATCAAGCAACGCCTGCGCTGCTTCAATGACGAGAGGCATAGAGCTATAGGCGAGGAGATCATCAAACTCTTGGTGGCCGGTTTTATCAAGGAGGTGTACCACTCGGACTGGCTCACTAACCCAATTCTTGTAAAAAAGAAAAATGGGAAATGGAGAATGTGTGTTGACTATACTGGCCTTAACAAGGCGTGTCCTAAGGATCATTTTCCTTTACCGCGCATAGATCAGATAGTCGACTCCACCCCAGGATAAGAAATCCTCTCCTTTCTGGATGCCTACTCGGGCTATCACCAGATCGTGATGAAAGAGTCTGACCAGGTCCTGACCTCCTTCATCACCCCATATGGTTCATACTGCTATGTGACCATGCCGTTCGGTTTGAGGAATGCTGGTGCCACCTACCAGCGGTGCATGCTACAATGTTTCACTGACCAGATCAACCCGCTTGACCAACCCGACCAGGTCGAGCGGCCAAAGACCACTATTGCCATCTATGTGGATGACATCGTGGTAAAAACGGCTCGGGCAAGCGACCTGATCGCAAACCTAGCCACAACGTTCATGAACCTCCGAAGGTTCAACGTTAAACTGTATCCCAAGAAATGAATTTTTGGGGTTCCGAGGGGGAAGCTGCTTGGGAACATCGTGTCCGAGCATGGCATCAAAGCCAACCCCAAAAAGATATGGGTCCCATACGCAACATCAAGGGCGTACAAAGGCTCACAGGTTGATTGGCCACTCTGAGCCGGTTCATCTCCCGACTCGGTGAGAAGGGGATGCCGCTCTACAAGCTTCTCAAGAAGTCAGACGCATTTGTCTGGATGAAAGAGGCACAAAAGGCTTTGGAGAGACTCAAATCATTGCTGACCTCAGTCCTAGTCCTTATCGCTCCCGAGCATGAAGAACCCCTCCTCCTTTACATCGCGGCAGCAACCGCATTGTCAGTGCCGTTCTCGTAGTCGAAAGGGAGGAGCTTGGACATGTGTTGAAGGTCCATCGACCAATGTACTTCATTAGTGAGGTACTCACTAACGCCAAGGTGCACTACCCCCAGGTCCAGAAGCTTCTGTACACCATGCTGATGGCAAACGGGAAGCTCCTGCACTACTTCACCGTGGACGAGGTAACGGTCATCACCTCATACCCACTGGGCGAGATCATCTGCAACCGTCACGCTGTGGGCTGGATCTCCAAGTGGGCGCTCAAGCTCATGGGGTACAACATCAAGTACGCCCCCCGCACCGCGATTAAGTCTTAGGCCCTGGCCGACTTCATCGTCGAGTGGACGGAGGTCCAGACCCCAACCCTAGACGTCACCCACGAGTATTGGATGATGTACTTCGATAAGTCGGTCATGGGACCCGGTGCGGGGGCTAGAGTGGTCCTTATCTCTCCAGTGGGAAATAGGCTCCGCTACGCAATCCACCTCCACTTCAAGGCCTCAAACAATGTTGCAGAATACGAAGCCGTCATCAACGGGCTACGTATCACCATTGAGCTCAGCGTGACGCGGCTTTACGTCCATGGCGACTCGGAACTAGTGGTCGACCAAGTCATGAAGGAGTCCTCCTACAAAAGTCCACTCCTGGCAGCGTACTGCCAAGAGGTGCGCAAGCTCGAGGGCAAGTTCTAAGGAATCGAGCTGCCCCACGTCCCGCGAAGGCACAACGACGCCGCTGACTCCCTAGCGAAGTTGGCGGCCAAGTGGGATCCACCCCCGGACGGGGTCTTCGTGAACGACCTCCACGAGCCATCCACCTACATCCGGGTGAATCCGACCCAGGCACAGCTCGGTCTTGACTAGGCACTTGGGGGCTCCAACAAATCAACGCGGCCTAACCCCGACCAAGGGCTCGAGGGCTCTGACCAGGACACTGTGGTGATGGCGCTCAACCCGACCGATTGGAGGGCACCGCTGCTTGCCTACATCCTCGAAGAAGTCCTCCCACCAGAGAGGACCAAAGCACGACGCATTACTCGATGTGCCAAAATGTTTGTTGCCATCAGCGACGACCTTTACAAACGAAGTCCGTCGAGGGTACTCATGAAGTGCATCCCGACCGACCAGGGGAAATAGCTTCTCCTCGAAGTCCACGTAGGAATCTGTGGACATCACGCGGCTCCGTGTTCGCTAGTCAGGAAAGCCTTCCATCAAAGTTTCTACTAGCCCACAGCGCTACACGATGGAGAGAAGGTGGTCCGTAGGCGCGAGGGGTGCCAGTTCTATGCCCGGGAGACTCACCTGCCAGCGCAGGAACTCTAGACCATCCCCATCACCTAGCTATTCGCGGTCTGGGGCCTCGTCATGGTCGGACCCCTCAGAAAGGCCCCAAGTGGTCACACCCACCTGCTCATGGCAGTGGACAAGTTCACAAAGTGGATCGAGGTGAAGTCCATCACCAACATCCACTCACAAGAGTTCTTCCTCAATATCATCTACCCGTTTGGCGTCCCTAACTGCATCATCACAGACAACGGAACAAACTTCACTGACAAGAAGTTCCTGAATTTTTGTGATGGTTACGGCATGAGGGTCAACTAGGCCTCAGTCGGACACCCGTGGACCAATGGTCAGGTCAAGCGAGCCAATGGCATGGTCCTCAAAGGACCCAAGCCACACATTTTGAACTGGCTCAAGAAATATGCCAAAAGATGGGTCGCGGAGCTCCTAGCCATCCTTTGGAGCCTAAGGACGACCACGAACTGGTTGATAGGGTTCACCCCCTTCTTCCTGGTTTACGGTGTTGAGGTGGTATTGCCATCCGACCTTGACTATGGCGCTCCAAGGGTAAAGGCGTTCGGTCCTGACCGAGCGCGGAGGCTCAACAGGACGCGGTTGACCTGCTCGAGGAGGCGCGTGAGACGGCGCTCATTTGCTCCACCCGTTACCAGCAGACCCTTCACAGGTACCATGAGAGGAAGATTTGGGGAAGAACCCTCGAGGTCGGCGACCTCATGCTCCGGAGGATCCAGACAACCAAGGACAAGCACAAGCTTTCTCTACCATGGGAAGGACCGTACGTGGTAGCTGAGGTGATCCGACCAGGTGCCTACTGACTGAAGGACAACGATGGCAACATCTTCACCAACACTTGGAACATTAAGCAGTTACGTCGTTTCTTTCCTTAGCTCGGTTCATTACCAGTCCTTTTCCATTCAACATTTGCTCCTACAGCACCCCCGACCGAGCACTCTCGGCCTAGGTCGCTCGGGGGCTCCACAGGGGTACGGCACCACCCCCTCTTTACTTTTCGCATAACCACGCACTTCACTCGAACGAAAGGGCGCGCCCAAATGAAAGGGCATCCCGTCCTCTAACTCACCCTAAAAGAACCTTATGCTCTAGCTTGCAGACCGATCGGACCCCGCCACGACTACGGTTACGAGCAGCTGAGGCTCGCGGGCCACACCCAGGTTCTTAAGGTTGCAGCCTACGGTCAACGGGTAGGCCTCAAAGGAAAAGGGCAAAAAGCATAAATTGCTTAAGGGTGAAAACGAGGACGGGTGGGACTAGCTCCCTGTCATAATCACAAATGAACTTAAAATTGTTCACTCAGGGGCTCATGATCCCCCCGCAAATTTCTCACATACACAAAGAAACTAACTACCCTTTTTCTACTACTCCCCCTTGGCCAGGTCGATTGGTGGCACAGCTGATAGGGATGAGGGCTCCCCAGTCGCAGTCAGGCCAACGCTCGGGTCGGTCTCAATCAGGAAAACACCCGGCTCCATCCCAGACTGCACCATTGCATCAGGATTAGTGGCACCCTCCTGACTCACGCGTGCGGCCATCCATGAGCGGCGAGCCTCCATGACCCACGTCGCGGTCACATGCGTGGGCGATCGTTCACGTGCCTGGGGCCAAGCTCTAACCCAGCGCCTGGATCTCCTCGAAGCTCCTTCTGTCGGTGTACCCTTTGCAGATAGCCTTGATGTCTAGGTCAGGTTAGTGGGTCGCCACCGACATCAGCACCCTCGATGCCCCGTGGAACACACCGTTGCAGATAAGTGTTTTGACCATGTTCGGGACCTCCGCAAGCTGGAGGTAGGCCTGCTGGTACTCGGGCCCTACCCGAGCACCTCAGTTACCACCACCTACGCCACGTCGTGGAGTTGGTTGAGCTCATTCGTGAGGGTGGATAGGTCTTCTAGGGATCGGGCCAACGCCTCCGTGTTTCGAGTGACCATCGCCTGTGTCGTCCTCAACTCCCCCTCTAGGAGTGCACAAGAGGCCAAGTCAGTTGAAGGCAGAAAAGGGGTACGACCCTGCCTCAAACTCTCAGAATGGCAGGACTTACGCTCCATCGCAGCAACGGCCATGACGCGTCCCTCCTTTGACTGCTGCAGCTCTTGCCGCAGAAGGGCATTCCTCTCACCCAGCTCTTAACTAGTGCTCTCAAGGATGATTTGCCCCTCTTCCAGCTGGGTCACCCTCTTTTGTAGCTGAGCAGCCTCCTGCTCGGCATGTGCTCGAGCCACTCACTCTGCCCCCAAGGCCTTCTACGTCACGACGAGTGCCTACTTGGTGGCAGTCGCTCGCTCGGCCTTGTGGCGCTCCGCCTCCTAACACTCTCAGACCGCCACCACAGCCTCTGCCAGGTGAGACTCCGTTGTGGCACACTCCCGCTCGGCAGCGGTCGTACGTGCTGCCTGATCCTGGGACTCGCGATGGGAAGCCTCCAGCTTGCAATGCCACTACATCCCATTCCTGATGACTGTGCTCCTTCCGGAGGAACCGAGACTTACCGGTTGATATCATCTCCAAGCCCTGCAAGATAAGGCCAGGTATGCTAAGGTAACAGGTTGAATAACAAAAGACCAGGGACAAAGTCAGGATTGCAGAATGCTTACCTCTCTGATGCGCGGCAGGTCAACGGACATGGCCCGATTGGCAAGGCCAGCTTCCTCCAAGGCCTCCTTCAACTTCACCATGATGGAGGTGAAGACTGACCGCACTGACAACCCGTCACTTGTGAGCAGGTCCCAGAGTTCCCACTCCCTCCCGTCGCGGATTATGAACCGGGCCTTCCCCAGTTCGCCCGGCTGAGGCCACAACGTCGTCAGCCGCCTCCGCCCACTTGAAGATCTGGCTGCCACGGTGTCGGGTGACGCCAGGATCATCGCCCACTCTGGAGATGGTGGGACGCTCGAATCTACCACCCTGGTGACCTTCCCTCCGACGGAAAAAAGGGCCACCATCGGGATGTCGCGGCCTACCAACAACGGCTATTCCTCCATTCCAGTTGCCTCCAACATGTCACCCCCGGGTGGGCTTGGGAGGGTACTCGCCCAAGCATGGGCCTGGCCAACTCGGGGGACATGTGAACCTCCGCTGCTTCATCGGCGGCCTCGACCCCAACTTCTCCGCTGCCCTCCAAATCTGAGCAGCAGGGCGAGCCGATGGCATGCACCCCTCCTCCAGGTGATACGGGGAGCACGGGTTCCAACCTCACCTCCTCCACGAACGGTAGGGGAGGGAGTGCCACAGTTATCGCCGTTGCGGGATCCTCCGTTGCCACAGGGTTCACCGTCGCCGCAACAGTCACCATTGTCACAGCCTCCGGCGCAGGTGCAGCCATCGGAGGAGGAGGCAGCACAAGTCCTATCAACATGGATCGGGCTGACTCCAGCATGCTCCTCCCATCGCTCGTCGCAACCTGATGCAGGTTGGCCATCCACTCCATGTGTACAGGAGGCGCTGCGATGACCAGGGGAGCCGATGATGGATTACTACAAAAGAGGATAAGGGAACGGATTATTCACACTGAAAAACGCATTCACACGGGTGAGAAAAACTACAATCACGTACATGATCAGAGTAACCAGGAAGTCCATCAGACCTGAACCAGTTGGAGGCTGCCACCCGGCTCTCTCCAGGACGACCGAGGGTGGGGTCACCCCAGCCCGCGGCGGATCCACTTCAGCAGCCAGCGGAGCATCCCTTTGCCAAGGACCAGGTGCGTCTGCCGACTCTTGGGCCGCTGGCGTACGACCGCATCCCTTCAGCCGACTGCTACACACCATCACGCTCAACACCCAGGGTTGCGATGCTGGCAGCACCTTTGAATGGCGTGGCGGAGACTGCGCCCGCTTCACCTCCCGCTCGTGGGTGACGTCCCGTCTGCAGCGCGCTTCCTCGAATCAGGGGGTGCCAGAGGGTCCCTGCGCACTACGCACTCGGCCAAAGGCCGTGGCAGCAGGCTTGCGGTGCCTAGTCGAAATCACGACGATGCTCCCGCTAGTCTTGTCCCCCGAGGTCGCAAGACTCGAGCTCCGCCCCTACAGTCGACGGGCTCTTGCCGCCATGAACCAGCCGACTGATTTCTCGCTGCCTCACCTCCTGCCTCTGGGCCTTCGCCGCTTTCTTCCTTTTCCTCTCATCTGCTGCAATCCTCTGGCAAGCCTGACGAGCCGCACCCTCTGGCCCTTTCGGGAGGCTCGGTCAGGACTTGTAACGCTCGAGCCCCTGCGAGGTGAATGGCTCACAATCGATCTGAAGGACCGCAAGGGGAGAGACATACCAAGTCGGGCTGCCTTCTAGCTTGGAAGGGCTCTGGTGTCCCACTAAGGGTCACGTCACCCCCCAACTGGAACACTTGATCGAGGTGCGCCTCGATCTCATTCTCTGGTAAGTCCACTAGCAACACACGATCGGGATTTGACGGGCTGGAATACTTATACATTGGCTGTGCCCTCTGCCCCAGTGGAGCGATCCACCAATGGATGAAGGTGTCGAAGATCTGCAGCCCATTGAGGCCCTCCTCCACATGTTGCCGTAGCGCTAGCTCGAGGACCTCCATCTGTTTCTTCTGCTTCAAAGCGGGTCCCCATACCCAGCTCTCATGTCTTGTCGGCCTCCCTTCGGTGAACTTTGGGAACGGCACCTCTGCCAGGTTCCGGATGTAGAACCACTCACCGTGCCATCCCCGATTAGAGCGGTTGGGGGTGTACGGTGGGTATGCAACCCTGGGCTTCCTCTGAAGTGCGAACCCCCCGACCGAGGCTGGCAGGCTTGCCTTCCCCCTTTCCTCGAACCAGGCTCGCCCAGAGAAGAACTTCGCAAAGAAGTCCACGTGCGGCTCCATCCTGAGGAAGGCCTTGCAAACGGTGATGAAGCTAGCAACGTGCAGCACCCCGTTGGTGTTGAGGTGCTACAACTCCAACCCCCAGCGGTGCAGGAGCCCACGCAGGAACCAATGCACGGGATATCCAAGCCCGCGCTCATGGAAAGCGAGGAAGGAGATGACCTCGTCGGGCTCGGGTCGTGGGACGATGTCCCCCACCTTCGGTAGCAGCAACCCCTTCCTCGCGAAGTCTTCCAACAGTTCCTCCCTCACGACGGACAGCCTCCAATTCAACATCGTGCAACGGGAGGCGACGAACAGATCTGTAAGACTTCTTTTGCACCCTTGACCCTCCTCTCTCTCGAAACTCACCACAACGCACAAGGAAGTTTTGGCGTAAGAGCGGAAGAGGAAGCGGTATCAATCGAGGTAAGGTGAAAGGATGGGCTAAAAGACCTCTAACCCTTCCCCTATTTAATAGGGAAGGGGGCATGGAGCCCTGGCGGATAAGACGCAACCGACAGGACGCGACCCTACATGACAGGGCGTGGCTCGGGAGGGGCCCACCTACTTCTACAGCAAAGCCACGAAAAACAGGGCACAACCGCACGCAAGCGCCCCTTCGCCTTGCAAGGCAAGGGAGCGGAGGGACCAACCGTTAGAGCCTCCACGGAACCAAGGCCAGAAGGCACTCGGGTCGGTCGGACAGAGCGGAGGGACCCACCATTAGAGCCTCAACCGAACCGAGGTCGGTAGGCACTCGGGTCGGTCGGATGGTTCAGACATCCAACAGAGACAGGTAAAAGCAGAGGCAAACTAACATGCAGGGCATGACCGACCCCATCACGAATGACGGATACGGATTCCACTCGAGTGTACCTGCTATGGGTGCCTCGAGCCTGTCACTCGAACAAACTAACGTGCAGGACATGACTGACCCCATCATGAACCACGGATACGGATTCCACTCGGGCGTACCTGCTAAGGGTGCCTCGAGCCTGTCACTCGAACTATCGAGACAAGCAATGATAGCTTAGAACTTCCGATTGCGAAAATCGCGGACGAGGCGATGCTCCACACTTCGATCGAGGTAACATTACCGACCCCCCATTTACTCACTCTGCAAACAAGCACTCATTCATTCATCCATCTCATGCGTGCATGCATTCATGCATCGTACATTAATCCCATACATGCAATCATTGCATTTCAATTCCTTTGCATCACGTCACGAAGCAATTGTAGTTCATTCGATATGAGCTGCGACCGACCGAAGTTCGAAGGCTGGCCAGCAAAGGGCTTGAGGCCGCCTTGTGTCAAACAGAGCCAAGGGGAAAACACAGATGAAGCTAGAGTTCCTAACCTGATGGAGGAGAACAAGGGGTTGTCCAAACTTAATGGTAAACTGACGGTTTTGAATGAAGAGTTGACAAGGCACAAGAACGTGTTGTTGAAGAATTTCGAGGAGGTGGCTAAGGCTAAAGAGAACCTTGTCTCAGAGAGAGAGACGAGCTTCGCAATGAGATTGAGAAACTCAGTGGGATCAGGCGTATAATGTTGGTTTTATAGAGAAACTTCACCGGAACATCGAGAAAGACACCGCGACTATTGCTGAGCAAGCGAACGGAATAGCTCTTATGGGCGCCGAGCTTGAGGAGAAGACCAAATTCATTGACAAGACTCAAGCAATTTTGAAAGGGAGGTTTGATGAAAACTATGAGGCATACAAAGCTGCACTTCGCCCTTTTGGTGTCGAGCCCTATCCCTTGCCGGCTGATGGTGATGTCGTGGATGTTTGTGAGTGGATGAAGAATGAGTTCAAAAGCCTGCCCGAAGTCATAACTGGTCTTAATGATTATGCCGCATATTTCTACTTGGAAAGTACCCTTCAACTCCTTGAGGCTGAGGACTTCGATCACTTCTTGATGCTTGGAGGGGAGGAGTACAAATTCCCACTGGCTTCGGAGTTAGGTGCCCAAGAGAAAACTGGGAATGTGAGAGCGGTGAAGCAGAGTATTTTCATGTGACTCTGGGCTACATCTGGTGTAGAGTACATTCAGCAGCTTGCCAAGGAAAGGCTGGAGCGGGAGAAGGAAACGGCGGCCAAGCTCGAAGTTGAGGAGGAAGGTGATGATGAAGCTGTTGCACCTTAGACTGGGTAGGGTGCTGGGGGCTGAGGAATTCTTGTCTCCAGAATGGAGCCCCCCTAGCAAGGAAAAGAGTATAGTCCAAACTCAATGACATGAAAAGTAAATGCAGAAAAGAAAGTAAAGCTATCGCCTTCGGCATTGTTTATAGTTCCACAAGCCGAAGAAATGTGGCAATGTTCCAAGAATGTGGCAATTCCGTGCCGAGTTGGTCCGCCAGGTGAAAAGAACCTGCCTTGCCACTTTTTGTAACAATGTACGGTCCTTCCCATGCTTCCTGCAATTTGCCGAGGTTTTCCCAATTCTTCTTTCTTTTTATGACAAGGTCACCGATTTTGATTTCTCTGTGCAACACTTTCTTTTCTTTCCATCTTCTGGTTTCTTTTGGTATTTATCAATATTTTCCAAAGCTTGAATGATGTCAAGCTTGATCATGTCCTTTTCAATCTTGATGACATCCTGGATGTCCTTGGTGCACACAACTCTCAGGCTATTGTTCTTGATTTCTTCTGGTGTTACGGCTTTGGAGCCGAAAAGCAGTCTGAATGGCGTGAAGCTGTAGCTCGGGATTGGGTAGTGTTGTGCGACCAAATTACCTTCGGGAGCTCATCGACCCATTTTTCCTTCTTCTGGTCGAATAGACCTTTCTTGATTGCAGGGAAAATTAAGCCATTAGCTCTTTCTACCACACCATTTGATTGCGGGTGGTAAACCAAGGAGAATTTGACCTTTGTCCCGAGGCTGGCACAAAATTCTTTGAAATCGATGCAATTGAACTGTTTGCCATTATCGACGGTTAACTCCCTTGGTACTCCAAATCTGTAGACAATGTTTTGCCGAAAGAACTTTTGTACTGAAGCTGAGGTTATCATTGCCAGGGGCTTGGCCTCGATCCATTTTGTGAAGTAATCTACGGCAACAGCTGCGAATTTGCAATTACCCTGAGCTGTTGGGAGTGGGCCGACCAGGTCCATTCCCCACCTTTGTAGTGGCCATGATGGTGGAATAAGTTGTATTAAGAGAGATGGTGAATGTCTCTAGTTTGCTGTCTTTTGGCAGGCTTCATAGTTTCGGACAAGGTTTTGGGCGTCATGTACGGCCGAAGGCCAATAGATCCTTGCCTGATAGCCTTGCTTACGAGAGCTCTTGAGCCAATGTGAGATCCGCAAAAACCCTTGTGAATGTCGGCCAGCACAACAAAGCCAGGGCGTTGAGATTCTGGCCTTGTAAAGTTCTCCATCAATGATCGCATATCCTCTTACTTTTTGCTTGAGCCTAGCGAGCTCGACTTCGTCGCATGGCTCAAAGTGACCTCTCATGTATGCCATTATCTTGGCTTGCCAGTCGAAGTGCTGGATCGCATTTACATACTTCAGAGTTGGTTCTTTGGTGGATCGAGTCTCAATGACTTCGTAGAATGTGTTAGGAGGAATTGGTTCAGTCTGGGCTGTTGCTTTTGCGAGTTTGTCCACCTCGTCATTTTCTGCCCTCGGGATATGCTTGACGGTGAATCCCTTAAAATGTTTTTCCATTGTTCTAACCATTGTGAGATACTTCACGAGCTCTTGCTCTTTAGCCTTACTGTCTTTCTCGATGTGCTCTTTGAGACTTTATGGCACTTCTTCGTTCAAAATCAACCATGAACCCTGACAGTTCAGATGCCCACTTAGCAATTCTGCCCGAAGCTTCTCTATTTGAGAAAAGATCATGGAGAGGTTGGTTTGTGATAGCCACAATCCTATGTCCCTCAAAGTAATGACGCAGTTTGCGTGCTGCCATCACCACTGCATAGGCGATTTTCTCCAACTCTGAATAGTGTATCTTTGATCCACTAAGGGCCTCAAATGCGAAATAAACTGGAATTTGCTTTAGTTTGCTATCGATTTCCTTCTCCTGAATTCGGACGACGCTTACCGCCGTGCACGAAGCTGAGACATAGAGCAGCAGTGGTGACTTGGGCTCCAGGGGGCATAGCTTTGTCATAGACTGCATGTAATCTTTGAGTTCTTAGAAATCTTGGCGCTGCTCTTCCCCCCATTCAAAGGTTTTGGAGCTTCGTAAGACCTTGAAGAAGGGTAGGCTTCATTCTGCAGCACGAGGGATAAATCTGTTAAGGGCGACCACTCTTCCGGTAAGCCGTTGAACGTCTTTGACCGAAGCTGGCTCCCTTATGTCGAGGAGTGCTTGAATTTTGTCAGAGTTGGCCTTAATGCCCTTGGTGGTGACCAGACAGCCTAGTACCTTGCCTCGCTGAACCCCGAATACACATTTCTTAGGGTTTAGTCTCAGATTTGCTGCCCTCAAGTTGGCGAAGGTTTCAGCAAGGTCACGAATATGATCGGCCCTTTTGTCGCTTTTGACGACTATATCATCGACGTAAGCAAGAATGTTCCTGTGAAGCTAGTTTGCTAGTACGATGGCGGTCATTTTGGAGAATGTTTGTCCTGCATTTTTGAGTCCCTCGGGCATTTGCACAAAGCAAAATGTTCTGAATCGTGTCACGAAGCCTGTTTTTCCTTCATCTTACTTTTTTATTCTGATTTGGTGATAGCCCGAGAATAAGTCCAATAGCGAGAGCATTTCGCTGTTGGCAGCGTCATCCATAACTTTGTCGACCCTTTCTAACGGGTAATCGTCTTTGGGGCAAGCTTTTGTTCAAATCTATGAAATCGATACACATTCTCCATCTGCCATTCTTTTTCCTAACAGGTACAGTGTTGGCAAGCCATTTTGGATAAAGGATGGGTCTGATCACGTTGGCTTCGAGTAGTCTGTCTACTTCTACTTTTACTACGTGGACCTTCTCGTCAGACATTTTTTGGCTTTGCCCCTAGTCTAATGTAGAGGTTGTGCTCAATAATCTCTCTGTCTACCCCCTGAAGATCACTTGGGGACTAGGCGAAGGCATCTTTGTTCTTGTTCAGAAATGCAATCATCTCATGCTCTTCTCTGGGTTCGAGGTTTGCTCTAATAGTGACGTATCTGTTGGCGATGTAGCCATCCAAGAGGACTCTTTTGGTTTCGCCGTCTGCACTTATCTTTATTTTATCTTTGTCTCTCTTGGGTTCGACATAGGGCTTCTTCGTTTCGTGCTCTTCAGCTTTGCTTGCAGCTGCGAGATGGTGGACATACTTTTGTCCCAGGGTTGAACCCCTCTCAATGTTTCTTGCCATTTTGCTGATCTCCATACACAGAGATCACTCCTTTGAGGGCTGGCAGTTTCATGCAGAGGAAGAGTTGTCTGATAGTTGCATCCATTTTGTTTATGAAGCCTCGTCTGAGGATGGCAAAGTAGGGGTAGCACATTTTGACTACATCGAAAGTGATGTGCTTTGTTCTCGCATTGTCGAGGTTTCCAAATGACACTGGCAGGGAAATTTTTCCAAGAGCTTTGATTGGTATGCCACTGAAACCAAGCAATGGGACTTCAGCCGGTTTGAGGAGGTGAGGGTCCATCTTCATCTCTCTGAAGGTATTGGCGAATATGATATCCACAGAGCTGCCTGTATCAACCAAGACTTTCCCTATCTTCCAATTTGCGATAATTGCCTCTATCACCATTACATCGTTATGCGAGGCTGTTTTCAATGTGAAATCATCCTCTGTGAAGGTGATTGGCATGTGCGCCCATTCTGGCTTTGATGGAGGGCCATCAAAGATGATGGTGTTTACTCGTCTGAAGTAGTCTCGCTTCTGCCTTTTGTTTTCAAACTTGAGGGTGGATCGTCCAATGATTGGCATTATTGTGCCGAAGGTTGGTATGGGGTTGGAGTTTGTTTCACGAAAGTCGGATTGTGAAGACCCTCCGGAGATAGGCATTATCATGCCGTAAGTTGGTATTGCGTTAGGATTGATGCTTGGTGGGTTTGGTTCAACTTTTGGGATTTCATTTGGCAAGTTTGGTGGTGGTAGTAGTATCTCGTGGCGAGACTGAGGTGGTATGTTTGTGTTTCACAGTTGGATTTGTGGTTGGAAGGTGTGCGAAGGTTGCTAGGTTATCGGTGGTTGGAAGTTTGCGAGGCTTGCTGGGCTTGGGTAATATGTTGGATGTGGGTAGAACATTGTGTGATGGATGGTTTTTGGTGCTTTTGCGGCTTCTTTGGTTGCTTTCTTTTCTACCTATCATTTTGCGGCTTCCAGAGTTATGGGACACCAATCAGTTGCATGATTGAACTGCTTTCCATGGAATATGCAATGGAATGGCCTTTGTTGTTTGGGCTGATTATTTGGCTTCGGAGGGCCGTTGCTTCGGCCTCTTTCTCTGCCATTGTGTCCGCCTCTGTGGTTGTTGGGGAAGTTGTTATGGCTTTGGTGGTGCTGGTTTTGAGCTTGGTTGTGATTGTGATTTTGGGTTTGATGCGAGGGTTGATTGCCTTCGATTCTCATCACGTGGTGGGGTTGATTCTATTTGTGATTGTATGGCGAAGCCTGCCAATTTCTGCTTTTTTTCTATTTGCCTGTGACTATTTCTTTCAGCCACCCTTCGTCTGTGGTCTTCATCTGACCTGATGTATTTCTCTAGCTCCATGAATAGTGCTTCCATTATTTTGGGTTTCTTTCTTCTTAGCTTCGATGTTGTCGGTCTTGAGTTGAGCCCCGCGATGCATGCTGAAATCGCAATACAGTCAGCCACATGTGGCGTCTACGACTAAAGCTGTACAAATCTCTTGACATAGCTGGCGACTGGCTCTTTATCTTTGTGTTTGGAATGGAAAAGGTCGGCTTCGTCGGTCATGGTTTGATAGAAGCCTTGGAAGTTCTAAGTTAACTTTGTTTTCAAATCTACCCAACTGCATACTGAGTGTGGAGGTAGCAGTGAGTACCAGTTTAGTGCTACCCCTTCACAAGCTATGATCAATGATTTTGCTAGCACGACATCGTCACCCCCAGCCGAGGCTATAGTAGCTTCGTAGCTCATTAGAAATTGGCGTGGGTCTGTCTGGCCATTGAACTTAGGCAAGGCAATTGACTTGTAGGTGGTAGGCCATGGGGCAGTTTGAAGTCCGATTGACAGTGGGGAGCTCTTGTCAAAGACTCCATATGTATTCATTGCAGGTGGAGGGTCGTGCGGACCGAAGTTGTGGTTGGTGTATATGACCCGTGTAGGACCAATGTTGAAGGCTTGGGTAGATGGGGGCGTTGGTTGTTGTGGTATACCTTGAAGGTACTCGAGTTCCTTTAATTCTTGTTGTAACTCTTCTAACTGCTTTTTGGCCTCGCTCAAGATTGCTACCTTGTTGGCTGCCTCTCTTTGAGCTTGCAGTTGCTGTGCGAATCTTTCTTTCTGCCTTTTCATTTCTTCAAGCTGCCTCAGGACTGAAGCTAGCTCATCCTCTGAGTTGCTTGGGGCTTCATCTTCTATATCTATTCGCGGCTGATATTCGTTGTAGGTGTCCTGCGCGGCATTTGCTTTCAGTGCTTTTGCTCTGAGGACCTCTTCGACTCTCATGTGGCGATCTGCTGAACTGCCTCAGATGAAACAAGTTGCCTGCCTATTGCAGCTTCGAGCTTGGATGTGGTATTCTTCTTCTTTTGCGGTGGCATTGTGGGTTTCTTGGTGGCTTAAAGCACCGTGGGCGCCAAATGTTGGGTCGTTACTCCTTGCGAAGCCAAGACTCAACAAGATTAACAAAGGAGTGGGAATACGAATTGTCACTTCATTGAAAGATGTAATGTCCCTTTACAATGGGAGGAGACCCCCCTTTATAGTGTCCGGAAAGCCCGTGCACTTTACATAGTTGCCCTCACTCAACTGCTACATTCCCAGAATATTCCTTACATTTGAGTCATTCGTGCGTCACGTTTTTAGGGCTATTCTAACAGTCCTGTGATTTCCGCTCTCACAAGGCTCCGTGTTTTGCGCTCCTTTTGTCACTCACGCCATCGTGTTTTGCAGGTTCGCACCCGAGGCCCAGCCTGTCTTCAGGCACTTTGGCCTTCTCGCTGGTGATTTTCTTCCCGGGGCTAGCGGCCAAAGCGAGCTTCGGGCGTCGCGTTGTCCTCAATCACTCACCCTAAGCTCTCTCAACCTCGGTCATGCTTGTCTTCTTTCCGGCATATTGACACTAAAGCAAGATCATCAGGTTAGGAAAAAATGTTGATTCACCCTACCTTCGGCTCCGAGCCTCACATGGCACCCGAAACCAGGAAGTTATTCCCGAAGCTGTGAGCTTCGTGAGGACCCATGTTGTTGCTTGGTTCGACTGACCTCGAGGGTGGCCATGCTTTTGGGCGATCCCCAACAATAACGTCATTTTTTCACAAGCAATACTTTTCATGGAATTATATCAAAATAATGATAATGGTTTACCTTCAAGTGATGTCATCCACAGGCACGATGCAATTTCACAAAAAGTAATTCTAGTCAATGCAGTTCCTGCCAGGCACCCTGTAATTGGAGATCATGATAATATCAAAATGCATCACAAGTCAAAATAAATATAATCCACAACAAAATAGATGGAACATTGATACTTATGCATATTCTGGTCTACAACAACCTTTGCAACCATTGCAATGTGGTTGTGGACATCTGCTGCGAGAAATTGTTTATGCCCGTCGATATCGTTTTGATGGACCACCAAATGGAGGAATGCTAGTGTACTTTAATAGAGATGGTTTATAATGTAGATGGGTTATACAAAATTATAGAATAAGACATGATCTTATTTAAATAATTGTGTAACTAAATAAAACTAACTTTGTATCCGCCAAATAGATCACCATTGCTCCATATGGGTGAAGTAATTTGTAGTCTATTGGACCAACAAATACTACCACCGCTACTACATCCACCTCAGTCCCATGAGGTAGAGCCATTGCAGTTGCCAGATTCATGAAATCACCAGAATTGTTCTGAATAAATATATAACAGATGTTGATGTAGTGGATGTGCACGTGCGTGAGTTATAAGGTTTACAATAGTAATGAAGAAATATCATTTAAACATCAGCTGAAATACAGATGCGTACGCACGCACACGCACTCGCACGTACTAACACACTTGTTTGCGAAGGCGAGACATCTAGATATACAGGTACACACACACACGCGCACACACATGTATACATATATGTATATATATATATATATATATATATATATATATATATATATATATATATATATATATATATATATATATATATATATATATATATATATATATATATATATATATATATAAACATATATATAAACATATAAAAACTAAACTAAACAATTGAATTGATGCACGGAGCACTTCTCACCATCCTGGATTCTTGCGCGAGAGCAGCAATGAATCGATGGCACAACTTTCAGCGCTTCGGCACTCAAAAAACCGGACAGGTATGAGTGGGCAAGCAAGTGCCTCAATAGCATAGGACTCGCATATATATAATCATGTATAAGGCTTATAATTGGTAATAAAAACAATTGTCCACTGCTGACCGGATTTTTTGCTGTTGACCAGCACGTCTTCTTTCTTTTCCACGTTTGCACTTGCCAAATTTGCTAGCATGCCATATTGCTCACGCCTAATTCTTGCAAAATGTTATATTCTTTCCTTATTTGCATGCATGTGGATCCATCTCTAATTGCTGCGTATGATTTTGTGTTGGCCGCAACATGTTAGTTAATTTCCTTTATTTACTTGATGTGTCTCGTGCATGCTTTCCTCCTTAATAAGTGCGGCCACTAAAAAGGCATCAAATCTTGAATATAATACTGACTTATATATGGTTATTAATCTCAAAAAGGAAACATTATTTTTAGGGATAAAATAAAGCAAATTGTCCATTCCAATTATCCAAATCATGACACGGCACACAGAATTAGCCAAAATCGACGAAATAGTAGTAGTTAAAAATGAAATTCAACAAAACGCGCAGAGTAAGCCATTCACGATTACATGTTCCATAAAACAATGGTTAATGCATGTAAGTAATTCTGCTCGACATCCATAGACATTCCTACTACAGATATATAGACAACCTATTTACAAAGAAGATTGGAATTAATACAATATATCACAACCTTTGGAAGGTCCGCCAGGAGATTACGTGGTGTCGTCGTAGACGGGACCTCCACCATTCTCACTCGAGCCTTCCACATGACTGCGTTTGCTAGGTGGCCCGCTGTCATCGCTGTCTTCACCATCATCACTATCGTTGCTGTCATCATCGTCGCCATCGTCGCTGTCGTCGTCTTCGCTATCGCCGCTGTCGTCATTGTCGCCGTCGCTGTCATTGTTGACACCTTCACTGATGTCTTCATCACTTTCAACGCCGTAGAATTCGTCAGCCAAAGACCCACGCTCACCATCAGATGACACTTCAATAGAGTCCTCCTTATCATCATCTGAGACAACCTGCGGAAGCTTGGGAGGCCACAGCCCTGCAGGATCAATCAGGGAATCTAGCAGGGTTGGCATTGTTGTCGTACGCGTGAATCTCTATGCCTCCTACACTGTAAAAAACGGTGCAGTTCAGGAATGGAAATATGAGGAGGAAATGCTGTGGTTATGCATCAGCGCAGTAGTGCGATGGCATATTTATTAATCGTGATATGGCGTGACCGATAAGTTGCGTCGTTTCGTTCCAACAATTCGCCAATGCTCAATGGTCCTTTCATGCCTTCTGGCAACTGCACAATACGGTTCTTGCTGAACACGTGTGGCTGCTAAAAAGGCATCAGATCTTGGATAATATACTGACTTATACATGGTTATTAATCTCAAAAAGGAAACATCATTTTTAGGGGCAAAATAAAACAAATTGTCCATTCCAATTATCCAAATCATGACACGGCACACAGAATTAGCAAAATTTGACGAAATAGTTCAAAACCAAATTCAACAAAATGCGCAGAGTATAGCCAAACTAATGGAAATTCAAGAATTAATATATTATCCAACAATCCCTAATCAACTATATCTTCCGTGCCTTTAGTGTTGCTGCTCTCCTCATGGCTCTCTTCATCGGAGCTACCTGGTTTGTCCACGTTGTCCTTGCTATTGGAACCTTGGTTCTCACTGCGAGGCTGCTCATGCACTGCTCCAGCCATCTCTTAAACACCATCTTGATCTAGACATCTTCTCTTCTTACGTGGCTTGTCATCGTCTTCCTCTTCATCGTCTTCTTCGTTGTAGTCGTCCTCATCCTCTTCGACCTCATCTTCTGCTTGATAGTCCTCATCTTCTTCGGCCTCATCACTATCCCAATCATCGTCCTACCTAGCCTCTTCCTCCTCTTCTACTTAGTAGTCCTCATCCTCTTCCGCCTCGTCATTTTCCCATTCATCGTTGTCCTCCTCCTCTTCTGGTGCAGTCGTGTGATCCTCTTCTTCTCCACACTCCTCTAGTTCAGAATCACTGTCCTCTTCTTTATCCTCTTCTAGAACCCATTCACCATTCTCTACTTCATCTGTTGGCTCTACCTCAGTGCTTTCTTCTTCATGTTACTCTACATTAGACGGCACGTTACTGCCGTCTGTGGGAGACTCAAGCGGCTCTTCAATGCACCTCTTTCAGGGGACAAGGTGGTTTGTCAGCCGGCTCCATTGTAAGATTGTGTCTAGTGGGAAAAATAAACTGGTCGTGATTAGGACATATACAAATCTTAAATATAGTTTCCCCCATAACCATTTTTAGCTGATGTTGACGCCGGATTTCGTCATCAGTAGAATCGGCGCCAAGGAGAAAAGAAGTCGAAGAAGTACAGTTGGGAATCGGTCAAATGGTGCTATAATGCGGAATCGGCCGGCAGCTTTTGCTTCGCTTCAGGGTGAATGCGCCAGACTCCCAATCGGCAATCCTTTGCCGATAAGAAATCGGCCGATCAGGAAGATGGACTAGTTGGGCTTGTATGGGCTTGGAAAGATGGAAGGATAAGGTGGAGGTCAGCCCACGAAGCGTGGGGTAACTAGTTTAGCACGGGTTGTGCTTGTAGATATTTGTTTTCTGTTTGAATTAGAGATAGAGTTCTAGTCGGTTAAGAAGATTATTTGTACGGGGCTATAAATAGCTACCTTTGTAAATCTGTAAACACAACAATCAATCAATACAACAAGTTACTTTCTTCTTCGTACTTACTTTCGAGCAGGTGACTTCGCCATTACTTTTTCTTCTCACGAGTTCGTGCGGGTTGGCAGGGCTGCATCATCTTGATCTCTGGCCGATTCTGTAAGTTCCGCTTATCGAGTAATATCTAAGCTTTAACTTCCGGCGCATCGCTGTTGTTTCGTTTAGATTTATTCATCAGTTATCGATATCAACTAGATTAATAGGTTTTTACCTGTTTTCCTAGTTTTTATCACCAGTTATCCCGCTAGGAATCGGTAGTATCGGCTTTCATTACTTTCTGTTGTTAGATCCATTCGTTGCCGATTAGATCTTTTCCTGGTGCTGTTACTACAAGCTTTGTACCGGTTACTTTAGTATTTTTCTGTCTACAAGGCTACAGGGATCGTGCTGTCTTATAGCCGATTTCATTATCACAGTATATCGGCCGATTTGCCGATAAGCTCTCTCGATCGGAAACTTAGCCGATCGTAGTTTCTGAATTTGACACGTGTTCTTCCTTGCCAATCAACAGGTCAGATTGGCTGGCACGCCGCGCGAACCGCATCAGGGCATTCACCCGAACAGGAGCTAAGCAGATTCTCCCGGGTCGTGTGTCGGCCGCTGGGATTCGGTTGACCGATTTCTAACGCCAACACACTTTTGGCACGCCCGGTGGGACAAATACAACCGCCAACATGTCAAAAACTGCTGAAGTCTCCGAAGATAACGTCATCGAAGTGACGGAAGCACATCTAAAGGACGACCAAAAGGAAGATCTGAATAAGTATTTGGAACAAGTCCGGCAAACTTGCTTGAAATCCTTCAGTCGTTCCAGGAGCGGGGAAGCTATTAAAAAGACTCCTTTCCCTACTCCCCGCCAGATCACAATTTCTGAAGATTCGGATAAAATGTCCGATATGATTCAACAATCTCTTCATCACGCCTTCATCAATCAATCCCCGGTACTTTCAAACATGGTGCACAATGCTGTTGTCAACTCCTTCGCCGGAGGGATACCTCAAGGGTACAGGGGACCAACGTATTTTCAGCCGGTTCCACCAAATCAGGCTTATCAGGCTTCACAGCCGATCCAATCTTCTATCGGAGGATCCGGTGCTTCTGCGTCATCAACTTCTTTGGGATATGGCTCTATCCAACTGTCCTCTGCACCACTCCCTCCAGTCATCCCTTTACCCTGGGGGGCACCCTTAAACACGACCGGTTTGAATCAATCGGTCAGTCAAAGAAATCCTCCGTTCCAGATACCCTCCCAAACGGCCACTCGGCCGATCATACCACCATACCAGCCTATCGCTCCGGAGGTCAACAAGACGTCAGAGCTCATGCTATATGATGAAACAAGTGGTTCATACAAGCAGCCGTCCTTTACTACACCACCGGCTTATACTCAGATACCACCTTTTCATCAACCTCCTTTTATTCAGCCTCCGATTTATCAGCACGTGCCGATACCGCCGCCAACTATTCCCCAGCAACAACCAGATTGGTCGGCGCAAATTGCAGAGGTAATGCAAGAACAATTCGGCTTGAAGCCGAAGGTGCAAACTTATACCTATAGAACACCATACCCATCTACATATGACTTGTTGCCATTTCCCCATCGGTACAAAGTTCCTGATTTTACCAAATTTTCGGGGATGGATGACACTTCTACCGTAGAACATGTGAATAGATTCATCATCCAATGTGGGGAGGCAGCTACGCAAGATGCCCTGCGGGTGCGGTTGTTCTCGTCATCCTTGTCTGGATCGGCCTTCCAGTGGTTCACAACTTTGCCACCAAACTCAATTATCACATGGGCCGATCTAGAAAGGCAGTTCCACAAGTACTTCTATGCTGGGGTCCATGAAATGAAGCTGTCCGATTTGACTAGCCTCCGGCAAAGAAGTGATGAGCCGATACCCTCGTATATACAGAGGTTTCGGGAAATCAGGAACAAATGCTACTCCCTGGCTCTAACCAACGCACAGTTGGCCGATATAGCTTTCCAAGGCTTGCTGCCACACATTAAAGAAAAATATGCTTCACAAGAGTTCGAGAGCCTGAGCCAGATTGTCCACCGATTGTCCGGGCAGGAAGTGCGTCCGTTCGATCCAAGAAGGAATTTCCAGAAGAAAGTGGCATTCCTGGAAGAATTAGAGGACGAGGAAGATGCCGAAATCGGACTTGCAGAGTGGATTAAGGGAAAGAAGCCGATATCATGCCCATTCGGCAAGAAGGAGCCGGAAGCATTTGGTTTCGATACAACTAAAGCGGACAAAATCTTCGATCTTCTACTCCAGGAAGGGCAGATTAAACTCTCGCCTTACCATACAATACCCTCTGCCGAACAATTGAAGAAGATGAAGTATTGCAAGTGGCACAATGCCACATCACATGATACCAACGAGTGCAAAATCTTCAGGCAACAAATACAGTCGGCCATTGAGCAAGGCAGACTCAAATTTGAAGTGCCGACAAAACCGGCCAAACCAATGAAGATCGACCAGCACCCTTTTCCTACCAACATGGTTGACACGGGAAAGAATTCTCTACAAACAAAAGTGCTGACGTCCGAGTCGGCCAAAAAGAGTGGCGCTGTCGACCCCAGAAATCAAGTTACGTCTGAAGACGTCAAGGGAAAGCGACGAATGGAGGACGATGATGGTGAGTCAGAAGGACCACGTATTACTTCCCAGTTCTTGCTCCAAAAGTACCAACGCCAACATGAACGTTCGAGGTCCCGAGAGGAAGCGATGCGTCGGCACGAGGAGCACTGGAGATGCCCATTCTTCATCCATTGTTGGGAAAATAACCTCAGGCTACCATCGGCCGATACTTGCCCAGAGTGCAACGGTCCCTATCGAGGCAATCGGCCGTTCACCAGATCTCGCTCCAGAGACGGAAGGCCAGAACCGATCAGCAGGAATTGGCGCAACCCAGATGATCAGCGCCCTTCCATGCGTGATCGGCTGGGGGGCAGAAGTGACCGATATGATCGGTCAGAAGATAGAAGCCATAATAGGCAGGGGGGCAGGACCGATCGACACGATCAATCAAATAGCAAAGCCAGCGTTCACAGCCGGCTCGAAGACATGGCCGATGCTCGGGTAACGGACGAGAACCCGTTAGGACGCGAACCGGAATGGGAACGCGCCGGGAAAGAAGGGAGGCCAATAAACCCCAGATGGTGCCCCGACGGTTTAACCAAATCACAAAAACGGAGAATCCAACGCCTCCGCCAATGGGAACAGCAAGAAGAAGAGAGCGCGATGGACAAGAAGGAAGGGAGGCCTCGGGTGTGGCACCCCAAAAGAAACGACAAGGGAAACAATGAGTCGGCGGGTGATGAATCGGCAGCCGAGATCGGTATGGTTTTCATATTGCCGATGGAGTTCATGACCCCTGCCGATCAACAGGACGTATCGGCGATAGAGGAACAAACAGCACGGTTGGCTTTAGAACCAATGATGGCCTCGTTCGAAAAGCCCGAAGACGACGAACGACAACACATGAAGGCGTTGTTCCTTAAAAGGCATATTGACGGTCGCCCCCTCACTAGATTGATGGTCGACGGGGGAGCTGCCGTCAATATCATGCCGTATGCCGTACTCCGGAAGCTGGGAAAGAGCGACGACGACCTAACCAGGACGGACATGATGCTCAAGGACTTCGAAGGCAAGGTGTCAAACGCTCGCGGTGCCCTCTGCGTCGACCTCACCATCGGCAGTAAGACCCTTCCCACCACGTTTTTCGTCATTAATGGCAAAGGGTCCTATAATATGCTTCTTGGCCGAGACTGGATACACGCAAACTGCTGCATCCCGTCAACTATGCATCAATGCCTCGTACAATGGGTCTGCGATAACATCGAGGTGGTCAAAGCCGACTCCGCGTACAGCATCGCAGCAGCCGACGCACAGCAATGGAGCTGCGAAACCGTCAGATGCATATCAGGTAGGGTGTGGGAAACCGATTTCCTGAAGGTCACCGATTTTGGCCTACAGCCGATCCGAGCAGTCGGCTCCGAAGAAGCGCAATAGATGGATCAGTTCGCCCGAGAAGACGGGAAGCTGGGGCACGGGTTCATCATTAGCACCGAGATGATAGACTTAGGTGACGGGACCAAACCAAGGCTGACTTTTATTAGTGCAAATTTAGATCCAGAGTATAAGTGTAAATTGACAAATTTATTAAAAGAATTCAAGGATTGTTTTGCTTGGGAGTATCACGAGATGCCCGGATTAGATCGATCTATTGTTGAACATCGGCTACCCATAAAGCCAGGGTATCGGCCGTACCAACAACCCGCACGGCGATGCAATCCTAAAACTTTACCAGACATAAAAGCTGAAATAACTCGGCTAATTGAAGCAAAATTTATTCGGCAATGTCGTTATGCCGAGTGGATTTCTAATATCGTGCCAGTGTACAAGAAAAACGGGAAGCTGCACGTTTGCGTTGATTTCAGGAATCTTAATCAGGCCACACCGATGGATGGTTACCCCATGCCTACGGCCGATGTATTGATCGACGCTGCTGCGGGACACAAAATTATTAGCTTCATGGATGGAAACGCCGGATACAATCAAATACTTATGGCCGAAGAGGACATACCCAAAACGGCTTTCAGATGTCCAGGCCATCTTGGTTTGTTCGAGTGGGTGGTGATGACTTTCGGCTTGAAGAATGCTGGTGCTACATATCAGAGAGCCATGAACTACATTTTTCACAAACTCATTGGCCTCCTGGTGGAGATCTACATCGATGACGTTGTGGTCAAGTCCAAAAGCCACGAGGAACACCTAGCCGATTTGCGAAGGGTGCTAGAGTGTACCAAAAAGCATGGTCTTAAGATGAATCCCAACAAATGCGCTTTCGGCGTCTCCGCCGGACAGTTCTTAGGATTCATGGTGCACAAACGAGGTATAGAAGTCAATCAGAAGACCATAACGGCCATCAACAAAGTCGTCGCCCCACAGAACAAAACTGAGCTACAGTCTCTAATCGGCAAGGTAAACTTCATCAGAAGGTTTATATCTAATCTATCTGGACGGATTCAGGCGTTCACGCCACTTCTGAAGTTGAAGCCAGACCAGGAATTTATATGGGGAGAAGAACAGCGCAAGGTGTTAGAAGATATCAAGCGATACTTGGTCTCACCCCCAGTCTTAGTTCCCCCTCAAACTGGTAAGCCGTTCAAACTGTATTTATCAGCCGATGAAAAAGCTATTGGGTCGGCTCTAGTCCAAGAGTTTGAAGGCAAAGAGCGGGTCATTTATTACGTCAGTAGGAGACTCCTGGATGCCGAAACAAGATATCCTCCGGTGGAACGTTTGTGTTTGTGTCTTTACTTCTCGTGCACCAAACTCAGGCACTATCTACTGTCGGCAGAATGTATAGTCGTATGCAAGGATGATGTAGTGAAATACATGCTGTCACTGCCGATATTGAAAGGACGAATCGGTAAATGGATCTTAGCTTTGTCAGAATTTGACCTACGGTATGAATCGGCAAAAGCCGTCAAGGGTCAAGTCATGGCCGATTTCGTCGCCCAGCACTGTGGACCGGAGATCGCCCTCGTAGAACTAGCGCCTTGGCAATTATTTTTTGACGGGTCGTCATGCGGGGTCGGATCAGGAATCGGCATCGTCCTCATATCGCCTCGGGGGGCAAGCTATGAGTTTTCTCTGCCGATAGAGACCGCCGCCACCAACAATCAAGCGGAGTACAGAGCTGTGTTGAAAGGCTTACAATTGTTGAGAGAAGTCAAGGCCAATTCTGTTGAGATCTTCGGGGATTCTATGCTAATTGTGGATCAACTAACCGGAAGGGCTGAGTGCAAAGATGATATATTAAGAATCTATCACGAAGATTGCGTACAGCTTTTAAAAGAGTTCAAATCGGCAGTAATCGAGCATGTTCCAAGAGACCGCAATGAGGAAGCAAACAAACTCGCCCAGCACGCATCTGGGTATCGGCCGATTCCGGACGCCATGGCCTTAGAACTTGCAGCCGACGATTGGCGTAAAGAAATTGCCGATTACCTGAAGGATCCATCTAAAAAGGTGGAGCGACGAGTACGCTTTCACGCTACCAAGTACGTATTGCTCGAAGATGATCTGTTCTACCGAACGATCGACGGGGTTCTTCTTAAATGCCTTGGGACAGAAGAAGCCAAGACCCTAATGGGAGAAATCCATGAAGGGGTATGCGGAGCTCACCAATCGGCACATAAGATGAAGTGGATGATCAGAAACAACGGGTACTATTGGCCTACGATCCTCGAAGACTGTTTTAAATATTATAAAGGTTGTCAGGAATGTCAAAAGTTTGGAAACGTCCAACGTGCGCCCGCGTCGGCCATGAATCCCATCATCAAACCATGGCCGTTCAGAGGGTGGGGAATAGACCTTATCGGCCAAATTTATCCACCATCGAGCAAGGGGCACAAGTTTATTCTGGTGGCTACTGATTACTTCACCAAATGGGTGGAGGCAATCCCATTAAGGACTGTGACTTCGGCTATCATGGCCGATTTCGTAAGGGACCATATCGTCTACCGATTCGGTATCCCTCAAACTATAACAACCGATCAAGGAACAATGTTCACATCAGGGGAATTTGAGGAATTTACGACCGATATGGGCATCAAATTGTTAAATTCTTCTCCATATTACGCTCAAGCCAATGGTCAAGCAGAATCTTCCAACAAAGGAATAATCAAGTTGATCAAAAGGAAGATTGAAGAATACCCGAAGAAGTGGCACCTATGTTTGACCGAAGCCCTGTGGGCATACAGAATGGCCTGTCATGGGGCTACCAAGTTATCTCCCTATCAGTTGGTATACGGTCACGATGCAGTACTGCCATGGGAGTCGAGGGCAGGATCAAGGCGCATTTCACTTCAGGATTAGTTGTCAGCCAATGATTACTCATCTCTAATGAAGGAAGAACTTGATGATTTGGCCGGCCAACGACTAAGGGCTCTGATAAGTATCGAAGAGAATAAAAAGAGAGTGGCCAGGTGGTACGATAAAAAGGTCAAAGTCAAGCAGTTCTCCCCCGAAGACTTGGTATGGAAGTTGGTACTACCGATCGGGTCGAAAGATCCTAAATTCGGCAAGTGGTCTCCTACCTGGGAAGGGCCGTATAAAATCGGCAGATGCGCTCCAGGGAATGCCTATATCTTGGAAACAATAGAAGGAGAAGAATTCACTAGAGCTCTGAATGGGAGGTACTTAAAAAGATATTACCCAAGTATATGGGTCGGTGCCTAAGGAATCAACACGATCATACATGACCGATACGATTCGGTTTTGAGACACACATAAAGTCGACCGGAACGGCCGATTACATTCATTCGGTACGGACGACGGATTACATGGCCGACAAAACACTAAGTCGCCCTTAGAACAAAAATACAAAAAACAAACTAACTGTTCTTCTTCTGGGATGCCTTCCCATTCCGCTCCAGCTCAGTTTGAAGGCGCGCAGCCTCTGCCGCTGCAAGAATGACGGGTCGAGGAAGCAGGCGAGCCCTATCGGTGGAAGACCGTTGGCCGCCGTTCCTCTCCATGTAGTCCAGGATCGTGCGGGCCGCCGAGGTGACGTCATCTCCAGGAACGTTACGATGACGACCCCTTACGGTTGGAGATCGGCGAAGGCTTTCATTCACCACGGCATCCAAAACTGCACGAGCCTCTGCGGTAATGTGGTCTTGGAGCTCCTCTTGATGGGCCAGAATCAGAGCCTTGTCCTCCGGGGTCAAAGGGTCTTCGGAATGGATGCACTCGATGGCACGCACGAGCTCCGGACCAAGGCGTTGGAGCTGAAACAAAGAAGGAATAAGGTGACGCATTCATTTCCTAAGATCTAAGAGGAGAGGGCGGAGCGTCACCTGATTGACAGAAGAGGATGACGACGAGGCCATGACGAAGTAGTCGCGCCGATGAGAGGAAGAGGAAAGGCGAAATGGGAGCCAGATCGATGCTATTGGGAGGAGGCGCCGAGGTCGATATTTATGGGGGAAAATACGTGGAAATCTGATGAGGCCACGTCCCATCGGTAATAAGGAGGGCAGTAAATAGAAGGCATCGCGAAGGGTCGGTCAAAGAAGGCAGTAAATGTTCGTACAAAGCGGTCAGTGTTTTACAGATTACCCAAAAGGGTATCGATAGCCGTGATGGCCCGACGCCGAATCTGATCGGCAGAGTCAAGAACCCGTTGGTCTTCTTCTGCCGATCCAGGGACCTCCGATGCGTTGCGGTGGAGTCTCAGAGCCTCTTGAGTAAAACGCTGCCTCTCCCGTGTCAAATCGGCAATAGCAGAGGGTAAATCTTGAAGTCTGTTCTCTTCGGCGTTGATTGCCTTGGTCACTTGCTCCATCTCTTTAGCAAGTTCCGCCCTCCGTCGTTTGAGGCGATCTATTTCGCTAATGATCGCCGGGCGTGAATCTTCTAGGACATGGATACGCCGATTCGCTTCTTGAGCCTGACGCTTAAAGGCGTTTTCATCTTCACGAATCTTGGCCAGTTTCGCGCGATCGGCCATATGACGAAGGGCCCTAAAGACGGGAATCCTCATGGACTCAATAAAGGCCGCCGGTGCCAAGGCCTCTTCCGCTTCCTCTGGTACTCGTCCGCTGACGTCACTGAATAGCTGCCGAATCGGCGAAGCATCTTCTACCAATCGGCCGATGTCCCCTTGCAGGAGGGATCGGATGTTGGTAAGTTTAGCTCGGACGTCGTCAGGAACGGAGCTTAGAGCGACTTGACGGGACGCGACTTCCTCATCATCAGAAAGAGCAACCGCAAAGGAGAAAAGGCTGTTGTTGGGGGAGTCTTGTTCCTAAGAAGATAAGGAAAATGGGTGAATCGGCGTGGAATCAGAGCAAATCGGCTGGGTGAAAGCTGGTTATGAATTTACCATTTTAAAACGAATTTCTTCATACTGCGCTGGTAAAGCTGTTGTGTCTGGCTCAGTGGCCTGTGCCATGGGTTCATCTGATGAAGAGGACTCCACAATAATCGGCGCGGAGCTCGGGTCAACTCCCTGGGAAGAAATCGGTTGTCGGGAAGCGCTTGGTGAGCCGACGGCCTGCGTCAAAAATCGGTTAAGTACATTACACGGATACCGCTTGGTGTGCCGATGGCCTGCGTTAAAAATCGGTTAAGTACATTACGCGGATACCCGAAGGAAATCCGTAAGATAAGTACTATACCTCAATGGATGAGGGCAAGGGTGCGTTGGCGTCCGGTCGCGTTGTCGCCGATTGTGGTATTTCCGTAGCGGTGCTCTGGGAAATACAGAGTTAAGAAAAAGTTAATATTTAAATAACGATCGGAGATGGCAAAATTCGGACTTACCTGCATGGCTTCCAACAATAATGACGCGGCAGCCACTCCGGCTTGTATGACGGCTTGAGTATTAGCACTTTGTGTAGCCTGGGGTGGTGCAGTCAAGGTTTCTGCCGATACGAGCATAGGAGGGTCCACCGATTCCGTACGAGCCCGAACTTGGCGACTGGTTTTCTTGACGGCCTTCTTATGAACCTTCTTCGATCGGCCAGCAATCATGTCAACTGACGGAGCGTCGTAGCCGATAAGAGGATAAGTGGTGTACGGGTAGCTCTCCATTAGCCGACCGCTGCGGCTGTGCGTTGGAGGGGCTTGATTCTCGGCCTAAAGAAACAATGAAATCATTAGTGCTCAATTATGTTGAAAAGAACAAAATCGGTAATCAGAAATACCTCGGCGTTGGGATCAATGTTGGCCGGATCTAGAAGGTTGCAGTATGCCGATGCTGAGTTGCAGAATAAAAATTGCTTCCATTCGGCCCACCAAAGTTTGAACGGCTGGATGGCAAATGGATATAATAGCCAGTCATTCAAATTAATCGTACTGGAGTCTGGAATTCGGTCTCGCAGCCGACAATAATCCAGGCCAGTTGTAAGCGCTTCTCTGAACTTAATTCGGCCAGCAAAATACACCCGTATCGGCAATTGACCCATGCCGAATTGTCGTGCAGCAGTAGACGGGTTGTAGAATTCGTATGTAGGGGCATCTTTCCCCGAAAAGAAGTTGGCCAGTAAGAGTCCTGGTTTGATCAGTTCTTCATAAAGATTTTCATCAAACCGGCCAGAAGTTGAATCGAAGCAGAAGGGGAGCTCGAAAACTGGAATGTCTCGCTGGTATGGAAACCAGATAGTTGCGTCCTCGTTAAATCCATTATAAAAGCACCGAAAGTACTCGGCTACCTTTGTAGTGGAATACGCACAACCTGGAAAAGCTGACGCTGCTTCACCATAAGACATGCATTGGTGACGCTCGGTAGGGTCCTCCGCCGATTCGATATTGGGAAACATCATATGGTCCACTGGTTGCCGGGTGATTCTGTTCATATCAAGGTTCAACCATAGATTGACAAACCACCAAGGCCCACCTGGGTTGCCGATTGGTTCTCCCTTGGAAAGTTTTGTGCCGATTTGATGGAGCATATGGTACACGGCACCCAGAAGATGTTTCCCGAGAGGAATATGGCTTCCTCTAGACAGTGCTTCAGCTAAAGATTGGGTGTTGGTTGTTGGGCCGGCGGCTCTTCCACAGAAAAGGTGTTTTTCTAGCCACATCATCAGGAAAGCGGTGTGTTCCCTGTTCTCAACAGTACCGGTCTTCTTGTTACTACTGATAAAGCCCTTCCAGCCGCCGATTCCTCTTGTGTCCAGCCGATGCGACGGTACGGTCAGAAGTTGGAAAGGTTTGTCAGGGGAAGATATGTCCAGGCCGGTCAAGAGGACCACATCGGCCAGAGTGGGGGTCATAGGACCGTGTCCAAATAAGAACGCATTAAGTGCGTCAGACCAAAAATAGGAAGCCGCCATCACTAACGGCTCGTTCTTCTCCATTTGAGACAGGGAGAGGTTGATACATTGGCTGATTTTGAGCTCGTCCCACGAAACGCTCTTTGATGCAGCCACCCGTTGGTACCATTCTCTCCAACCTGGAGTTTCATTCGGCCAAGATCTAAAAGTGCTTGCCCATTGATCTAAGTTCATATCGGATCGTTTGAAAGGTATCCGGTCAGTTTCCAAATCTATAAGATCCGCTGGATCTGGATCTCCCATGGGACCAAGGCAAACAAGGCCAGGACTGCCCGTGAGATGAATAGTAATTCTATGTCTAACCGCCTAAAAAGGAAAAGGGGCATAGGAATGTAAGGAGTAGATCTAAGATAAATATGTTGCCGATAGGGGAAGGATTCGGTATTTACCTCCGGGATAAAGTTCTGGGTAATCGGCGTGGTCACCGACGCGGACGCAGATGATGGGGCCGTGATGGGGACCGCCATTGGGATTTCTGATGAAGCTCTTTCATCTGCAGACGAAGTGATGATCGTCGCTACCACCACCGGGGGCACTGTTCCTGGAGTATCGCGTGCGGGGAATTGCCGGAAGGAGTCGCCATCGAAGGGAAAGGGGAAGAAGTAACAGGAGCTGGAACTAACAAGACTTCGACGGCAAGGGAGAGTTGAAAAAAGAAGGATGCGCGCGCGTTGGAAAAAGAGACGTGAGCTTGAAGATGAGCTGTGGTGAAACGCTATTTATAGGGTGCCTGAAGAAGGGGTAAAGATGGAATTTTCACCGCGCCGGCGCGTCGAGTTTTTCGGGGTAGTGGCTGTCGTGGGCGCCCGTTTCAAAAAATTGCAATGATCAGCCGGGAGACCGCGAAACGGAAGGATATTTTCACTGCGGCCGTTTCGGTGTGAAGGTTATAAAGAATTTCGAAGTAAAAGACTGTGTTTTACTCCGAAACTGGGGGGCATGTGTTGACGCCGGATTTCGTCATCAGTAGAATCGGCGCCAAGGAGAAAAGAAGTCGAAGAAGTACAGTTGGGAATCGGTCAAATGGTGCTATAATGCGGAATCGGCCGGCAGCTTTTGCTTCGCTTCAGGGTGAATGCGCCAGACTCCCAATCGGCAATCCTTTGCCGATAAGAAATCGGCCGATCAGGAAGATGGACTAGTTGGGCTTGTATGGGCTTGGAAAGATGGAAGGATAAGGTGGAGGTCAGCCCACGAAGCGTGGGGTAACTAGTTTAGCACGGGTTGTGCTTGTAGATATTTGTTTTCTGTTTGAATTAGAGATAGAGTTCTAGTCGGTTAAGAAGATTATTTGTACGGGGCTATAAATAGCTACCTTTGTAAATCTGTAAACACAACAATCAATCAATACAACAAGTTACTTTCTTCTTCGTACTTACTTTCGAGCAGGCGACTTCGCCATTACTTTTTCTTCTCACGAGTTCGTGCGGGTTGGCAGGGCTGCATCATCTTGATCTCCGGCCGATTCTGTAAGTTCCGCTTATCGAGTAATATCTAAGCTTTAACTTCCGGCGCATCGCTGTTGTTTCATTTAGATTTATTCATCAGTTATCGATATCAACTAGATTAATAGGTTTTTACCTGTTTTCCTAGTTTTTATCACCAGTTATCCCGCTAGGAATCGGTAGTATCGGCTTTCATTACTTTCTGTTGTTAGATCCATTCGTTGCCGATTAGATCTTTTCCTGGTGCTGTTATTAAAAGCTTTGTACCGGTTACTTTAGTATTTTTCTGTCTACAAGGCTACAGGGATCGTGCTGTCTTATAGCCGATTTCATTATCACAGTATATCGGCCGATTTGCCGATAAGCTCTCTCGATCGGAAACTTAGCCGATCGTAGTTTCTGAATTTGACACGTGTTCTTCCTTGCCAATCAACAGGTCAGATTGGCTGGCACGCCGCGCGAACCGCACCAGGGCATTCACCCGAACAGGAGCTAAGCAGATTCTCCCGGGTCGTGTGTCGGCCGCTGGGATTCGGTTGACCGATTTCTAACGCCAACAGCTGAATATCAAAATTGATTGATTAATTTCCTTTTGCGTTGTAATATGATTGATTGATTAGTTTCCTACCACACAATTGATTAATTGATTAGGAAATTAATCAATGAATTGGTGATTTACTTCCAATCAATGAAGTAATATGCCGAATATTGGTTTCCATACGACATATAATTGGTGATTTACTTTCACTTACCTGGTTTATTACATAGACTTGTGTGAATAAAATTACATGATCTCTGAGCGTAAAGTTCCTTTTAAGTAGTACTTAAATTGTATGCAGCGAGATAAGAGGTATAGACTGATTGCTCCCACGATTATTGATCAACTACACGAGATCCTGCTTAATTAGCGAAGTTTCTTAGCATGCAGGATCAGGTGATGGTGGATAAATACTTGAACTTGTGAGCAGCAAGATATGAGATATAGACTGATTGCTGCCATGACTATTGGTCAATTATATGAATCATGTTTATAATTAGCAAAGTTTCATTGCATGCAAGATCACGGAGGCATTATGCATGTGTCAGAGTTACACATGCGATACCACGTCTAGTTATTCATAGATGGATCAACAATTATTCGAATATGCTTCGTCAATGAGGCCGTACAAAAGCTCAATTCTGGGCGAGAAAAATAATTATATTATTGATAGATAGATGGATCAACAAATATCCAAGTTCATCAACTGATGTTCATCTAGAAGTAATTTGCCATGCTGGGAAAATAAACAGTTACAGCTATGCTTGGCAACCCTTCCAATCAGTAGAAACAAATAATATTTCATCTAGATGTATTTCTCGACATATGTGTTCCTTATGGAGCAAACAGTGACTCTTACATCTTCTGGTATGTTATCTGCGCTCTCATTAAAATTGGATTTCAGGACTTCAATAAGAAGCCACTTCCTGAGGAGTCTTGAATCCTTTCAATGAGGAAAAAATGAAATTCGCTATCAGCACTCAGGAATTTAAGTAGAGATGGAGATTGATGGACAAGGACATGTCAATACTAACCACATTGAGCAAACCATGAATCCGTTCACCATCCCACATGTTCATGAGCTCAATTACTAAAAACCCAGTCAAGCAGCTGGGCAAGTTAAGAGAAACATTTAAATTTAAACATCTCTAAAAAATGATTTATTCATCTTATGAGGTAAAGTTGTATTGTTACCTATCAAATGTCTTGGGAACAAGGCACAGATATATATGGTTCCAATCGTAAATATCATCATTCCAAGAGGGATCTATTTCATCCATGGCACGATCATATGTTTTAGCAATCTTCTGTATTCTAGGAAGATAGTAGTAGGATGGATGATTATACGCAGGATTATGATGAACTGGAGGTCAATTATAGCTATCATTCTAGCATGTTTGTCCAATACAAACATGCTGAAATTTCCGCATGCATAGTAAGGCACCACAACCTACATTGGTAGATGTTAACATAAAATGTGTTCCATTCAACGTTAGCTGATACATAGGTTGAGTTCAACTTACCAGCCGACATTCAGAAAATGAAACTCCACTGCGAGGCCAATCATCAAAGAACTTTGCAAGCGACTTAGGATCATGCTTGAGACGAAGACGAGAATGGCGTCTGTAACCACAAATGTACTGCAGAGAGGTAGAATTATAAAACAAAACAATATCAAACAAATAATATGAGCATGCAAATCAAAAGTTTTATTAGAAGATAACTTATGGAAAATGTCAATTCCATAAAGTGACTCTTTGGTTCCCTCAGCACCATAGCCATATCACATGCAAGCATGCGCACTGCTAGGTTGAACACATCAACGTCCATAGATCTACTGACATCAAGTATGTCTTGGAGGTTTTTCAAACTTAAGCTTATAGGATAAGGATCTGAACTCGGAACCCATTCTTTTCTCTTAAAAGACAATGTTTGCATGACACGACATAGATCTATTATGGATATAGATATTGTAGAAATAGCTATAATTAATTGACACTTGTACAAATTAGGGATGAAGTCATTTATATACATGTGACTTACACTAAAGCATCTACATCTTTGATGGACAGGACATAGTTGCAAACTGCTATAGCTGTATCTTTGTACCTAATGCACATCAGCTGGGACAGCTGTGTTTTATTTTCAATGACAAATTCAATGGTGTCAAATGTATAGTCATCTGTGATGCCGTCGTCCGGTAATTCCTTTGTAGTGTTAAGTGTTGAATCACAGAGAGTGGCAGCGAGCTTCAATCTGAAGTTTCTCATGTCGCTCTACGCAGTAGTATATATCTTGTAATTTACTTTTACTGTAGTATAAATTATAGCTAGTATATATACAGCAAATTTTTCATAATATTTACCTTCGTAAAAGTGTCAGATAGCTTCTTACCCATCTAGTATTCCATAAAGTTTAATAGAAACAAACCACATGACACCCTACGTGCCAAAAATAGAGTACCAAAGTATAGATAAAAAATTTGAAACAATGCACATTTTTATTTTTATTTTTATGTTTTGAAAAACTATAACAACGTACCCATCAGTCTGCATCCTGTGATAGAATTGCTCAACAACAGGCCATAAAGAAACTTGTAGGTCAGGCCACTTGTGGTCTGTAATATCCCTAACTCCTAATGCTGCATCAATTTGTAACTTCAAGCCGTCCAACTATGATTTCAAAGAAATGATAAGATATCTTATAAATGCACTTTATTAAAGTGCCAATAGAATATAATACTTACAACATGACCTAGGTCATCACGGCTCATTGGTCCCAATGAGCCGAGGACATGTATTTCACATCTTTTGGGGTTAACCACGGCAAGGTACCAATGCATTTCTTCGATATTAATTGGAAGAAACACCTGATGCAATCAAATAGCTCGCATGACATGTCACATGTAAAAGTATACAAGTACCAAACGCACCTTCGAAAAAATGTACAGTAAAGAGTTACCAAGTCATGTGCCACGTATTTCATCACCCTTTCAACGATGGAGTCCTCTTTAATATTTGGTTTGATTTTTTCCTTGTTCTTACCATCACGTTGGAGAAGGCCAACAATCAAAGTATTCCCTAGGTAAATCGTTGATTTTGCCATGCATAGCAGATGTTTTTCAGCCCTGATTAGGTTTATGTAGGCGTTTATAACCTGCAATATAAATACATCTATTGTTTATAAGTATTGTATATTATATAGTAGATAAAAGTGTGCATCAAAGAAATTATACATGTATGAAGTACTCACGTATCCATTAACATAAGCATTACGTCTTAGAAGGCATTTGAAGGTTTCGAAATTAATGAAAATGTCATCCACCCTCACTACAACATGCTCTTCCCGGCAGCCACCAATTGATTTAATAATGGATTCATCTTCCTCGTCACATGTATAATCTATATTAGATGAAAAAGGAAACACAAGGAAACACGCAACAGTGACAACTGAGGTGAAATACAAAAGAAATTTTTATTTAAAATAGTCACGTAACAAGTACCTTGGGGTTGCACTTCCTTAAAGTGGACCTTCTTTGGTTTGTTATGACGGGATACTTTAAGATCTTCCAATTCCAGGTCAACAGCATTCTCCAACGCATCAACTCTATTAATGAGGTCCAGAAGGTTATTACCATCTTCAGACTCCAGCACATCATCTTCAGCTTTGATCTCTTGGTTGGTAGCGATGGCATCTGATGCATCCACGCGTGTGGTGATCTCTAGATTTTCACGGGTAACAATGTCCTTCGCATCAACTGTGTCGTCTTCGTAGGGCACCACATCGTCATCTAATGTCTCAATCTCTCCCAGCAACATGGCAAACAAAATCACATCCATCATAAAGTATAGCAACCACTGAACAATCACATTATCACATTAAAGACTAAAACTAAAATGGCATTGTACCTGGCTTTGGATGATAGTGGATCATGGGACCATGTCGAGTATAGTTTCATGTTTTTCTTCATCGGCAACAATGTAATTATCACCTAGTGAGACAAGGTCGAGAGTGTTTTCTTGCTTTTCTTCATCAGGAACAATGCCAACACTTTGAGTCACCACCCTACAGGCAAGAAACAGTGCTAGCATGTGATGTCATCGTCTCTACCAGCATCCATGGGAGTAGAAATCGAGATGAAATACGTATAAAATCTACCGAGTAATCACAATAGCATATAAGTATAGATATAGATGATATATATACATACCAGGCATTGGGTGATAGTAGACCCATCTAACTTGACACGTCAATGGTGGTTTCTTCCGGATGCCCATTGCCAAGCCCTCCTTCACCTAACCCCGTGTCCTGCTCGGAAGGAACACCGATATCATCTGATGCAGCAACGTATCCCTGCATTATATTATAATAGCGAAAATCAGGAAATCCTATAACATAAAGAAAATCACAATCACAAGAAGTTTTCATCATCAACTTAAAGTGATAGAATTGTGTGACATTTGGAGAGTAAAGGAACATGAACCTCCATTTGTGAGATGCACTAATAGGAGACGTCAAAGAGCAAACTGCAAGTACACATCTGGGTAGCCTACGTGAGGAAAAAGAGAGAATAGTTGCAAAGTGGTACGTGGAGGGAATATATAGGCAAGTCGTGTTTGCTTTATAGAAGGAAAGGAATAACAAAATTGGATATACTGGAGGTCAGGCGGAGCGATTATAACAGAGATAAATTACCATGCACGAATTAAAAACTATACAAGGAAATGTGAAGTATAGAAAATTGATAAACATAATCAGGGGGAAAAATCATGGGGGTAGAAGAGAATAATCGTCAATACCTATCATTGAAACTTTGCCATATATCAGGACTGGATGCCACATTCTTTGCCATAAACCAAGGATGCGCACCTCAAATTAGGAAAGGATGATTGAATCTCCCACCCGACAAATCAGCCCCATGTTTCCTTTTTTTTTCAAGGTGCGTACACACATTTATTTGAGTACTTGTCAGCGTTATCTGCTTGTGTATTCTCCTAGTTCTCCTAGCCCAAAGAAACCAACGCAAAAGCTTCTCCGCCATCTCTACCTTTGCAGCACCTTCGAGAACTCTATCATGCCGTCCTCCCTCGTGCTTGCAGTGCCAACTGTGCAATGGTGCGAAACTGCCTACCGAGACATGGGGCAAGATCATCAGGCGCATTGATGTGTTGTGATGAGGACATCGCCCTGCTAGACGCACACGAGTCATGGTCTTCCCCAAGTCACAAGTCGTCACCAACTCGATCGTTGCGTTCGGTTTGGATTCAGCTGACACCCCTGCACGGTTTCAACCATATCTCCCTCATACGACATCGAAATAAGGCGTTCTTTGATGCGTTGGAAAGGGGATGATGACGCCGTTCTTTTGGTTCTAGTCCTAGCTCCAGAAGGTTCATGGAACATTTTATGTGACTATGACAAGGTGCTGCATCACCTGTTTGGCCAACTTGGCCTTGTATCGTGTCGGGCCTTAAGCCCATGTTGTGGGCGCCTCCCCCCTGGTCGCCCCCAACTCTAGGATGCCCCTTTGGGTATAAAACTCAGTAGCCTCTGCCTTTAGAATGTGGGTTTTGTTTAGTTCTAGTTTTCCTTTGAGAAACTGAGATTGATTCATTGTAACTGTGATGCCAAATCCGTTTACAGTGATCTAGGGCCCATGTTCTTGTTCTCCTCACCCTGTGACGACTAGTCCGTTCGAATCAAGAGCTTGAACCCCATATTGATGTTTGCTTCATCCATATGTGCAATTTCAGATTGCGTGTTTACTGTTCTCTTGCTTGTGTTCTTCGATTCACTTGTAGGGAAAGCCTTTTCAGCGAGGTCAATCAAGTTGTGCTTGATTGATAACCAACGGAGCAATGGTGTAGCGGTTGCAGGGTTTGAATCGTGTTTGATTTGAAGCCGGATCATCAACATCGAGTCTCCATCAAATCGAGTTTATCTATACCTATCGGGCTAGTGCTACATCAAGTGGTATCAGGATTCCAGGTTGGTCGTGAGGTATACTATTGTCTTTCCCCTTTAGATTCAGTTTGTGTTCATCACCAATAGTCCACAAAAAAAAGCCCAAAAATATTTACACTTTCCGCTGTCCTATCACCTTTTTAGCCTTTGCAATTTTCATTTCAGATTCGCTTTGTTGAGCTCATGTCCGTGGTCGAGTCTTGTTGCTGATTTAGGTTGTGATTCGTGGTCATAGTGCAATCGCGCCATTGCTGTTTGTCTATTTCCACTGCTATCCCACCCACCATTACCCAAACAACGAGTCAAGCCACCACATTACTTGACTTGCCCCGCTAGCCGCCTTGTGTGAACTCTCACCGCACAAACCCTAGATAGGTTGCAAGCCATATTGTGTTGCCTTTGCATCGCAGCCCTTCTTGTTTCATCTGGCGAATACCTATTGCTGCATACCAGGGAAGTTTTGCCATTGGATTTGTTGCTGAGAAGCTTTGCTCAGCCGTGATCGGTGTTGCAAGGATAGGGAAGCTTTGCCCTAGCTGCCGCCGTCTTACCAGCCGAGTTGTGCCTTCCGAAAACCCGGCGACCTTCCTTGAAACAGACATAACTTTTTGCTCGGAACTCCGATTGAGGTGAATTTTTTTTCAAATTTTTAGAATGAAATTTTACACATACAATTCAACACCTTTGGCATTTTTGCGATTCTCATAAGTCCAAAAAAATATCAGGAAGTGGGAGTTTTCAAGCTCCTAAGTTGTTGCACAGTTTTCAGCAAACCTGCTTGTTTTTCTGTAGACAACATCACACCTCTGTTTAAGGTGAAACTTTTTGTGGTTCCATCTTGTGTGATCCCTGTTCAAAGTAAAATATAACAAAAATATTTGGAAAAAATAAAAAAGTGGTTTCCTACTAGTCCTGGAGGGACAATCAGGGAAAAGAATAAAAACAATTGCCTGAGTTGCTCTTTGCCTGTTCTGTGAGTTCTATCCATTGTCCTTTGTTTCAACCTATTGTGATGCGCCTAGAACACGACTTAGCCAACAATTGTGACTTGTACTTTGGATACTTATTGAACTTTGCTAATCTGATTCTTTGATGCGTTGGAAAGGGGACAATGAAGCCGTTCTTTTGGTTCTAGTTCTAGCTCCAGAAGGTTCATGAATAATTCTGTGTGACTATGACAAGGTGCTGCGTCACCTGTTTGGGCCAACTTGGCCTTGTATCGTGTCGGGCCTTAAGCCCATGTTGTGGGCACCCCCCCTGGTCGCCCCCAACCCTAGGACACCTCTTTGGGTATAAAACTCAGAAGCCACTGCCTTTAGAATGTGGGTTTTGTTTAGTTCTAGTTTTTCATCGAGAAATTGAGATTGATTCATTGTAACTGTGATGCCAAATCCGTTTACAGTGATCCAGGGCCCCTGTTCTTGTTCTCCTGGCCTGTGATGACTAGACCGTTCAAATCAAGAGCCTAAACCTAATATTGATCTTTGCTTCATCCATATTTGCAATTTCAGATTGCGTGTTTACCGTTCTCTTGCTTGTGTTCTTCAATTCGCTTGTAGGGAAAGCCTTTTCAGCGAGGTCAATCAAGTTGTGCTTGGTTGATAACCAATGAAGTAGTGGTGTAGAGATTGCATGGTTTGAATCGTGTTTGTTTTTAAGCCGGATCGTCAATGTTGAGTCTCCATCAAATCGAGTTTATCTATACCTATCGGAAGATCAGGCCAGTGCTACATCATGTTGGATGTCATCAGCTTCTCTTTGACCTGCAAGTCACTGGAGTCGGTTTGCAAGACCCTCAGAGCTACTATTTTGAAGTCAGGGAGGGCAATACTAGTCACATATCAACCAGATCAAGATGGCTGGGGGATTGAGGATGACCTGAAAATAGGCAAGTTTGGTTTACACGATGTCTCCAATGCATTGTCCTTTTGCTGTGTGAATGAGGTTGCAACGTAGGATCTGGTTAGGTGGCAAGGGTGATTGACTAGTTACTACAAATACAAGCCTCGACTTGGAGCTCCTAAACCAAATAACCAAAACTAAGGTTACACTACCATCCTTTGGTAATAATCTGTCTGGTATAGAACTACCATCATATAGGGAACTTAGTGTAATATTTCCTCCATTTGCACGTGATGTCTGGTGCATCGTCCTTTCCCGGACGCCATCCCACAAGGATGGCTATGAGGCCATCGCACTTTTCTCTGATGGATTATTGACATACACAACACAAGGTGAACATGTTTGGAGGGTGTTGAAGAATCCAACTGACCATGATGACAACGCCTACAATCATTATCCAGAGGTTTTCTTTGATATCATAGTTTACCATGGATGGGTGATTGTTGTTGAAGAGGATGGTGACATATTTGCATGGGACATGAGAGGTTCTGGTATAGATGGCATCAGTGTAATATCTCCGCTGCCTTCTCCCTAGTGAGCGACGCCATCTCTCCCTCCCCATTTCCCATCTTCGCGTTCTTGTTCTTGTAGATCTTGCAAGGCGAATTTGGTGGTGGCTACTGACCGTCAGGCGGCGATTGGTAGATCTTGCAGGGAGATTGGTGATTAGTGTGGCGGTAATGCAACTCTATCTCACGTAGATCTTGCAGTGGGCGTCAGTTATACGGCAGCCAGCAATTTTGATGTCTAGTCCTTTTGACTTGCTGCGCCCTTTCAGCTCGAATATGTTTAGAATCTCATCCTCCCCCGAAACCTAGGTTTCAGCTGTCCCAGGTGCCTTCTCTACAATGGCCCTTCCCATTTCCTCGAGGAGATGATAGATAACTTTGTGCAGCAAAACCTAAATATTAAACATTAACAAGTCATATGACTGTAGCTAGGACGGCAGGACCCAAAAAGTTCAGTTTTGTTTTCATTCATGTGCCTAGTCTAGCTGTTTGGCTAAAATTAAATTGCAGGGTAGTCTGAAATTAAAGCCTCTTTCAGTCCTGTAATTTGACTATAGCAGTGCTGATCAGGCCATATGACTGATAGCTAGATCAGATCTATTCAATCCAGTTTTGATGGGAAATTGCAGTGTGCAACCTTTCCCTGTTCATTCTGTTGAGTTTCTTGGATGGATGGTGATAAACATGTGACGGCAAGAAGCATTACCTCAACTTACAGTTTCTGTAGCAAAAATATTATTTTAGCATTCATGTTTAAGTGCATTCTTTGCCTTAAACTGTTCTGAAAAAAATCTTTATATGTTTTATACTGGGTAGTGGATATGCCAGCTTCATGCTTTCCAATTTTCTATATATGTGTCATGAAAATTCAGTGTTTTCTATTATCAGAACAGTCTGCTTCAGTTTCTGTTTCTGTTCTTCTTTGCCGCCGCTGTCTTTTTTTTTTAGAACTACCGTTGATGTCCTAGGCAAGGCCAAATACAACCGTTCTAGACTTCTAGTCATCTACTAGGCATGGGTGCATGCATGACCACAGACCAGACAAGTATGCTATCGCTCTGTAGCCTTCTAGCCATCTGAGCATGGCCACAACATCCTATATGAGTTTCTTTGCTATCAGGTAATTGATGCGTTTGAATAGTTGGTAGTAGGCTTCTGCAGGTTCAGTATAACTGAGTATAGTGTCTTAAAAAAACTTCTCGGAACAATATGCTTGCTTTGTCAATCAAATTGCTCTTGAAGCAAAGATTATAGTCAATTATTGCAGCCTTGTGCTATTTTGTCAGGTGCTTTCCCTTTATACATAACAATGACATGCCAAACTGACATCCACTTTGCTGCTTAGGGAATGTTTAGTGCAGCAAACACCTCACCTGTCATTTATATTTGTGCTGACTTCTGTGTGATGTGCTGACTTGTAGATCCCACCAGCACCATTAAGAGTTGGGGAAGGTGAACCACCCCTTTTTGGATCCGGTACCAACTCCAGCAGGTATAGAATTCTATCTATGTTTAAGTCTTTTATTTTTTTCTATTTAACCTGTTTAGCCTTCCATTTTATCTATTTAGCTTCTATTTGACTATAAATTTATATGCTTTAGTTCTACAATGAATATCTCATTGAGAGATCATATTAGAAAGAGGAGGGAGGAAGAAGATGATGATATGATGATGTATCTATTCCCTGCCTTATATCTGATGGGTTCTGCTAGAGAAGGGGGTAAAGAAGAAACGTCATACATCATAAGAAACAGGAGAGGTTAAGGTTTGTCGACTCCTTGAGGGACATATCAAGAACTGTCAAGTTACATTTAGGATGGAACCCCACATCTTCAAAGAGTTGGCAACTTATCTTAGAAGGAAAAGGCTCGTTGTTGATACAAGGATTACGAAGGAGGAGAAGTTGGGTTTCTTCCTATACATGTTAAGTCGCAAAGCCTCATATGAGGATCTTGTAGTGACCTTTGGGCATAGCAATGACACCTTCCATCGTCACATCAACCATTTCTTCAAGAAGGTCATTCCCACACTTTCTCGTCGTTTCCTCCAGTCCCCCATCCTAATCAAGTGCATTCGAAAATCCAAGATAATCCTAGATTCTATCCATTCTTCAAGAATTATCTTGGTGCCATTGATGGAACTCATATCCCCATTTCCATATCCCCTGAGAAGCATTCTCCTTTTAGGAATAGGAAGGGCACACTAAGCATTAATGTGATGGTGGCATGTGATTTCGATCTCAACATCACTTTTATTTCTAGTGGATGGGAGGGATCAGCTACAGATTCCAGAGTGCTAAGATCGGCTATGAGCAAGGGCTTCCAGGTACCTCTAGGCAAATTCTATCTGGTTGATGGAGGGTATGCAAATACTCCATCTTTCCTCGCTCCATATCGAGGGGTTCGATACCATTTGAAAGAATTTGGAGCTGGACATCGAAGACCACAAAACTCAAAGGAGCTCTTCAACCATCGCCACGCACTACTAAGGAACCATGTCGAAATGACTTTGGGAGTGCTTAAGAAGCGCTTCCCCATTCTCAAAGTTGCCACCTTCCATACATTGAAAAATCAAGTGAAAATACCAATAGCTGCAGCCATCTTCCACGATCTAATCCGATTACTTCATGGAGATGAGGAATGGTTGGATCATAAGCCGGATAATATCGACCCAACACACTTTGTTTCTCTACCAAATGGCGATCAAATCAATGACTCAGGCACTGCACAAGGCAATGCTTTGAGAGATGCCATCACCCAAGAAATGTGGGTTCAGTACCAGCAACATGTAAATTAGTCTTCATGAATTAATAAGCTTGTATCATGAATAAATTGATGAATAAGTTAATAAGCTTGTATCATGCATTAGTTGATGGATAAGTTTTTTCTTTGAAAAGCGATGGTTGGAAAAGGCTCCCCAAAGCTCAATGTGATTTCAAGTGGGTCACCAAAGTTGAGTAGGTTCCTGCCTACAAAAAGTGCTACAAAAAAGAAGCCTTCTCCTAAATGCAGTGGGGCAAAGAGGAGTGGAGGTTCACCATGAGGTACAGTGTTTAATGTTTATTCATGCTTTCTTGTTAATTTTGTATGATTGATGCTATGAAATTTTTATTACTAATGCTTGACCATTGTTTACGTAGGAAAACAAAGAGCAGACTAGAACCCAACTCTTGAGAAATCACTTGTTGAAATTCTGCATGAGTATAAAGATAGTGGCTATAGAAGTGACAACGGTTGGAACACTGAAGGGTGGAACAAGATGGTGAAGAAGTTCCATCTGAGAAACAAGTCTGTCTCATACACAAAGGCACAAATTCAAGATAAAGAATGTCAGCTTAAGACAGACTACAAGATGCTCAAAGCAGCAAGAATGCAAAGTGGATCAAAATGGAATGAACAAAGAAATATGGTTGAAGGATCAGCAGCAATGTGGGAGAACCTCATGGTGGTAAGTTAATTTCTTGAATTAATTCTATGGATAACCTCATAGTGATAACTTTGTATTTGATCAATATGTTTTCAAATATGCAGACTTTCCCGAAAATCAAGAAGTTTTAAAACAACAAGGCAAGCTTTCCGCTCTTTGATGCTTTGGGAGAACTCTATGATGGTAAGTTTTGTATAGTAAGCTTTTTCCCAATCAAATCTCTATGACATAAAATAGGTGCTTGTCTTATTTCTTTGAATGCATTGTGCCAAATGTAGGTCATCTGGCTGAAGGGACATACAATTTCACTTCTATTGAGTCACAACGTGTGGAAGAGCCCCTTCACCAAATTGATGATGTAGAGGAAGAAGCTGAGGAAGAAGCCCTACAGGAAATTGAGATACGTGATGAAGAGGATGAAGAAAAGGATGTAAGAGATGAAGAGGAGGCAAGAAGTGGAGAACGAAGAATGGCAGCATCAAGAAAGAAACCAGAAGAGGAAGGACAAAGGTCTAGAAAGAGTGCAAAAATTGAAGCCATGATGGAGAGATTCCTGGAAATGAGGACAAAGCAAGTAGAAGATGAAGCTAAACAGCTAGCAAGAGAAAATGAGGCAAGAGATGAGGAAGCTGCTAAAGGTGATGAATACTCCATCAAAAGGTGCATATCGATCATTAACACAATGGAAGTGACCAAACAGGAAAAGGCCAAAGCTTATGCAATCTTCACCAAGAGCAAAGAAAATAGAGAGACTTTCATTTGTGCTAGTGAAGAAGATGAAGAATCCACTTTGATTTGGCTTAGGAATGAGATGGCCTAGCAGGTGAGATGAGATAAGCACATGCCTTCAGTTTGTTCATATGCCATTATTTGTTCAAAATTAATTTGCTCAAGACTGATATCAGTAACCTACTCTGGTCTACAGCCATGCTACCTACCTATCTATGTCGAATATTGCCATATATACATGTATCCAGAAATATCAATACTAGTTGCTTATTGTATGCGTCACACTTTGCACCTTTAAAGTTTGGAACTCATATGTGTAACTGGTAATCTACTATGTTTCATGAGACACAGCAGCAACATCTTTTTTGTGTGCCTACATAGTTTGTGATATGAGTCAAATCATTGTTCCTTTTTTTCCTTTTGCACAACAATATGCTATTAGGAAACATTTTCATATTCTGCTATATCTGGATGAACAAGTTCGCAATGGTTGTTATGTTGACCTTCAATAATCAAGTTAGTTTATTCTCTCTAACCAACTATTACTGGTATTTGTAGGGATGGAAATTTTTCCAAAAAGGAGATGTCTCAAGTTTGGTGAGCTCGAGTGCATGGGTACAGAAGCTCAGACACGGCAGGGAATAATCTGAATTCGAAAGCTCTCGTTGATCAAATGGAATCTCTAAAATCTGGCTTCAGCTGAAGTGCTCTGTACTCTCTAGCATGTGTTCTTTAGTAACAATTATAGTCTGCAGTAGTATGGGAAATTTTCTCTTTTTCCTTTTCAACATACTATATGATGATCCTTGATCATTGCTCATGTTCAATATTTATTTAAATTTTTGAATTGAAATCATTGCGTTGGTGAATCTGTGATTTTGTTGAATATTAAACTGAAATATTTAAGTACCATAATCAGGTAGTCTTGTTCTGGTACTCTTTAAATATTGAATATACGATTGGAATGGTTCCTGTCCAGCCGAACATAGCTTTTTATGGTCTCGAATGGTTCCTGGGCAGGATTTCAAACAGGTCAGGATTGAGTGAAGGAAGGGGATCCACTTGATCCTGGTCAGGAACGGTTCCTGGCCGGAACCAATCCAAAGGAAACGAACGAGGCCTAAAGTAACATCTTCTCAGCTGATAAAATCAACCAGCTTTCCAGGAGCCGATTAGTGCTAGCGACGCATGCAAAAATTGTTTCATGCTCCAATTCAGCATCCCACTAGGCCTGCCAAAAGGGTGTTGACACAAAAATCAGGCGGTGACTAACACACGAAAGGTCTGGGAGATTTGCTTCACTCTGGTGCAGGTCCTGTAGATCGGCGCGTGTGGTGTGCACGGGCGTGCCAGTCAGTTTGACCATTCAACTGACAAGGAGAAAATGATCCTTCCGAAGTTTGAGGCAACCGGCCGATCAGGCCGATATGATCCTGGCACCAACGGTGATGATGACGTAGCAAAATAAAGCATGGTGGATAAATGTATCGGCTATGAAGCCGATTCCAGTATCTTGATGAGCATGGGTGTCTCATCGGCTATCCAAGCTTATGCACCACAATTTAGCAAAAACCATTGACTAGAAAGCCGATAGGAAATAGAGTGCCATCGAGCTCTCACTCCACCATAGCCAGAGCCACAAGCCAATGAGATTCAAACTAACATCGCTACCAATATTTGTAGGTGAAACCATAGCGATGCGCCCGGTAGTTGCAGCCTAGAAACACTTAGCAGGACGTCAATTTAAATCCCGCCAGCTGATGAATCCAATCACAATGGAACTCAATTCTAACAGCACTCGAAGGATAACCAATATTAAGATGCAACAGGCTATTAAGTGATCTATCATCTACGATGATACGATCTAGAGCTAATTAAAGCAAACTAGACGGCAAGATGATAGAACAGATAAATATCAGCTAATGCAAACTTAATCAAGGTAGGATAACTGGTGAATACCGTAGATCGAGACAGAAGCGATGCGCCGCAAGTCAAAGATCCAAGATACTCGATAACTGGTAGATGAAACCAGACCCAACGACAACGATGCGCCCAGAAGTTGAAGTCTAGTACACCTGATGATGGGCACTTACAGCTTGCCGGAGATCGAGGTCAATGCAGCTCAGCTTGCTAGAAGGAACTCGTCGAGAAGCTACATTACTCCTGCTCCTAGGGCAATGGCGTGAAGCCGAAAGGTAGATACGTAAAGGTAAATATGTTGTATTGATCGTGTGATGAAAATTACAATGGCTAGGGGGTACATATTTATACCCTGGACCAATGACTCGTGGCTGAGCCATACACAAACTTGCCTAATACTAAATATCTAAACAAAAGGAAATATTAAGATACATGGACTCTAATTCCCTTTCTATAGAATCCTTGCTATTGAAGCCTTCTCCAATCCATCCGTACCACGACAGATCTACCTGCGTGATTAATCTGAACTATTCCCATGTGATGTATGCAAGGCAAATAAACACACATGTCGTATCCTTCCTTTTTTATTTAATCACCTTTGCTTATACGTGGAGGCTTTTTCCTTCAATCTTGCCTATTTTATTCTAATTACCTTGCCTGACCAATCCGATAGAACCAACTCTTGTATCATAATCCCGGACTCCACGTCTGACAGCTTTGTCCACGTTGGATCAAAAAACATAACGGAGGTTTGGTCTTCTCTTGAACGAACAGTCAATCGGCTAGCAAAAAATATCTCTGAACAGGCCATTATTCTGATCACCAGAAACTTGCCGATCACAGTCTGCATAGATGCTTGCAGCCGGCCATCTCTCACTCTGGATCTTATGGGATTTTATTGGTCAAAATCCGGTGTCAACAGCGCCTTAAAACAATACACACCAGAACCCTTTGCATTTGCTAAACACTGATCAATGGAAATCCCAAAGCTAGTGAAAGAGAAATGTGAGTTGAAGTACCGTATCTGTTTCCTGAAATATTTTGCATCCCTATCGGTTTGACTGGCAAACAACCAGCACAGCTCGTGCGGAACTTCTAGAATATATATGTGGACCTTCCCTTTCCTGCAACAGAAAGTAGAACATTCACCAGGGAATTTTTTCGCATTACAAAACTCACAATTTTTTACCTTTCTCAAAACGTGATGCTTTTTAGGAAGCTCCTTGTACACTCTATCAAATGGGACAGCAAGGTTGGAAGCCATTTCTGAATCTTTATAATACTCGTAATGGATATCTGAAACGGATGATAAATAACGTAAATTAAATTTCTTATGGTCGGGTAACAGAAACATCAGAAAAATATATCAGTACTTATATAACACATACATTGCTCAAAAAATACTCTAACTTCATCATCTTCTGACATCTCATCACCTAGTCAAGGATTTATCTGATCTAAATCATTGTCTGGGACAATGGAGAAGAAATTACAGTGAATTAGATGTAGAGAATGGATGTCGTACGTAGGTTTAAAATGTACCTTCTACACCATGTAAGGGATCATTTAAAATGTACCTTCTACACCTTGTAAGGGATCATCTGGTTCCCATATCTCATATGATCTGGCTCATCATCTTGTGTATGCATATTATCAGGATCATTGAAAACAGGGTGCACAGTCATTGCTGGCATTGACTGGACATTTTCACCTGCAATTAAAACACGACAATATAAATGATGCAATGTCTAGAGATAATGTGAGGAGAGCACAACAAGCATGCATTAGGACCCTACCACTTGTGAAAGTGACATACTAGTCATAGAATCAAGACATGAGCTGGGGATCAAGGTCAATGCTTCGCTCCCTATTTGTTTCATGCATGCAGCTGTATGAGGCCCATTGGAATAACGAACATGCGACACTACAACAATTTGACCACAATATTTGCACACAGACGTACCAGGAGTATGAAAGACAATGTTGGCACGCCGATCAATCTTAAGTCGATGGTTTTCCCTCTGATTTGCCCATTTTAAATTTCTTTCTTCAAGGGATAACCATCCATATTTCCTCTTCTTTTTTAACCTATCCTTCGTAAACATGAAATATTTTATAAAATACACTATAATCCACTACAAACTAAGGCACCGATAATGACTATCGTGTTTACCTTTTCCTAATAATCATATTTCCAAAAAAGTCAATTCATCACACCCACGATCTACGGTTGCACTTCTCTTGCATGCATATGTATCATTCCGATGGAGCCACTCGTCTTGATCATCCTCATCACCATTGTCACCTTCAACCAAAATACCAGACATAAAATAGAACAAAGTGTACCCAGGTGTTTGCACAAAAAAAAAGACATCGGAAAAAATTACCTGACAACAGTGTTCCAATAGACATTCCGACTACAGACAGATAAAAAAAATTTACAAAGAAGAATGGAATTAATAAAAAACAATACATAAAAAGTCTTGAAAATACAAAACCTAGATAAAGAGTAGGCACACAACTTGGATCAGGAGTTGGGTTTGCCAATCCGGAAACAACAGTTATTGAGGGGCTCTGCAAGGAAACAATTGATTGATTGATCAACGATTGAGCGGCTCTGGAAAGAGTTGGGTTTGCCAATCCGGAAACAGCATGACAAACTGGAATTATGAAATTCCAAGATTTAAGGAAGTTTGTCTAAAGATTATACGCGATTAAACAAAGTGTACCTAGGTGTTTGAAAAAAAAACGCATCGGAAAAAAATAACCTGAGAACGGTGTTCTGGTAAGCATTACGACTACAGATAGACAAATAATTTACAAAGGAGAATGGAATTAACACAAAAAACAATACATAAAAAGTCTTGAAAATACAGAATCTGGATCAGGAGTTGGCACACAACCTAGATCAGGAGTTAGGTTTGCCAATCTGGAAACAGCAGCGATTGAGGGGCTCTGAAAGGAAACAATTGATTGATTGATCAACGATTGTGCGGCTCTAGAAGGAGTTGGGTTTACTAATCCGGAAACAGTACGACAACCTGCAATTATAAAATTCCAAGATTTAAGAAATTATACTCTCGCTATTTTTATACTTGAATTCCATGTTCGTTTTGTCAAACCAGCTTCTGGTGTAATCACTAAGATTGCTGCAGACTGCCCTGATGAGAACCCTGATGTGGAAGATCTCCACGAGTATTTACAGCTGCTGCCAGTTTCTCAACTTTTTCACGTGCATAATCTTGCCTCCGCTTTGCATTCATGTCAGCTCTCACCTCAGATGGCAAGTTTGCATAGCTCTCACATCGTTTTGCCGTTTATGTTCCGTCACTGCTTGCATCTTAAATGAAACAAACAAGATCTTAAATAAAACAAACAAGATCTTAAACAAAACAAACAAGCTCAATCACAGAAACATAAAGAGAAACGTAAAACAAGCTTCATGTTAAATCATTATTGTTGGAATCGTCAAATCGCCTCTTACTACTGCGAGGTGCACGACGAGATGTGGTGTTCATAATATCCTGGAACGGAATTCGTTCGCTCATTGCAACAAATCTGTGATGACAACGTGGGTTAGAGAAACCATGTGAAGCATGCGTGGATTAGACAAACCATGTTTCATATACTCACCTACGTCTCACGGCCTAGTAATGTAGACCTGACGACCTGGTGTGCCGCTAAGAAGCCGTGGAGCCAAAACAATACATTGATCTCGTTGATCTCGCTTCTTGGACGCGCGGCCATGTCAGTATAGATTTATATAGCTACAACGATGATAAAAAAGGAAACTCGCGTTGATCAGGGGAAATTGAAAAGTGCGTATTTGATGAAGGGAAATAAATGATTGAAAAATCATGCGGTTATTGGTGGTAATTATTAGTTTTCATACAACACCACCACACGGTTGCTGGCGGGTAGAAAAATAAAAAAAAAGGCGCGGTGTCAAAAAAATGAGCGCGGGCGGGATTTAGGTCCTGTTTGGCATGGCCCCACTCCTAAACTCCAGCAACTACATAAAAAAATTCAGCCATACACCCCAACTCCAAAACTCCATGGAGTTGCCAACTCCATGGAGCTGTAGTGCAAATGGAGGTGGATTTCGGAGCACCTCTTTTGCTGCTCCAGAAACCTCTCTTTTGAACCTCCTCGTGGAGTTGGTGGGTAATTACCCACCAATGCCACTGGTTACACAAAAAAACGTTTCATTCTATTCTCCCTTCTATTCTCCCGAGCCCCACTTGCCGCCAGAGCCCCGCCTGTCGTCGCCCCTGTGGCCAGCCGGCCCCGCCGCCCGTCGCCGCCCCGCCGCCCGTCCCGCCGCCCGCCGTCCGCCGTCCAACCTCGCCCCCGTCGCTGCCCACCCCGCCGCCCGCCGCCCAGCCCCGCCGCCCGTCACCGCCCTCGTCGTCGTCCACCCCGCCGCCTGCCGCCCAGCCCACCCCGCCACCCGTGGAGGGTCTTGTTGGGATACGAGGTAGGCTACACTAGCGCAAATCAAAATTTCTACCGCGTATAACCAGGAAGAACTGCCGTATAAGGATCACGGGATTACCACTCGACGCACTACTGGTGCGGAAGATGTAGATATGCGTCGATGCAGTGAAGACGATCACGTAGTCGTACGTAGTCGATCAACATAGTCGTACGTAGTCGATCACGTCCAGCAGCTCCTCAGCAGCTCGTCCACGTGCACAGCAAGATCGCCTCCGGTACCGCGGCTCGTCGTCGGCTCGTCGTGGCTCGTCGGCGGCTCGTCGATGGCTCGTCCAAGTGCTGCAGGCGCAACACCTCCAAGGTATCCACACGTGCAGGGAGGAAGCGTCGCAAGCCGGACTGCTAGATCCGCGAGTTGCAACAGGCGAGGGCGTGGGAGGCGCGGCAGGTGTGTTTCGCCAAAAGGTGTAAACCCTAGGGCGCCCCCTCCCCTCTATTTATAGAGGTTCCTGATGGGCCTCTGGATCCGAGGCCCATTAGTACTCCTAAACCTAATCCAACTCGGATCAGATCCGAATTGGGCTTCCAGCCCCTTAAGTGTGTGACCCTATGGGTTCGGTTACGTATAGACATGGCCCGAGTACTCCTACTCGGCCCAATAGTCGGTAGCGGCCTCTAGCAAGACGTGCCAACTCCTATACGCACACGAAGATCATATCAGACGAACCATCACAACATAATATACATGCTATTCCCTTTGCCTCACGATATTTGGTCTAGCTTCAAGCCGACCGCTCTTTCTCGATCCTGTGATTCGGAATCCCTTTGTAGGTTAACTCTTAACCGTACGTAGCATGGCCATGCATTTTCGGATCCGATCACTCGAGGGGCCCAGAGATATCACTCTCAATCAGAGAGGGGCAAATCCCATCTTGATTGACCATGTCTCATAGCATGCTTCTTGACAAACCCGAAAGCTACCTTTATAACTACCCTGTTACGGCGTAGCGTTTGATAGCCCCTAAGTAGGTCGATCCACATCTAGAATACATGCGACAATCTCAGGTCTAAGGACAAAGCGTATATGTTGTTTAAAGAGAGAACTACTTCTCGTGTTGGGTCAGTCCTAACACATGTCTCCACATGTGTCCACATTATTAGTTCAACATCTCCATGTCCATGACTTGTGAAACATAGTCATCAACTAATACATGTGCTAGTCTAATATTCATGTGTGTCCTCACATGAACTCCGACTAGGGACAACTTTAGAATAACCATACAAGTAAAGAGTTTCACATACAATTCACATAATTGCAAATCAATTCAAGTAGCCTTTAATGGATATTCAATGAACACAATATACAAATCATGGATACAAATGGAATATCATCATTTCTATGATTGCCTCTAGGGCATACCTCCAACAGGTCTCCCGTGTGCGGCACAGTGCAGTGGAAAAAGGGGAAGAAGAAGATGGGATAGAGAGGATGACAAGTGGGACCTTAATTGGGGGGCAACAATGGCAATCCACACTGAAATCGATCTTTTTTTGAGCTGAGAGCACCTATCTAGCCAAACACCCCATTTTTGTTCTGAAGTTTTGGAGCGAAGCTGGCTTCATGTAGAGTTCTGGAGTGGAGCAGCTCCACCCGGAGTTGGAGCCATGCCAAACAAGGCCTTAGAACGGCAGGATTACGACGAAATGAACCCCCTCGTCGTAATCTTCTACAGGGGAATACCTGAACAGTGAGTCCTCCTCGAGAGGTACGTAGGTATAACTCTTGGTGGGAATTGACATCAATTCTCTCACTTTTTAGAGTATAGATATGTTTGTGAAAGGAATGTAATTATTTTAAGCAATATTCTACAAGATGTATTTCTTCCTTTACTTCCTATACTCCAATTCCATTTTGGGCCTGCGCACGCTTTTATTCTGGACCGAGCCCATACACCTACCCTCTCCTGTTTGGGCCGTATCCTGGGCTAACCTGTCGGCCTCTGGTTTATTTTGGGCCATAATTTAGAGATTTGGTTTCAACAAAATTTCTGTATGATTTGTTCTTTTATCCTATTTAGCTAGATTATTTATTTTTGCTGCAAAGACCATCAGGATTAAATAAAAGTGTCTAGTTAAGATTTCCTTTAAAACCCAATGCTTACTGCATTTGAACCATCCGGCACATTTTTAGTTCCTTACCATAACTTCCATTGCAGTTTGTAGGAAGCCTTTCAGCTGTGCAAGTAATAAGTTGAAGGTTACTTAATCTGCACAAATGTCACCTTAGCGTTAGCATGGTGGGTATTAGAGTTAGAAGTCCTCCTGATAATTGCAACAAGAAATGGGCTTTCTTTTTTTTAGATAGTAAGAAATGGGCTTTCTTAAGGTGGGTCTACCACCAGGAAGCCCAACCCACAAAGCTCACACAAGCAAGACCGTCAAACTGCAAAAAGCGTGAAAACTCCTGTGCCCAATCCAGGTCTTGATGGCCCACTTACCTCATCCACCTCCCTCCTTGGTCACGAACGCCGGCCTCCGCCTCGTCGCCCCCGTCGGCTAGCATGACCGCCGCAACCACCTTCCCCGCCCATGCGCGTCGCCCTTCAGGTTCTAGGGCGGCCTGTGCCCGTGCGATCTACGCGGTGGCGCATTTCTATGATTACCCATTGAACCTTATCTCTTAATGGTGATGAAAATCCTTTTTCATGTCCTTAGATTTCTGCCGCGCTGTGCCGGTCACTGAGGATTTCCTTAGATTTCATTCTTGTTAGGTTGTATGCATTTTATCATACCTTCTCTTTTGGTCGATTCTGCCATGAATTTGAAAATTGGGGATTCTATGATCACTGTAGCCAAGATTATGGAGAAAGGAACAGTAGTTGTACATCGTAAGTGTTTGCAGTTTTCACTCAAAAGTGACAGGCAAGTGATTGATGTTCATAAAACTACAGGCTGGGAAACATGTTATATTTTTTTTCTGAATGACTTTCAGAAACTACATTCTGGTAGTAGGCAGGAAAGCTAATGATGGTCCCATTAGCCTGGCTTTTCTTCTTTCATATAAAGCATGATTGATGAATACTTTATTATATAATAGTGGGAGAGCGTGGAGCTTTGATTTGGAATCAATTCTTCTTTATGCAGTCTGTAGATAACGCTATCGCTAGGTGAGTGCACAGCCAGCAAAATAAAGGAAGGTAAAGTCAAATAGTTTTCTTTTTCCACGATTGATGACACCATTGATGATTACCACCAGTCCCAGCACATTATAAATTTCTTTTTCCACGAAGTTCGTCTCCTTCTTTCTGAAGATCCCATTTTTCGTGGCATCAACAGCCTAACTTGTCCTGCAATAGATCAATTCCCTCAGTGCATCACCCTTCCATTCAGATCTCAACAAGCTCAGCCACCACCAGTACATCCTCTTCTCTTGCCCATGCAGATCCTTCTGTCACTGCTCACTGGCATGAACAAGAGGGATGGAAATATTCTCCTAGGATCTCTGAGCACTGGGGATTGTTTTCTGAAGGTATGTGCTGCTGCAGTTACAGTCTATAATGATTAATGAGCAGGACTTGATGGTTTCATCTTGTAGATCTCTTGATTAAAAGCCATGTTGAATGTTGCATAAAACTATTTTCATAGCCTTCGGTTAAGATTGAGCTGAGCTCCTTTTCCTCTCATCCTTGTTCAATACCATCCACAACCTTGGGTTGGAATTGGGGATTCATCTATTTATTATTGGAAGTCTTCCGTTTTCAGATTAACTAGAACATTTTGGTTATCTCACTCCTTTCTTTGGTTTGATTTTCCAGTTAGTACTGAGTACACACTAATTGGGGTAGAAATTTAGAGCAAAAAGATCATGGTTTATGAAGCTAGGTGCACTAGAAGTGCTCCACTTTATGTTGCATGCCAGCATGGTACTCATTTTGACTAGACTGTTAAAATTGTCCAATGATTTTGATGAACTATTGTCTTCAAATATGCAGAATCACTTATCAAGGTCACATAAACTGGATTTCAGAACATAAAGCACAATCATGTTTATTGAAGTCTTTACTGCACAGAATTTGCTTACGTATCACAGTTAATTAGTGCTAAATATCTGAGTAGATATCTTAGAATCTGCTTATTGGGCACAGTTAACATACTCTTCATTTCATTTATCTCCAACTGCATCATGTTTTTTGAAGTTTGCAGTTTTAATCGTCAATTCCTGCAATTTAGCAGGTCTTCTGAGGCTCTGACTGCATAAGCAAATTAAACAACCCCCAAAGCCAAAAGGATACCACTGCACTGCCTCCATTGAGCAAAATGGAGCTTGCTCTTGGTACAGCAAACTGGTTCCTCGGGAAGGTGCTAAACAAGCTTCCAGCAAGTTAGTGGAAGCGTGGGTCGCAAGCTCGGGGCTCAATGGCAATATGGAAGCTATCAAAAGAAAGCTGTGGTACACACATGGCATTCTGCATGAAGCCCAGAAGAGAGATGTGAGCGATAACCAGGGCTTACTGGTGCTGTTGCACCAGTTATGCAACACAGCTGATCAGGCAGAGGATATACTGGATGAGTTGGACTATTACCTCACCCAGGACAAGCTTGATAACACCCATGAGGCTGCTGCAGATGTGCATGTTGTCCTTGATGGTTTTACCTTTCATGCACGCCATGTTGGTCGCCATTTTATGCGTAAATGGCTCTCATGCTGCTTGTCTTCTCATGGATCTGAACATGGTAGTGGTGATGACAGTGGTGGTGATGATGTCAACACTATTACTGGTCCACCTAGGCCACTTTTCAATAGAGTGAACATGTCCAAGAGAATCAAGTTACTGATAGAGAACATGCAAGATCTCTGTGGTCAGGTCTCAGATCTGTTGAAACTGAACATTTCCAGCCTTCCGCAGGACATGGCAGTTGCTTCGCAATGACCTGTTACGACCTCAATGTGTACAGAAGTCACACTGTTTGGAAGAGAAACCTTGTTTGATAAACTGGTTGATGACATGACAGCTGGTCAATATCACCTTAAAAGACTGTCAATTCTTCCTGTTGTCGGTCCTCCTGGCATTGGAAAGACAACTTTGACTCAGCATTTGTGCAATGACCCAAGAATACAGGAACAATTCTCCATCATAATTTGGATTTGTGTGTGACTTAATTTTAGTGTGCACAGGCTCACTAATGAAATTTTCAGGTGCACTGAAAATGAAGGCAGCAGTGGAGCACGTGAACTGACAAATTTGGATCAACTTCAAAAATTAATTGAAAGAGGATTGAAGGCAAAAAGGTTTTTAGGCATCGGATGATATGTGGACTTGCAAAAGTGAGATTGAATGGAGAACACTATTAGCTCCACTCACAAAGGCGGAAGTAGATGGCAACATGATTATGGTCACAACAAGATTTCACAATATAGCAGAATTGGTGGAAACTACAAATCCAATAATTCTGGAAGGTTTGGAGCCTAAAGAGTTATGGAAGTTCTTTCTTGCATGCACATTTGATGACTACAGAACAGAGAAGGACGAGGATTTACTTGATATTGGAAGAAAAATTGTAGAGAAACTGAAATTCTCTCCTCTTGCAGCCAGAACTGTTGGTCGATTATTGAAGAAAGATTTCACACGGGAGCACTGGATGAGAGTTCTTGAAAGAAAAGAGTGGGGATATCAAAAAGGCGATGAGGATATCATGCCGGCACTGAGGATAAGCTATCACTATCTTCCTTTTCATCTGAAAAAATGTTTTCAATTATGTGCTCTTTTCCTTGAGGATTATGAGTTTGATGGTCTAGAATTGATTAATATGTGGAAGGCACTGGGAATTATTGATTTAAGTGGTCAAAACACTAGCATCGAACAAGTAGGGCTGCAATATCTTAACACATTAGTGAACACTGGCATCTTCAGTAAAGTAAACAAAGAAACATATTCCTACTATGTTGTGCATGATTTGTTCCACGAATTAGCACAATGCATTTCATCATATGATTGCATGAGAATAGATTGCTCCAATATTAGATATGAAAGCGCCCAATCATCAATCTGCCATATATCATTCATTGCACAAGATAGCACCACCTACAGTGAGGGATCAGAGTTTTATGAAAACATTAGAAAGGAAACAGACAAACTTAAACAAACACTAGATATTGGAAATTTACGTACTTTGTTGTTTATTGGAAAATATACTGCAAGCTTTGATAAAATTTTCCAAGACATGTTTAAAGAACTGAAAGCTCTGCATGTTCTAAGCTTAGTTTCAATACCTTCAAACTTTTACCACACAGATTTTCAAAACTCATCCACCTTCGTTATCTTAAAATCCAGTTACCATTTGGTTCGGTTACTTCTTTGCCTGACACAATCACAAGATTTTATGACTTGGAGTTTTTCGATCTGAAGGGGTGGGATGGTGATTCTAGTTTACCTAGAGGCATGAGCCGTCTTGTCAATTTACGCCATCTTCTTTCTCATAAAGAACTGCACTGCAAAATTCCTGGGGTTGGAAAAATGAAGTTTTTACAAGAGTTGAGAAAATTCCAAGTTAGGAAACATGACATTGGATTTGAACTACGTGAGTTGGAAGAATTGAAAGAACTCGGAGGGTCACTCAGCATATGTAATCTCGAAAATGTCAAAACAAAGGGAGATGCTGCTAGAGCTAAACTAATGTTGAAAGATAAGCTAGATAAGTTGAAACTAGTCTGGGATAGCCAGAGGAACAGGAAGCCAACTCTGGAAGCAGATGTTCTTGAGAGTCTTAGGCCACATCCCAATCTTAGAGAGCTTTGTATTAAAGATCATGGGGGCTCAACATATCCAACATGGTTGCGTGCTGACAGCTCCATTAAAATGTTAAAGTCCCTACATCTACATGGTGTTTCGTGGACAACTCTACCACCTTTTGGGCACATGTCACATCTCATGGAACTCAAGTTGGAGAAAATTTCTTCAATGCATCAGTTTGGAGGAACTGAATTTGGACATATTACTGATAGAAGCTTCCAAAAGTTGGCGGTACTTAAGTTGACTGATATGCCACAACTTGAAAAATGGGTTGGAGAAGATACTCAGCGTTTGTTTCATCAGCTCAGAAAGCTTGCTATTACAAACTGCCCAAAACTTACCGAACTATCTTTCTCAGTTTGCACTGGTTCCTCCCCACAAGATTCTAACACAACTTGGTTTCCCAATTTGCGTGAGCTTGTGATAGAGGCCTGCCCACAGTTGTCTCTACCTCCCCTTCCACATACTTCAACAATTGATCATGTTAGTGTCCAAACTACAGAAGGCAGCTTCTCCTATCATAGGAAGGACCTGGTGATTGATGCTTACAACCGAGCTTTGGCTTTCCACAATATGCATAAACTGGAAGAGCTATATGCTTGCAAGATCTCACTTTTGTCACTGACAGGTCTCCAGAAGCTAACTTCCTTGAGAAAATTGGATATAAGGTATTGTGGCAGTGTGCTATGTGATGCTAATCTGGGCGGAGTTATTGCCCTTCCTGTTAAATCTCTCATGATTTATGACTCTGCTATCACAGGAAAAGAATTGTCAAACCTTCTCAAATGTTGCTCTGATCTTACATATTTGGAGGTATTTGATTGTCCAAATATAACAAGATTGTGCAGAACACATGATTTGGAAAGGGAGGATGAGGTTGAGGAAGGCTTGCTTTCATTCCCTTCCCATCTTTCCATCTCACTGCTCAAGTTAGAGATCTGCAACTGTAAGAAACTGTTTCTGCATCCAGAGGATGGAGGAATAGGGCACCTCACATCCCTCCAGTCATTACAAATACAGGGATGTGACGAGTTATTGTCATGGTGGTCCATGGAAGAAGCGATTGTCCACAGGCCTTTCCCTACATTCCTCAGAAAGCTTATTATTAGATAAGTATCGAGCTTGAAGGCAATGTATTTACTGTCAAATCTCAGATGTCTTACCCATCTAGAAATAGTTGACTGTAATAATCTGAACATTGATGGGTTTGATCCTCTCCTCGCTCAATGCCTCACTAAACTTGTGTTTGTCAACCATCACGATTGATTCTCCTCAGTAACAGCTAATCTGATCTCAGCAGTAGCAAGGACAAAGGTGACAGGTTCAATTCAATTGGAGGAGCTTAGAATAGATAACATTTCTGAACTTCTGGTATATCCCATTTGCGAGCATCTCTCTGCCACCCTCCACACCTTATGCTTTCAATTTGACAACCGGATGCAGATCTTCACAGAAGAACAAGAGCTGGCACTTCAGCTCCTCACCAACATCCAAAATCTCTATTTTAGGGGCTGCCAGAGTCTGCAATCCCTGCCTGCAGGGTTTTATCGCCTTTTTTTCCCTTAAGGTGCTACTGATCGACACATGTCCTGGCATTCAGTCACTGCCTAAAGAGGGTCTCCCCACTTCACTTGAACAACTAGAAGTCTACAATTGCAGTAAGGAGTTGAAGGAACATTGCAAGAAATTGAAAGTTGAAAAGCTCAAACTGTACTAACGTATGGTAAATACATTATACACATACTCCCCTGATTCTTTTTTATATTCCCCAAAATACTTTATGTGCAGTTTCTTTCACTAACTGTGAGTTATTTGCAGGTTGTTAGGGAAGTTCCTGGTCATATCTGGATTGCAACCAGCAAAGAGAGTGGTGAAACTGGTATGGTGCCACAATCCATTTCCACAATCCATTGTAATTTCTATTTGAATTGCGATGAGTTCAACAAAGTAAGGCCCATTCTATATGAACTAACATACAAGTTCTTGGTCTAAAATCTGTTTGGTTATTTGTAATACAAAAAAGTGACCTTGAACTGTATGTTGCTAAGTTAGAGAAGGTTTGTATGGTTATTTGCAAATGTGAGCATGGTTGGCAATCTGGCATATATCATGCCCCACATTTTTTTTTCAACTTATTTTAGCATATTCACCATGCAGGCATCTATTTGACAGGTTAAGATCAAGAAAATGAAGGGGAATGGAACATGAATAATCCAAATGGTGAGAAATTCGTGAGACAGAGCCACTGACTTTTCCTTGCAATTCAGATATCTGAAGACTTGGTTTTACCCTGTCGCAGGTTATGCTGGTTGGACTTGGTTCAGATATCTGAAGACTGAAGTCTTTATTTTTTATATGATATGCTGGTTGGACTTGGTTCAAAATTTCTGTATTTACTTATTAATGTGTTCTGGCTGTATATAGTTCATGCATTTGATGTATCTGTTTTATGATATGTTATTAGGATCACAATTTGGGGGTTGAACACCATCATTAATTACAACAAGGGTCTCTTTATATATACACATGTTCTCGATGAACAATGTTTAATAAACTATATTTCTCGCCAAAACAGGGTGCACATGAAACCCCAAACTACTACAATTCCATCACCACCGACCAGACTGACAATTGGTGTGTATCCTACCATTTTGCCATGCAGCCATCAAGAATTTTTTTTTTAGATGCACTGATAATTCCTGCTGCTGTTCAATTTGGATGTATGAGCAAGAAAGACCTTGCCTTGTTCAAGGCCATTCTCAGCAGAGGATTTCAGTGCAACACCAACCATTTTTCTTGCCTTACTACTGGCTGAACTGCCTGAGCAGTGAGCACTGCGTCAGCATATCACTTGGTCATGCTTTTTATCAAGAAAGAGGTGCACCATGAGCTACATGCCACTCAACCAATGGTGGATTTTGGCTCAAGATTCAAGTAATTACACAGAGAAACAAATAAATCAGTATTATACCAATAATTAATTTGGTATGTTGTTCTCTTTTCCATAATTACCTTTATTTCATTCACGGCTCACACCATAACATGCATGGTAGCACAACTAGATGCAATACAAGTGCATGGCCTCGAAATGTTTTGAGTACTTTAGTTTCAATTCTTCCACCAGTGCTGCTGTACGATGAGCAGAAGTTAGCCAATCTTCTTGTTGGATTCGCAGAGGTATGCCCATGCGACAACTGCAGCAGCAACTGCAACCCCAGCTGCAGCTTGTACCAGCAAGGACTTCTGTTTATTTCCGGATTTGCACGAGAAAGCAGAGCGAGGGGGCGTGAAGCACATCTCGGAGAGCTTCTTGTGTGATTCTGCGTAGTCCCTAAAGAAGGCCTCTTCATCCTGCGAGTGAAGATTGAAAAAAATGTTCAGTGAACTAACAAGGATTAATGTCAAGTATTTTTAGTATTGAAGTTTAAGATTGCAGGAATTTTGTCACTCCATGGGCAGAAAATCAAAAGTAAATAAAATGCAAAAAGTATCACTATCAACCTGATAGATGCTTTGGCTAAACAATTCGAGCTTATGAGAAAACAACTACTACTGTTTCAGGAGCCGTTGGAGCATGAATGGAAGATGGGAACTGAATTGTATGAACCTTGGCATATTTTTCAACATAGCACCGGAATTCAGGATCTTCCACAAGAGCCTTGTCAGTAGGGAGCTTCAAGAGCCCTTCAGAGTCACCTTTCAGCAGTTCACTGTATCATACAAAGCGACGAAAACAGTGTGACATTACTGCACAATCTTAAAAGAAAAAGGTAATACAATCCTGCTCCTATTTGTTGAACAAGTGATATTTAGGCAAGGCTTACACGAAATAGGAATTGTCAAATTTCAGTGGATCTTTAGTCCATGCTCCATCAAATCCTGACCTCTCTGGATGTGCCCTGCCCTGAAAATTGTATCATCGGGATGCACATTTCAAATAAAATAAGAATCAACTATGATACTCTAATTCAGAGCATGTTAATCCTTTTTAACCTTTCAATACTCAAAACAAACGTGCTTGCTATATACATGTACATGAAAACAGTATTATTATGTTATATACCAGAGTATGGCCACCAGAAAGTGCCACTATGTCCTTGTCAGACAAGCCCATCCGGTAGAAGACGTCTCGAATGTGCGAAGCACCTAAGCACCAATACAAAGTTCAAGAAAAAGAAAAATAAACATTATCAGTAATTTTGTTGGAAGCAACCTCTTATTTACAGTAGATCAGCAGGATTCTTTTGCGTTGCAAATTTCCAATTGCGAGGTTGTAGCCCTTGTTTCGTTCGGAAAGAGCAAACATATGTTGAAAGATCATATTGAAAATCATTGAACAGCACTGTACTAGATAGTGCCAGTGATGTGTTGGGAAGCTACCTTGCTTTGCATCCGGCAAGCGTCCTTCCTCTGGACAAACTGAAGAATCCTGGTCAAACATGGAAAGGTAGTAAGAAACTTTGACATGATATACTCCTTTCGTTTCGCTGATAAAGTGTGGTAATCTCGTGTACTGACTCACCTTCCTGCCAGGAACGAAATCGATGGTTGGTCCACCAGTAACTTCGACGGCAACAACTCCAGCGAGCTGGTCAGCAAAACAGTATTAGATATGGTATGATATCATTGAGTAATAATCTGTGCGGATGTAGTTGTGTTACCTGATACAGGTCTGCATATGTGATCTTGGGGTGCTTCTGTTTTATTGGCTCTGCGCAGGAGGAAGCAGGACTAGGGTGTTAAGACTTCATCCATTTGATGATAGGCGTTTCAAAAGCACCAGGAGGCTACTCCAAATATATTCACTTGGGACTACAGAGAGGAGCAAGATGTATCTGATGGAAGAAGTACTGACCTAAAAGGTCAATGGCAATCTTGATCCCTGCATTTGCGCCGTGGCTGTACTCCTGCTGGAACCTAATGGAGCCGTTGGGGCCTCCAGTCTTGGTCTTGGCGTCGTAAGTGCCGGCGTCATGCCATCTGCAAGACCGATCGCCATTGGTTGTTCCGCAAGGAAATGTTTGCAAATTAGACCACACATGGGGGACATGAGGCTGAGGACGTACGCTAGGCGGAGCATGATGGGTGCGCAATTCTTGCTGGCGATGAGGGCACGGAGGTCCCGCCGTGCCTTCTCGATCTCCGCCATGTACTCTGAGTCCACCATGGGCGCTGCCTCTGACATTGCTGCTGAACTGATCGCTCTGTGGAAACAGAACCACCGAAGATGAAGCAGTTGGCCAAGCCAAGAAACAGGGGAGCTCTGCTCTGGTTTGGACTTTAAAGCAGGATGGAGAAGCAGGGGAACTCTGGTTTTGTAGGAAAGGGAGGGAGAAAAGGGAGGGAAAAGAAGAATCGAATGGAGTGGATGCGTGGAGAAAGCAAGGGATGTCTCCAGACGTGAGCAAACGTGTTTTGGAGGGGAGGATCTGCGTTGAATTGGTTTGATTGGATACTCAAGGCTTCAGATCTTTCTACCACATTCGTTTCTTCTGATCTGATTGGTCATTGTCAAATCACCTGCTGTAAAATTCGCAACAGGTCTAGAAACTGCAGCTACCGAAGGAAGAGCATGCCACTAATATGTTCCTCTTTCAAATTTACTGATCACTCTTGACTGTAACAGGTCACACTTAGCAGGTTATTAGATGGTATTGTCTCCGGCTCTCCGCGTTTCTCTTCTTTAATTTACAACTTAGTAGCTTTGTGCTTCAAGAACAAGAGAGAAGTTTGTGTACTTGTGGTTTTGAACATTTGATTCAGTCTTTCAAGGACCATTCTTATGCTCTCAAGTCTCAAATTCCGAGCATCATGACAATTTTAACTGAATTAATAGTCAAATCTCAACATTTTTTCACTGAGTTAAACTGTTTTTTTTTTGGGATTTCGGTTGTTTCCACTGTAGCAATTACCTTGAGCTTGAGGGTACCTGTATCTCATAGTGAGAGTTCCACTGAGACGTTTTAATTTCAACGAACATCATGGCAATTTTCGTCAGAATTTGAATTTCAAGTTTTCAGATTTTCTGACACCACTACAAGTCCAACGCCAAGTTTCAACAAAGCCTAGGATTGCCAAACAAATTAGGCAAAATAGTCATATCATGGCAATTTTCGTCAGAATTTGAATTTCAAGTTTTCAGATTTTCTGACACCACTACAAGTCCAACGCCAAGTTTCAACAAAGCCTAGGATTGCCAAACAAATTAGGCAAAATAGTCATTTTAGTCCCTCAACTTTGCTCCAAGGGTTAAGTCATTCTCAAACTTTTAGATCAGTCAATCTAGTCCCTCAACTTTTTATGTTTAGGTTAAATTCGTCCTTGTGCTGATGTGAGGCTTCATATTAGCATGAGACTAATACGAAAAGTCACTTTTACCCTAACTCCTTCCCTCAATTTATCATCGTTTGCGTTGACCAGGTCCGAATGAATTGAGTGTAAGTCAATGCACGCTCCTAGTGTGTGATGAACAAACTAATTTTTATAATCTTCATCATCATCCCTTTATGACAAATCAAACCATTTCGTGGTAATGAAATGGTGCACGTAAACTTCAGCTTTAGAATTAGTCACGGGTCAGGATAGGGATTAAGCTTAGTCCTAATTATTTTGCCCACACGCACATACATCGTGACCCACGATTATTATACAGCACATACATGGAGCATTGGCCCATCTACAAGCAAATCCCAAAATTGTTTGTGCAACGGCATTAACATGCATGCCTAAACTTCTTGATTAGAGCTATCATTTTATCACTTTTGGGAGTAGTGTACATGATGCAGCAGCTACGCCGCAAGTACCAGTACCAAGAGCAAAGTGTTTTTTCCTGTCAAACTGCAGCTAAATGAGGATGAGAAGAAGCCAAGGGTAAAAATGACCTCTTGCATTAGTCTTTAGCATAAAGTGCATGCTAAAGTGCCACATCAGTACGAGAACAAATTTGATCTAAAAATAAAAGTTGAGGGATTAGATTGGACGATCTGAAAGTTGAGGAACGAATTTGACCCTTGGGATGAAGTTGAGTGACCAAAATGCTTATTTTGCCAATAATTTTCAAGAACTGGCAGCACAGGCTTTGAGAAAGATAAAGGAGGAGAGGGATTTACCATATCAAATGTTTCCTGAGCTTCCAATAGATTACTAAGTAGTGATCACCAATAAAAGAAAAAAATATTTCTCCTTTAATTTTTAAATATTTAGTTACTTGTTGTAAAAAGTTAAGTCAACAAGAAAAATGTTAGTTCAACATTTCTTATAAGAAATAGTTGAAATAACAAATCTCAGATAAAAACATTGAATCAATTCGGACTAAAAAATGTTAGTCAATAAGAAATAGACATGGGAAGGAACATCCCAAAATTGGAAGATGTGGAAACTACTAGCCCCCAAAAGGAAAGACGTAGGACCACATGAGGAAATTTGCTAAAAATTAAAGAATGGTGGGGGGATATTGGCTAAAAACAGAAATTGACCACTACTTGGACAAGTAGGGGTGCCCCAGCAAATAGCAAAATCCGTCATTTACACGTGTGATAGTTACTTGGACATAATATATGAAAAATGTAAACTAAAGATTATACGGATGCATCTTGTTCATTTTGAGGTAGAAACTCAATTTCTGATGCATCTTACAGTAGTGCCGTGATGCTTACAGTTTTTTGAGCAATCAACAAAATTATTTTTAGTTTACGAGAACGGTGTTGCGCATTTTCCATCATGAAGAAGAGAGTCCGACCAAGTTACAAAGTTCCAATCCGTCTCTAAACTTGCTTCTAACGAGATATGACATGGAAACTCGTCTTCAACCTGTTTACCATTGCGATTGAAACTGAACCTGCAACAACGACACTTACTGCTCCATCGGCAACACGGATCAATCCAGCTCTCTGCACCGAAGATCTTCCTCCTCCATGATCTTCTTCACCAACTGCGTTGCTTAGATAGGGTGACCTCTAAGAGCCCCAATCATTTCTTTCGTTCCATAGAAGCCAAGCGGTTAGCAACACCAGCCAGGGAACCGAAGGTTTCTCTTCCAAACCTCTGTACCCTCCTGCAGGAAGACAACCACCAAGGCACCAAGACACGATGTGGTTCGTCGTCGGCTGCCAGCGTCAGACCTTGCCATTGATCAACGTAGAATTCTCTACCAAAGTTTAACCGAAGTGCGGAGAACATAACTGCTGCACTCAAACCTTAAAAATGAAGTTCAAGATAACTTCGTTGTGAGCTCTATACGGATTGTACAAGTCCTACGATGGACATCCTTATTGTTCTGCTATAGCCTACATGTGATGTGACAGCCTACTTTATTTAACTAGTAATACTCAGATCAGAAGAGAAGTTCTAGATAACTGCCACAAGAGTTGAAGCCCAAAGGTCTAGTCTTCTTTGGGGTGAAGTTCAGCATAATCACCAGGGCCATAGATTCCAAATAAATCCGCGAAAAATCCTTTCTTCCTTCTAGGGTTGCACCCCATATCCCGGCATAGCTGATCATTGTACCAGATGTGAAGGAGTCCGACGCAGGACCTGCGAAAGTACCTGCCAGCATACCTTTTCATGTACTTCTCCCATTCCAGGACATCGTTCTGCATTGCTGCCACACTTGGTAATCTGATGCCACCATCCAAGAAATGCGCCAGCCACTTGGCTCGAAGTTCTGACGTGTACAGATTTGCAATGCTCTCTGAATAACCGAGAACAGCAAGCTGCGGTATCTTAGGATGTATACACTCCCTGTGAATTACATGTCGCAGATCAAAGAAAATGGTTTAAACGAAGAATTTAAACATTCACAGCATTGTAACATTGTGCATACAGAATTACCTATAGAGAGGTACAGTTGTGGATGTGGACCCAACTGCGATACTTCTAAAGTACTCTGATTTGAACATGTCCTTGATCTTCTGATCTCCCCTGAACCCGGTTCCAAATATCACTATGTCGCTCTTTATCGGTGAGGATTCACCTTCCACAAGAACACCTTCCTTGCAAAAGGTGAACGTCTTTGATTTCTTGAGAATTATGCTTCCTTCTTCTAACCTCTTGTAGAAACCCTTCGGTTCTATGGCAATCAAACATGTAGCTAATGCCTCAAAAAGGCTGTGATCAGGCACCATGTCATATTTCTTCATAGGGATGGAGTAGTAGCTCTCAGCAAACTTCGAAAATAGCCACCTCTGCAAAACACACATGATGCATGTGTGATTGATCTAGACTCTTAAGACAGATGTGAAAGTTCTGACAAGGGTATCAAAATGCATTATTACCAATGGAGCCAATAGGGTCGCGATGATCCAAAGGAGAAATCCTTCACCAGGTTTGTGAATAAGGAGTTCTGCAAAGCGATTTAGGTATAGCAGCGATATGTGGATTCCCCAAGCAAAGAAGTCTGGTATGATCCAATGCTTTGTTCGGACCACCATTGTACATGGATGATCAGGTCCTACATACCGATGAATAATCTATCAACAATAACAAGGAAACAGTATATATAGCATTAAAATGTTCATTTAGATAATTTTATAAATTCTGCTAGCAGAGTTAAAAAAATGTGATGCAGAATTCTTCAGATAATATAGCCTGAAATGATTCAATTTATATGGGCCAATATATATACGACCAGCATAAGAAGTGAAGAGGACTCTGTTTTGTACCATTAGCTTCAGCACATTCAGCAGCAATGTCAATTGCCGATTTCAGATAGCCAACGACGGTGACATGCTTGCCCTTGATCATCTCCTTGGCTTTCTTGGTGCCCATCTTGGCGTAGTCCATGGAGTGGAACACCTGCCCATCAAATGCTTCTGGACCTTTGCCTGGAGGGAATGTGGGTATGTTGGGCACACCACTGAACCTCCCAATGCAGAGAATGACAAAGTCTGCCTTGTGTATCTGGAGAAAAAAAGGTGAAGAAATTCTGGGTTGCAGGAACAGTCATCTTTTAAAGGGGAAAAAGCTAACAGTTTTTATCCTTATAGCTCTATTTCATTCTATAGAATTTTTGACTTTTTAATTACAAATGATTCTAATTATAATACTGAACGGATAGTCTCAATTTTCAGATAAAGTCCATATAAAGCCTTTATATAAAATTTAAAACTAATGAAGGGAACCGATAGACCGGAAAGTCCAATCCGGTGTCTCCTCTGCATCATCCATGATGCATTGAAACAGGTCGCAAGCTTTCACCACAGCTGCCTCATTCAAATCTAACACGTAAGGGAGCTAATAGGTGCGCGACCAGCAAAGGTTTGCCGCCACCTTGGACGTTTGTGCTGCATTCTTCCAACCTCTGCACTTGTCACCGGATCGCGCCCATAGCTTGCGTTTTTGGACTGCACTTGTCATTTTCAGCTCGAAAGACGTCGGCGTTACAGCTTTTGTTGACAAAAGGATATATACGAGGAAAGAAAAAAGTGGAATATCTTCCGATGCAACAAATTTCATGTAGTAATTTCATCCAATGGATAGAGATATTTTGCCATTCAGGTTAATTTTATGCTGCAAAATCCATGATTCCAAGAAGTATATAGATACAGAAATACTATACTGACCTCAACATGTCCCTCGTCGTCGGCCACCGTGAGGCGCCACTCCCCGTCGCCGGAGCCGAACGCCTCGCCTGTCCCGGCCCACTCCTCCCACGCCGCGACGTCCTCCTCGCCGACGCCGTCGTACTCCATCCCGACCACCCGGCGGCCGAACCGGACGCAGCCGAGCACGCCGAAGCGGCGCGCGTACGCGTCCAGGTAGGCCATCACCTGGCGGTGGTCTGGGAACACCTCCGTGACGGACTCCGGCCACGGGAAGTCGGAGTACGTGTACAGCGGCCGCGGCGTCTGCAGCGCCGTGCAGTCCGGCACGCGCGCCCACACGCCGCCGAGGACGGCCTCGGCCTCGAAGACGGCGGGGCGGCAGCCGCGCTCAAGGAGGTGCTTGCACACCGCCAGGCCGCTCACGCCGGCGCCGACGATGGCCACCCGCTTCTTGTCCATGCCGGCTTTACTTGCTAGCTTGTGTTGTGGGGGTCGATCAGCAAGCAGAGACTCTGTGGAGTCTGATACGCGAGTGTGTTTGTAGTGTAGAGAGCTCGTGAAGCAGACATGAGACATGTATGTTTTTTTTGTGTTCAGAGACTAAGAGGGTGTTTGGATATACTAAATTGCAGTACCTGTCACTTTGGATGTTTGATACTAGTTAGGAGTATTAAATATAGTCTAATTACAAAACTAATTGCACAGATGGAGTCTAATTCGCGAGACGAATCTATTAAGCCTAATTAGTCCATGATTTGACAATGTGGTGTTACAGTAACCATTTGTTAATGATGGATTAATTAGGCTTAATAGATTCGTCTCGCGAATTAGTATAGGGGTTCTGCAGTTAGTTTTATAATTAGCTTATGTTTAGTCCTCCTAATTAGCATCCAAACATCCGAGGTGACCATCCTAACGTTTAGGACCTCGTATCCAAACACCCCCTAAAGTTCAGTCTCCGTCACTCGAATGTTAAAATACTAATTAAAATATTAAATATAGGTTAATTACATAATCAAATTGTATAAATGAAGTCTAATTCACGAGATGAATTTATTAATCCTAATTTCTTGATTGATCATGTGATGCTACAGTAAATATGTGCTAATCATGAATTAATTAGGTTTAATAGATTCGTATTCGTCTCGCGAATTAACCTTCATTTATGCAATTAGTATTGTAATTAACCTATATTTAATACTTCTAATTAGTATGTTAACGTTCAAATGGGACTGAGACTAAAGTTTAGTCTTGAACCAAACACAAGCTTTCGTCGTCCCTAGCTCTCTTGAGGACCCAGCGATATGGTTTATTTTGAGCTCTTGAAATATCTTGCTATCTCTGTATCGCACTTGTAGGCAATGCAAGCATCGAAGTAGGTGGATCTGTAGGCATGTGACAATAATTTAGATTAGGCATGCAGGCTTTGTCAGCTAGCATCTCGGCCTGTCGTCTTATCAAACGAGCTGATGCAGACGTGTATGGTTGGGCAGTACACGCACGAATATGCAGAGAGTGAGATGATGATGATATGAACCTGAATCTATCTCTACAAAGATTCAGGATCGCTGCTCTAAAATGTAATTTTGGTGCTGGCTCTTTATCCTCTTTCGCTATTTAGTTGTTAATAATTAGTTCTTTCCTGTGATCACAAGCTTGTTAGCTCACATGCCGTAGTGGCAAAACGTAATTGGCATGGAAGCAAAAATTCTTGCTTTTGTCACGAGGACGAGACGATTCAACATTTTTTGTGTAAACAATATTTCGCTCGATGCTGTGTGGTCTATTATATATACAGCGTAAGGTCTATCTTAGCCTCATAATGTGTCTAACATTTTTGGAAGTTGGCTCCGGGGTACTGCAAAGTATCTAAGCCGCTATTTTTATTCTGCTAGGAGCGGCGTCCATATATGTTGGTTATTATGTCTATGCAGTAATGATAGTCTTTGAGGAAAAAATATAAGTTTTCTTCCTTGTAGGTTATTTTTTTTTATACGCTGGCTCCGCACCGTGGATTATATTATGGAGGTCGGTTTTACAGGACTTGGTTGTTCTGGTATCAATGCGATTGGCGCAAGTGGCTAAGGAGTTTTTACCCAACGTGAGGATTGATTGTTAATAGAATGTTTAGGTTATGTTTTATATCTTCTTTTACGTTGTGTGCATCCCGCTATGCTGAGGTCGGGAGTGTTTTAAGATATTGTATCCGCTCGATGTAATGCTTTGAAAATTAATAAAACTTTCATTATAAGAAAAATGATAAGCCGCCCACCAAGGTATCCAGGGTATCGAGGAAAGAAATATGGGAACCTTCTGAGCCAAAGAAAGGACAGAAGCCCACCCACCAAGATATCTAGGGTAGGGATGAAAGTGTTACGGAAATTATCCGTCCGTTCGTCCGACCAAAGAGATCCAGACACTTAAATGGATAGTTCGTACACGAATCCGGACGATCAATATTCATATCGTATCCGAATCTGGATACTCAAAGTTGGATATTAGTATGCGAATAGAATGAATATCATTATTCGACACATCTTGACACTATTCGTATCCGTATTCAATTCGAGAAAAAAATAACTATCTGTATTTGTATCCATACATGTTCGTTCGTATCTGATCCGTTTTCAACCCTAATCCAGGGTATCCAAGGATAGAAGACTGTGTGATGCTTGTCGGTGTTTTAGACCGGCAACCCGCCTAGGGGGTACCCTAGGTGGTCTTTTGTGCGGTAAGAGTCGTCGAGAATCAAAGAATCAATGGTGACGCAAGGAACACGATTTAGATAGGTTCGGACCGCTAGATCGCGTAATACCCTACGTCCTGTGTGTTGGTTTGTATTGATTTTGGATGAACTGGAGTTGTTCGTGTTTGAGGGGGTTCCCTACCCGCCCTTATATACACGGGTGGGCAGAGTTACAAGTCTGAGTCCTAGTCGAGTACAATTACAGAGTTCTACTCGGTATAACCCAAGTAGTTTTCCATACATACATGACTAGTCCGAGTGGGATAAGCCTATCCCTTGTCTTGATCATAACCGAGTACGCCCCTTAGTGGGCCATCCAAGGTTTACTCGTGGGCCTGGTGTGCATGCCCGACAAGCCCCCGAGTACTTTGTAGTCGTGCGCCACAGTCTTGGGCACTGTGGGCACTATTCGAGTAGTTCGTCGTAGAGGTTGCAGACCGAAGTGCTCGAGTACTATCGCGTGGCTGGAAGGTACTCTTCTTGTTCCTTCGAGTTGTTTCTGTTCCGAGAATTTTTATATGGTAGTGCGATGTCAATCGCACTCCATATGGAGTAGCCCCCGAGCCTTAGGTTGAGTCGAAGAGTCACGCTTAGGGTCAATCCAACTTTTTGTCTATTTTTACCCTTGGAAATCTTGAAAAAGAAAAAACTGACCATCGGGTACGGTACCCGCAGACCCCGAGCACTTAGGCGATCTCTGTCGTTGAAGTGGTCAGTAGTCCATTGAAAATAGTAGCTGTTGAGTGTTTAAGGTGATTAATCTGCAATTAATCTGTTTAAAATCCATCCGTTGCGTAACTGACGCGTGGAAACTGGAGCTGGCGGAGATAAAACTGGAGGGCCCCCTTTCGGTTAGATTTGTGCTGTACGGTAATCAGATCTGTATTTCTTCCTCCCCTGCTCTCCTACTCCACATTTGCGCCATTGCAAGTTTCGCCGCCGCCATAGCCGCCCCTTGAGAGAGATCCGAGGGTGAGTGCCGTTTTAGCTTGAGGTTGAGTCCGTCGGATGCGCACCAAGAAGATGGGCAAGAAACCCGAGAAGATCCAGGGCAAGGCTCCGGCGACGGGCAAGGTGAAGTCCAAGAAGGGGAAAGAACTGGTGCTGCCGGCGCCGAAGGTGGGGCCAACGAACCAGACTGCGCCGCCGCCATCTGGAGCAACGTGGCAACATTCAGTGATGAAGGAGGAAGCCATGCAAGCGCTAGTGGATGCGAAGCTTCTGCAGCCGAAGGAAATTCTTGAGTGGCGCCCCGCATTTCCAAATGCGTGGCAATTTGAGGAACATCTAGGTGAGATAGTGATGCTCGCGCACTTTGTGGAGAGGGGGTTGGCAGTGCCCACCTCCGACTTCTTCAGAGGTATTCTCGAGTACTATAAGCTTCAACTTGTGCATTTGAACCCCAATGGTGTACTGCATATGTCGATTTTCGTACATCTCTGCGAAGTGTATTTGGGAGTTCCTCCAAATCTCGAGTTGTTTAGGAAGCTGTTCTGCTGTAAGCCGCAGCCTAGTGTCCATAGGACAGAAGTCTTTGGAGGCGCCGGGTTCCAACTCAGGAACTCGGGCGCATACATTGAGTATAACTTGACTGACTCCCATGGGGAGTGGAAGAAGAGGTGGTTCTACATCGGGAACCATGATCCTCGCTTGCCTATGGTGACTGGTCACGCGCCCAAGCATGCAGAAAACTGGGTGAGCGAACCTGAAGACACCCCCAAACTTGATCACTTGATGCAACAAATTACCGAGTTGAAGGCACTCGGTCTAACTGGGATCAATGTGGCGGCCAGCTTCCTGAAGAGAAGAGTCCAGCCACTTCAAAGTCGTGCTCACTCGGGAAGTGAGTACACTGGTCTTAAGGATCCATCGCGTATGTCCGATGAAGATATATCCGATGATGATGTAGAGGCGCTGTTGGCCAAGTTCTTCAGGAACTATCAGGGAGTACCAGTGATCCCTGTGGCTCTTCGTCAGTACAATGCCTGGTATGAGCCAGAAGTGGTATGCCTTTGCACCTGACTTGTACTTTTCTCCTCGTGTGATATTTGTTGTTAATATCGACTTTTTTTTTGTAGTCTCGAGTTCTTGCCGGCTACTTGGAGTAGTTGGAAGAAGAGTCAGAAACTGTTGCTGAGAAGTCAGAGGATGAACCCTCTCCTCCTGTGAAGAAACGCAGAGTAGTCCGCAAGATGTCTGCGGCTAAGTCTGCTTCAACCCCTGAGAAGTCTCGGGGTACCAAGGTATGTAGTTGTGAACTCATCTGTAGCTGATGAATTTGAAATCGCTATTGTTGTGACTAATTTGTCTTGGTCATAAAGGCTGTTGACACGGCGCTTGGTGATGATGAGGCTGCTTCTGAAGAAGTAGTCGTGACCGACCCAGACGTCGGTAATGTATCTGTTGATATGGTGCCAGAGAGGGTGCCATCAACAGAAGTTGGAGTAGCCCCCGAGCTATCCGTACCGACTCCGTCGGCCGCCATGCTGCCCGTTACTAACCAGGCTGTCTTGGGGTTGCCCGCTGGAGCAGCTGGTGTTGCAAAGGAGGTGTCGCCAATAGTCGCTACTGGTTCTTTGTTGTCCAGTGTGATCGTCAGTGGTGAGCGTTCTGTCCCGACTAGTTTTGCTTGTCTAAGTTGAATTGGAGTCTTGACTTCTACTTTAAAGGTCTTGGCGAGAAGACAGCGCTGGCGGCTGTTCCTGCGGCGCCGACTACCTGGCCACCTATTGTCGAGAAGAAACGTCTGCGATTTCCGCCACGCTCAACTCGGTGAGCTTGCTTATCCGGTGTATACCTTTAAGTTGTCTTGAAGTCGTATAATGATGTTTTTTGATGCAGAGATGCGGAGGAGTCTATCCCTGTGGAAACAGGGGTAGAGTCGGATGCTCCGACTATGTTATCTTCTCCCTTGGAGGATTTAATTGTTGAGGAGGTACCCGAAGTTGACGCCGGTCGCCTTGGAGCTACCATGTCTATGCTTCAAGACGTCATCCGTTCGGTGGAGGTTCCTGCTGCCGCGTCGGGTTCGGGGAGTGCTACCTTAGCAACATCCACTGGCGGAACTTTGGCTGTAGTGGAAAAATCCAAAGATGCAACTGCTCCAGGTATGTTTCTGTGGTTCCGTTATTGTAGTCATAGCAAGCGGTTGACTGATGACAAATGTTGTAGGTGCCACTTTGGGTACAACTCCTCATCTTGTGGAGAGTACTCAAAGACCAGTGCTCAGCCTGCCATCTGACTCAGAGTTCCAGAGGGCCGTCGATGTTTTCTGGAGCTTCTAGGTGAATTTCCTTTGAGTTGTCACATAGATCGAGTAATTGTGAGGCTTTCAACTGATCGTATTGCCTTGCATACTCGGACCCTTTCAGGAACGAAGTCATCAATTGGAGCAGGAATGTGCTCGACTGATAGAAGCTCTAAGGGTTCATGAGGTTGGAGCGAAGTCTTTTGCTGTGGAACGTTCGGATCACGCAGTCCTGCAGCAAAAACTGGAGAGCCGCTACAAGTCGCTGAACAAAAAGTATCAAGGTGAGTAATTTGCATACTTCGAGTATGTCTGCTTGTAGTCGGCTGTGGTTGAACTTGTTTGTCTTGTAGAGCTCAAGAAGCAAGAGGCGGCTGCAAGGAGCCAAGTCCTCGACTGGAGAAACGCGCACGATCGAGTGGCGGATGAAGCTGAACGTCTTCGGGCCGCGCTGACGGAAGCACAGGCTGCTTGTGAGCATCAGCGGGACAGGAAGATGCAGAATGGTGTGATGCTTGCCATGGCCATGGTGGCATGCAGGGATCATGCCCAGACCCTGGGAAGACTTCGAGGTGAACTCCAGGAGCTAACTATAGCAGCTGAAGACTTGGTAAACGCCATAGTCCCCGTGGAAGAAGGCGCAAGGCCGCAATCACTAGTCGAGCGATTGAAGGCTGCCCCGAGTAAAGTGGCGGGACTCTGCAAAGCTGTTTGCAAATACGTCCTTACAGTCGTGAAGTCCTACTACCCGAGGGCAGACTTGGCGGCGGTTGGTGACGGCGTGGCTTGTAAGTGCACAGAAGAAGCATATGCGCAGTACCTCGAGGAGGCGGATCCTATCACGTCGAAGATGTCAGAGTTTGTCTCTCCGGAAGAGCCTTGAACTTTTATGTACTCTTGTAGTTGTTTTCAAGTACTTTGAACGATACTTTGAGAAATGGATGCTGGTTCTCTCTTGTTGCATGAAGTAGTCGTCTTTAAGTGGGGGAGGAGTGGTTTACTCCGCTTCGCCCGACCCAAAGTCCTAGGGTCGGCTGAGCCCGATCCTTTGAGGGAAGAGCTCCGCCTCGTCCAACCCGAAGTCCTGGGGTCGGAGTATTCCAAGCCCCCGAGATAATGATGTAGGTCGGGCTTGGCTTAGAGTAGTGCTGGGTTTCGAGTAGTCACAATGCTGTCGAGTACTCTACTTTTGAGGGTACACAAGTGTACTATACTCTTTTGTCCTTTGTGGATGCACGACTGTACTATACTCTTTTGTCCTTTGTGGCATAAGTGCCTTCACGTGGGCAGAGTCAGAAGTTGTCAGACTGCATTGATCACGGGCACATAGTAACTCTTGGGTAGGTGGTAGTTGCAGCTCTCGGCTATAAATAGATCCATCTAGATGTTGACCTAAACCAAGTTTCTGAGTAGCAATGGATTGTCTTCGGTTGCTGTTGTTTGAGTGTAGAGAGCCATCAAAGAGTGCACCGGTGCTAGAAGATTCCTCGTAGATTGAGGCCACCTTCCCTCCACAGACTCCTGTGCTCGTAGGGATAGCCGCGATGCTAGAAGAATCCTCGTAGGAGGTTTCATCGCACGCCTTATCTTGCAGCTCGTGATCCAGTGGGGTACGCGCTGGAACTCGCGGGTGATGGGTGATGAGTGCCGCGGTCTTTATCCCGCTCTCTTAGAGGTGGAGGTGTGGCCGTAGAGTGGATTGGCTCCGCAAGGCTAGCAAAAGAGCAGCCTTGGTTCCCTCTAGGCGCGTCGCGCGGGATTCATCGTTGCCGCTGTCAAGGCAGTGGCGATGCAGGAGTTCCTAGTGTTGCCTTGGGTAGAGGACCTGGATATGGCTGCGTTTTGCGCAGCTTCCTTGCGTGTAGGCCCTTCCCATTGTATTCGGCAGACCTGAGTGGCCTTGTGATATAGTAAAAGCCTGAGGCATAAATGCAGCCTGCCAGTAGGCAGTTGCTTGTAGTCTTTGTGTATTTCGAGTACTCCTACTCGTATGTAACTTTGCTGATGTATCTTCAATTTTGAATAAAGAATTACTTGACGGGAACTTTGAACCGGGGCAATGATCCTTGTTGAGTTGATAACTCTTGTCAAAACTAATGTATCTTGAAGTCGGTAGTCGGGAGGTTAGCCCGAGTAGTCATCATGAGTTGTTGCCTCGAAGCAATCACTCGGGTGCTGCTATGGGTAATAGCGACAAAGGTGTTCTATATTCCAAGAGTTTGGCACTTGTTCTCCTGAGAGCTCTTGCAATCTGTAAGATCCAGGTCCCGTAACCTTTGATATGATGTAAGGACCTTCCCATGGTGAATTGAGTTTATGCAACCCTATTGTGTCTTGGATTCGCTTGAGGACCATATCTCCCACATTAAAAGATCGTTCCTTGATGTTGCGATCGTAGTAACGCCTCAAACCGTCAAGGTACCTAGCATATTGCACTAGCGCTGCACATCTTGCTTCTTCGAGACTATCTAGATCTATTCGCCTTGTTTCTTCTGCCAGTTCTTCGTCGTATTGTTCAACTGATGGTGACTGCCACATGATGTCGGCGAGTAGTATGGCTTCCGAGCCACACACGAGTAAATAGGGCGAGAGCCCGGTAGTCTTGCATGGCTAGGTACGTAGGCCCCACAGAGCATTGGGTAATTCTTTGAGCCATTTGCCGCCTTTGGTGTTGCCAACGTCATGTAGTCTTTTCTTCAGGGCGTCGAGTATCATGCCATTCGCACGCTCGACCTGTCCATTGGCTCGCGGGTGAGCGACCGAGACATAGCGAACGTCGATGCCGCTATTCTCGCAGTATTTCCAAAAGTCGTGATTGTTGAAATTTGACCCTAGGTCTGTGATAATCCTGTTGGGAAAGCCGTAGCGGTGTACGATTTCATCTAAGAAGTCGAGGACCCGGTCTGCCTTGGGGCAAGTGACTGGTTTGACCTCGATCCACTTGGTGAATTTGTCGATTGCCACGAGTACTCGGTTGAATCCTCCTAGCGCAGTTGGTAACGACCCTATCATGTCGAGCCCCCAGCAGGCAAACGGCCATGTTGGAGGTATTGTCACTAGCTTGTAGGCCGGTACATGTTGTTGTTTGGTGAAGAATTGACAACCTTTGCACTTCTGAACTAGTTGTTTAGCATCAGCCAAAGCCATTGGCCAGTAGAAGCTTGCTCGGAGAGCCTTGCCAACTATTGTCCGCGAAGAGGCGTGGTTGCCACAAATTCCTTTGTGAATTTCCTCTAAGATTTCTTGGCCGTCTTCCCGGGTAACGCACTTCATGAGTACTCCGGATGATGCACCTTTCCTGTAAAGCTTGTCTCCAACTAGGACGTAATTTTTTACTCGCCAGGAGATTTGCTGAGCCTTATTTTTGTCGGATGGTAACTGGTGATCTTTGATGTAGTCTATGAAGGGTGTTGTGGCGGAACCACCTCGGATTAGCTTGATTAAGCAGGGTTAAGCCGCCTAACATGCGACACTCCTGCCTAAACCGAGTTAATACGAAGTGCCGTCGGATTTCATCCGATTTAACCACTTAAAAAGGATCGAGTTTAGCAAACCCACACGAAGGTGAGTGGTTACAGAGAATACAACAAGTCCACTGAGTTGAACGAGCTTTACCCATTTAGTTTGGCCATAAAATCCAACATCGGAGTTTTACAAGTTTTCAAGAAACAACAGAGAAAACACTAGCGGAAGACTTCGTCGGGGTCGGACATCCCTGGTGAGGCCAACCGGGATATCACTGGCTCCTCTCCTTGCCGTCCGAGGAAGGATCCCACTCGACCGTCCAGCCTGGCGGGAGCTGGGGCGGCCAAGCACCAACCAGAGAGGGGTCGGAAGCAGCAACTTCACCTGAAAAACAGGAGCCACAACAAGGCTGAGCTACTAAGCTCAACAAGACTTAACCGATAGGAGTAAGGGCTACTCCTCCTTCTAGACATGCAGGCTGTTTGGCTGAGGGGTTGGTTTGCCAAAAGCACTAAGTTACCCTATTTTCAAGTTTTAGCTCCGGTTCTAGGTTCATTTACCAGTCTAGGTTGTGACACCTATTCTAAGCATTCATAGAACCAAACAAAATGTGTAGATATAACAACAAACATTGCCATCATCAGATTCCTCATTTACTCAGGGTGACATAGCGATCAAGCAATCTCAAACTGTGAGAGGCAGACGAATCGTTTCGAGTTCTTTAACCATGCATGGTGAACCTAGCCTCATGACATCCGCGCACCCGGAGGTCGCTTCCTGTGTCGGCCTTCCCCATCAATCCCCTAACCCGTGTCGGGCCCATTTCCTTTGGTGCAAGGTTCCACAGACCCGGCCTCTGCCGTTCCGTGACCACGCTTGCCACCACGTGCGACAACCAGCAGGGGAAACTCCGTTCCAAGAACAATGGGGCGACCGCTCACGTCTAGGTTCAATCCGGTACTAGGCTTCCTCATCCCATACTAAGTATGAGGCTAGTACTTTCAAACACTTGATCACGAACACCACCACTGTCGGGCCTTAGCAAGATTTCATAGACAGACGGGGCAACCATCCGACCACCAAAGAGTTACCAAAACCCTGCCCCGTCCATCATCCTTATAGTTATAACAGGAGAGTAAACATGCAACTCCTACAACTCGCGAGTGACAGGAAATCACTCGACTTTTACCGTCTCCTAGTTAAGCAATGCAGCTACTCGGTCCAACAGCTAGTGCTCAGATCACTGGGATAACTAAGTCATGCATCTAGGGTTTCACACAACTCCTATACGTAAATGCACAAGCATGTTACAGAAGGCATGCGCAAGTCTGGCAAAACACGTAGGATTTTCATGCAACCGGGGCTTGCCTTCAAGCAAGGAGGACGGAAACTGCTCGACTTCGGGGGCGACTTCGGCTTCGGAGGACAGGAGCTCGGCTACAACTTCTTCTTCTGGCGCCGGGTGAAGCTCGTAGAAGCCGTCGGCGAGATGCAGCTCTACACGAATGCAATGCAAGGGTTAGCATAGACGGTTATTTCAACAGAAACACTAGCTCGCCTGAGCCTAGAAACTTGCGACAAAGAGTAGGAGGTTATGGTGGTTCGAGAGAGCTGATGATGATCAAGAGGTAAGGGTAGGAAAGGAACTAGTGGTCTGATCCTTGAACTAGAGGATGTGATAAACTGGGGGTCCTTAGACGCAAGCGCTGAAGGGTTTCCAAGTTTTACACATACACCCTCGAGTTGAAGAAAAAGATCACAGCCAAGCCCTCGGGCGAGGCGGATGAGGGTCGGCGGAACAGATAGGATCGGGCGAGATGGATTCGGGGTCGGGCGAATAGGAGGGGTCGGGCGAGGCGGACTGGGGTCGGCAACTCACCTTTTTCCTGAAAGGAAAGCTTGGGGTCAGAAAGAAGCGGACTTTGGGCGGAGGGACTAAGGTTTGAACAGAAGCTAAGACCGGCAATGCTCCGGCGGTGGCGCTGCTTCCTGCGGATCACAAGAGAGCTTTTACGCAGCACGGAGGAGCAAGCTGCTGGGTGACTTGGAGAAAACTGAGAGAGAACTGAGAGAAGAATTCCTCAAGAATTGGGTGGGTGGCGCTAGGAGCTTGAGCAGGGAGCTAGAGAAGGCTGAAGGCAACAAGGGCGGAGGGAACTCAGGCGACGGGGGCATTCCTTTTATAGCTGCTGGAGCAGAGGAAAGGAAACGGCGCGGAGAGAGAGAAGGGGAGCGGCGCGAAGGCCGGGGAGAGGCAATGGAGTGCTCTGCCGGGGCGGCGATTGAGCGAAGAGGGCGGTGGTGCAGAACTCCGGGGGTGACGCCAGCGATCATTGCGTTCTGCCGTCAGGGCGGCGTAGGAGCGGGTAGACTGGTGGTTGAGATTTGGCGGAAAGCGGGCGTCGTCGTGCGGAAGATTTGATAGAAGCGACCGGCTTAACAGCGCTAGAATCGAGGGCGCACAGGTGAGAAGACAGGCGGACGCGGGCGCGGGGGAGAGCGCGGAACAACAGATTGTCGGGCGGCTTCTGACAGAGCGGGGGAAAGGAACTGTCGCGGCCGTGGTCGGGATTGGCGGTGGAGGAATCGTCGGGTAGCGGCGACCAGGCGGCGCGACTGTGGCTGAAGGGACGGAAAAGACGGGCGACATCGGGCTCTGGGGCCGGGATCTGGCAGCGTGATGATGGGCGCGGGAGGCGAGGCTCTGCAGAAAGGGGTGCAGAGGGCTGCCGCTGCCATTGGGGAAAGGGGGCGCGGGAACCCACTCGGTCGCTGGCCAGAGACAAAATTGAGCGGCAGGCGTCGGAGAAGACGAGCCACGCGGCAGGAAGACTCTGAAGCAGCCATGCAACTCGAGTGCGGCTGTCGCGGGGGATCTGGAAAAGATCTCACGGGTCCACCGGTGGATAGATCGGATGGTGGAGGAAGATTAGCAGAATCCGACGGTGGGCTGAGCTCGCCGGGGTCGGGAGAGGAGCGAAGCGGGAAGGGGTCGGATCTCAGGGGTCGGGACCAGGCGGATAGCTGAGCACTTAGGCGCGGTCAAGCAAGACAGATGACTAGGATCAAGGGCTCTGATCAAGATTAACTCGGGAAGGTTGAGGGGTCGGTCGTTACAGCCTACCCCTCTTAAAAAGAATCTCGTCCCGAGATTCAGAGATCAAGGGGGTGTGCTGTCCTTACCTCCTTGAGGGGATAGAAAACCTGGAAAACGCTTGTTCAGATATTCGTCTGTTTCCCATGTTGCTTCATCCTCGGTGTGGTTTCTCCAAAGGATCTTGTACATCTTTACCACTTGGCGTCGGGTGTGCCTTTCCTTTTGGTCAAGAACTCGATCTGGGTACTCGGCGTAGGTCAGGTCAGGCTCTACCTGAAGCTGTCCTTGCTCTAACATCTCTGCTAGAACTCGGACACATTTCTTCAGTTGAGACACATGGAAAACATCATGTATGGCCGATAGCTGTTCTGGGAGTTGGATCCGGTAAGTAACGGGTCCACATATCTCCACAATCTCATAAGGGCCAACATAGCGGGGAGCTAACTTGCCTTTTATTCCAAACCGCTGCACTCCTTTGGTCGGGGAGACTCGAAGGTACACATGATCACCAAGGTCGAACTGCAGGGGTCTTCTCCGCTGGTCGGAGTAACTCTTCTGTCGAGATTGGGCAGCCTTGAGATTTGCTTGAATTACCTTCACTTGCTCTTCGGCTTCTGCCACTAAGTCAGGGCCATAGACCTGTCTTTCCCCTGGTTGGGACCAGTTCAAGGGTGTCCTGCATCTTCGGCCATACAGGGCTTCAAACGGTGCCATCTTCAAACTGGCCTAGTAGCTGTTATTGTAGGAGAATTCTGCCAAGGGCAGACACTTGTCCCAGTTTTTATCATAGTGGATAACACACGCTCTTAACATGTCTTCAAGAATCTGGTTGACTCTCTCGGTTTGGCCATCGGTTTGAGGATGATAGGTCGAGCTTCGGATGAGCTTGGTGCCCATAGATGCTTGTAGCTGCTCCCTAAAACGTGCCACAAACTGAACTCCTCGATCAGAGACGATAGTCTTGGGTACACCATGTAGGGAAACTATACGATCGAGGTACAACTCTGCATACTGCTTGACTGTGTAGGTGGTGCGAACAGGAAGGAAATGTGCTGTCTTGGTCAGACGGTCCACTATAACCCAGATGGAATCATACCGTTGTTTTGTAAGGGGTAGTCCTATTATGAAGTCCATGCTGATGTCTTCCCATTTCCAAGAGGGAATAGGTAGCGGCTGCAAGGTTCCTGCTACCTTCAAATGACTGGCCTTGACACGTTGACAGGTGTCACATTCTGAAACATAACGAGCTATCTCCGGCTTCATTCCACTCCACCAAAAGGTTTGACGGAGATCATGGTACATCTTATTGCTGCCAGGATGGATTGAGAACTTGGAGAGATGAGCTTCATCTAGGATTTGCTTCCTCAACTCAGGGTCAGCGGGTACTACTAGCCGGTTTCCATAATACACACCTCCTGTTTTGTCCTGACGGAAATGCTTATATCCCTCATCCTTTACTGAGATCTTACCGATGATCCGTTGTACTTCTGTATCTCTTACTTGCGCTGACCGGATTCGGTCTTCCAAAACTGAGTCAAGGATGGTGTGACCAAGGGTTCCTTGAGGAATAATCTCCAGACTTAGTTTTCCCATCTCGTGACACAGAGTCTTGGTGAAGGCTGTTGACAACAAGCAGTTGCAATGGGGTTTGCGGCTAAGGGCATCGGCTACCACATTGGCTTTGCCAGGATGATAGTGCACTTCCAATTCATAATCCTTTATCAACTCCAGCCATCTTCTTTGACGCATGTTGAGGTCGGTCTGAGTGAAGATGTACTTGAGCCTCTTGTGGTCGGTGTAGATGTTGCAGTGAGCTCCCATTAGGTAGTGCCTCCATATCTTCAAGGCATGTATCACTGCTGCTAACTCAAGGTCATGTGTCGGGTTGCTTAGCTCATGAGGTCATAACGCACGTGAGGCATAGGCAATGACTCGAGTGTCTTGCATGAGAACACATCCGAGTCCAGTGCTAGAGGCGTCACAGTATACGTCATACGGCCTAGAGGGGTCGGGCTGAGCCAAAACTGGAGTGGTGGTCAGCAAGTGCTTCAGGGTCTTGAAGGCCTCTTCACACTTGGTGTCCCACACAAATTTGACCTCTTTCTTCAGTAACTCGGTCATCGGCTTAGCTATCTTGGAGAAATCCGGTATGAAACGCCGATAGTAACCTGCCAATCCAAGGAAACTCCTGATCTGGTGTACTGAGGCAGGAGACTTCCATTCCATGACTTCTTGCACCTTACTGGGATCCACGGTGATACCATCCTTGGAGATAGTGTGTCCCAGAAACTTGACACTATCTAACCAAAACTCACACTTGGAGAACTTGGCATAGAGCTGGTGATTTCTCAGCCGTTGGAGAACTATATGAAGATGGTCGGCATGCTCTTCCTTGTTCTTCGAGTACACTAGGATATCATCAATGAACACCACTACAAACTTGTTCAGCTCGGGCATAAACACCGAGTTCATAAGGTACATGAAATAGGCGGGTGCATTGGTGAGTCCAAAGGACATGACTAGGTACTCGTACAGTCCATATATGGTAGAGAAAGCTGTCTTGGGTATGTCGCAGGGTCGAATCTTTGTTTGATGATAACCAGAACGAAGATCGACCTTGGAGAACACTTTTGCTCCGGCTAACTGATCGAACAAGACATTAATGCGTGGCAGCGGATACTTGTTCTTGACTGTCACAGCATTGAGGGATCGGTAATCCACACACATACGTAGACTGCCATCCTTCTTCTTCACAAACAGGGCGGGGCAACCCCAAGATGATGTACTGGGTCGAATGAAGCCCTTTTCCAACAGATCATGCAACTGGGTCTTCAACACGGCTAACTCAGCGGGTGGCATCCGATAGGGTCTCTTAGATATCGGGGCTGTGCCAGGAATCAACTCTATGGAAAACTCCACTTCAGGCAACACATGCCACATACAGACTCCTATGATCTGATCCACTCAAACCAAGGGGTCGGACACGGTCCGTACTTGAAAAGGGTCGGACGAGGCGGAAACTGCCTCAAAGGGTCGGCGCACTCGGTTTCACAAGCTGGGGTCGGCCCAAGAATAGGTCCTCAGAACACAGCATATGGTCACGGCGCAACTTTCTCAACCTAGCATCCACACCATACAAAGATGAGAAAGCTATGCACCAGGGTTAACTTTATATACAACGGTGTTTCAACACAGGGAGCACTCAACTCGAGGCTAACCTATTACAACTTTTCCAAAATCTAGGCTGCCGAGGAGTACAACAAAAAGATGGTTCCCTGAGAACCCTTAATCTACCAATGGACACTATGAGTCGGAGAAGGGGCGCCATCTTCCTCTATATCCATGCTGGACGCTCCCTCATCTTCCTCAGGGTCCTCCTGAGCTTCGAGCTGCATGTTGAGGGCATGCATATCTTCGAGCTCAGCTTGGTGCTCCTCCAGGTGGGCATTGGCAACTGCCAACTCCATTTCCACCTCCATCTTTTCCTCCGAGAGCTCTATCATGCCGTCCACGAGGTCGGCGACTTCTCCTTCTAGCTCGGAGATCCGATCTTGCATATCGTGAATCTGGATACCACGTTGGATCAGCTGGTAGGTTTGGCCTACCATATCTCTTCTTGCTGCCTGGAGGTAACCGTGGGTATCTGCTGCCGTCCAGGCGAAAAGGGTCATGGCTCTCCCTTGAAGCTCTATCAACCGGTAGAGAGCGGCCATGCACCGGATGTTGGTGGAGATGGTGACCATGGCGCAGGTGGTGGCTAACACCTCGATGTTCCCGACGCGATCAAGCCATGCCGGGTCCAACCGGTTCCTGACGGGGAAGAGGCCGATCGGGTCTAGCGTGATTTCCACGGGATGCAGCTGACAGAACTGGGTGAGCAACTGAAGGGCGGCAGACTCCCATGTATCTTCCGGAGTGAGACCATAGGCTATTATGCCAAGAGAGGGCCAGTCGGGCCGTGCAAGGGGAGGTGGTACCAACGCTTGCACTTGGCAGGTCTGAATGCCCTGTTCCAGATATAACCGCCCGGCATACAAGGGCGGGGACTGGTACCCAAACCACTTCAGCGTATCCCGCAGAATCGCGAGAAACCCCTCGAAGTGCAGGCACGTCGATTGGAAGGTACCGTCCGCTCCAAAAACAACATGTCCGGGAACAGCCATCTGGAACCAAGAAAACCGAAAACCACGTGAGATAGATTCCAAGGGTTAGGGGTCGGATAGAGAAGCATACGGTTTTCAACCGAGAGCAACTAAGAGAAACTAGAAATCCTTAGATCCAGAAGAACTCTTTCGAACAGGGTTGCTGTTGAGAAAGGGAACCGTACAACCTTTTAGATATGACGCATGCACGGCCTACCTTACTCTTAACCAAAAACAACTGCCCGAACTTTGGGTCTTACGCGGTCAGCGCCGGTGACAAGGCAATAATACGTCTCTCCCTATAATAACTAGTCGGTTCTAGTAACGTCTCTTATACGAACGCGGTTAGCAACCTGCAGAAAACACCACACACGAACCTTTCATGCCAGCACCCACGAAAGCGTTCCCAAACATTACCGCTCACTATAGGAACGACACCCATGCGTTTAAGGCTGCATGGATAGCACTCAACCGTGGAAATAGGTCCCCTTTGAATGGAACCATATAACCCTTCGCATACTCGTGATGCAGAATCGGCGCACGTATGACAAACGTGGCGAAACAACCGTGCTGATAGGTTCGTTGGAATCGAACCGTACCAACCTTCGTATGGAACACATACGGAACCTACGCACGTGTAATAGACGTGGGCGAAAACAACCGCGAAGATAGGGTCCTTTGAATGGAGCTCCCTATCAACCCTCGCATGCTCGCGATGCGGAACTCGGCACATGTATGATAGACGTGGCGAAGTGCTGGAAGGGTTAGCGAAATAACCAAATACTTATTAGTCACCTAAAACAACCCCAAAATCCCCTAGGGCCTCTCGCACTAAGTCATCCTTAACGATCGTACGAGATTTTTCAAAAGTTTCTTGCAACTTTTATCCCTTTCAAAGAAGTGTCTAGGGCTTGTTGGATTTCTCTGAAATGCTAAACACGGCTCTGATACCAGCTGTGGCGGAACCACCTCGGATTAGCTTGATTAAGCAGGGTTAAGCCGCCTAATATGCGACACTCCTGCCTAAACCGAGTTAATACAAAGTGCCGTCGGATTTCATCCGATTTAACCACTTAAACAGGATCGAGTTTAGCAAACCCACACGAAGGTGAGTGGTTACAGAGAATACAACAAGTCCACTGAGTTGAACGAGCTTTACCCATTTAGTTTGGCCATAAAATCCAACATCGGAGTTTTACAAGTTTTCAAGAAACAACAGAGAAAACACTAGCGGAAAACTTCGTCGGGGTCGGACATCCCTGGTGAGGCCACCCGGGATATCACTGGCTCCTCTCCTCGCCGTCCGAGGAAGGATCCCACTCGACCGTCCAGCCTGGCGGGAGCTGGGGCAGCCAAGCACCAACCAGAGAGGGGTCGGAAGCAGCAACTTCACCTGAAAAATAGGAGCCACAACAAGGCTGAGCTACTAAGCTCAACAAGACTTAACCGATAGGAGTAAGGGCTACTCCTCCTTCTAGACATGCAGGCTGTTTGGCTGAGGGGTTGGTTTGCCAAAAGCACTAAGTTACCCTATTTTCAAGTTTTAGCTCCGGTTCTAGGTTCATTTACCAGTCTAGGTTGTGACACCTATTCTAAGCATTCATAGAACCAAACAAAATGTGTAGATATAACAACAAACATTGCCATCATCAGATTCCTCATTTACTCAGGGTGACATAGCGATCAAGCAATCTCAAACTGTGAGAGGCAGACGAATCGATTCGAGTTCTTTAACCATGCATGGTGAACCTAGCCTCACGACATCCGCGCACCCGGAGGTCGCTTCTTGTGTCGGCCTTCCCCATCAATCCCCTAACCCGTGTCAGGCCCATTTCCTTTGGTGCAAGGTTCCACAGACCCGGCCTCTGCCGTTCCGTGACCACGCTTGCCACCACGTGCGACAACCAGCAGGGGAAACTCCGTTCCAAGAACAATGGGGCGACCGCTCACGTCTAGGTTCAATCTGGTACTAGGCTTCCTCATCCCATACTAAGTATGAGGCTAGTACTTTCAAACACTTGATCACGAACACCACCACTGTCGGGCCTTAGCAAGATTTCATAGACAGACGGGGCAACCATCCGACCACCAAAGAGTTACCAAAACCCTGCCCCGTCCATCGTCCTTATAGTTATAACAGGAGAGTAAACATGCAACTCCTACAACTCGAGAGTGACAGGAAATCACTCGACTTTTACCGTCTCCTAGTTAAGCAATGCAGCTACTCGGTCCAACAGCTAGTGCTCAGATCACTGGGATAACTAAGTCATGCATCTAGGGTTTCACACAACTCCCATACGTAAATGCACAAGCATGTTACAGAAGGCATGCGCAAGTCTGGCAAAACACGTAGGATTTTCATGCAACCGAGGCTTGCCTTCAAGCAAGGAGGACGGAAACTGCTCGACTTCGGGGGCGACTTCGGCTTCGGAGGACAGGAGCTCGGCTACAGCTTCTTCTTCTGGCGCCGGGTGAAGCTCGTAGAAGCCGTCGGCGAGGTGCAGCTCTACACGAATGCAATGCAAGGGTTAGCATAGACGGTTATTTCAACAGAAACATTGGCTCGCCTGAGCCTAGAAACTTGCGACAAAGAGCAGGAGGTTATGGTGGTTCGAGAGAGCTGATGATGATCAAGAGGTAAGGGTAGGAAAGGAACTAGTGGTCTGATCCTTGAACTAGAGGATGTGATAAACTGGGGGTCCTTAGACGCAAGCGCTGAAGGGTTTCCAAGTTTTACACATACACCCTCGAGTTGAAGAAAAAGATCACAGCCAAGCCCTCGGGCGAGGCGGATGAGGGTCGGCGGAACAGATAGGATCGGGCGAGATGGAACCGGGGTCGGGCGAATAGGAGGGGTCGGGCGAGGCGGACTGGGGTCGGCAACTCACCTTTTTCCTGAAAGGAAAGCTTGGGGTCGGAAAGAAGCGGACTTTGGGCGGAGGGACTAAGGTTTGAACAGAAGCTAAGACCGGCAATGCTCTGGCGGCGGCGCTGCTTCCTGCGGATCACAAGAGAGCTTTTACGCAGCACGGAGGAGCAAGCTGCTGGGTGACTTGGAGAAAACTGAGAGAGAACTGAGAGAAGAACTCCTCAAGAATTGGGTGGGTGGCGCTAGGAGCTTGAGCAGGGAGCTAGAGAAGGCTGAAGGCAACAAGGGCGGAGGGAACTCAGGCGACGGGGGCATTCCTTTTATAGCTGCTGGAGCAGAGGAAAGGAAACGACGCAGAGAGAGAGAAGGGGAGCGGCGCGAAGGCCGGGGAGAGGCAATGGAGTGCTCTGCCGGGGCGGCGATTGAGCGAAGAGGGCGGTGGTGCAGAACTCCGGGGGTGACGCCAGCGATCATTGCGTTCTGCCGTCAGGGCGGCGTAGGAGCGGGTAGACTGGTGGTTGAGATTTGGCGGAAAGCGGGCGTCGTCGTGCGGAAGATTTGATAGAAGCGACCGGCTTAATGGCGCTAGAATCGAGGGCGCACAGGTGAGAAGACAGGCGGACGCGGGCGCGGGGGAGAGCGCGGAACAACAGATTGTCGGGCGGCTTCTGACAGAGCGGGGGAAAGGAACTGTCGCGGCCGCGGTCGGGATTGGCAGTGAAGGAATCGTCGGGTAGCGCTGACCAGGCAGCGCGACTGTGGCTGAAGGGACGAAAAAGACGGGCGACATCAGGCTCTGGGGCCGGGATCTGGCGGCGTGATGATGGGCGCGGGAGGCGAGGCTCTGCAGAAAGGGGTGCAGAGGGCTGCCGCTGCCATTGGGGAAAGGGGGCGCGGGAACCCACTCGGTCGCTGGCCAGAGACAAAACTGAGCGGCAGGCGTTGGAGAAGACGAGCCACGCGGCAGGAAGACTCTGAAGCAGCCATGCAACTCGAGTGCAGCTGTCGCGGGGGATCTGGAAAAGATCTCACGGGTCCACCAGTGGATAGATCGGATGGTGGAGGAAGATTAGCAGAATCCGATGGTGGGCTGAGCTCGCCGGGGTCGGGAGAGGAGCGAAGCGGGAAGGGGTCGGATCTCAGGGGTCGGGACCAGGCGGATAGCTGAGCACTTAGGCGCGGTCAAGCAAGACAGATGACTAGGATCAAGGGCTCTGATCAAGATTAACTCGGGAAGGTTGAGGGGTCGGTCGTTACAGCCTACCCCTCTTAAAAAGAATCTCGTCCCGAGATTCAGAGATCAAGGGGGTGTGCTGTCCTTACCTCCTTGAGGGGATAGAAAACCTGGAAAACGCTTGTTCAGATATTCGTCTGTTTCCCATGTTGCTTCATCCTCGGTGTGGTTTCTCCAGAGGATCTTGTACATCTTTAACACTTGGCGTCGGGTGTGCCTTTCCTTTTGGTCAAGAACTCGATCTGGGTACTCGGCGTAGGTCAGGTCGGGCTCTACCTGAAGCTGTCCTTGCTCTAACATCTCTGCTAGAACTCGGACACATTTCTTCAGTTGAGACACATGGAAAACATCATGTATGGCCGATAGCTGTTCTGGGAGTTGGATCCGGTAAGCAACGGGTCCACATATCTCCACAATCTCATAAGGGCCAACATAGCGGGGAGCTAACTTGCCTTTTATTCCAAACCACTGCACTCCTTTGGTCGGGGAGACTCGAAGGTACACATGATCACCAAGGTCGAACTGCAGGGGTCTTCTCCGCTGGTCGAAGTAACTCTTCTGTCGAGATTGGGCAGCCTTGAGATTTGCTTGAATTACCTTCACTTGCTCTTCGGCTTCTGCCACTAAGTCAGGGCCATAGACCTGTCTTTCCCCTGGTTGGGACCAGTTCAAGGGTGTCCTGCATCTTCGGCCATACAGGACTTCAAATGGTGCCATCTTCAAACTGGCCTGGTAGCTGTTATTGTAGGAGAATTCTGCCAAGGGCAGACACTTGTCCCAGTTTTTATCATAGTGGATAACACACGCTCTTAACATGTCTTCAAGAATCTGGTTGACTCTCTCGGTTTGGCCATCGGTTTGAGGATGATAGGTCGAGCTTCGGATGAGCTTGGTACCCATAGATGCTTGTAGCTACTCCCAAAAACGTACCACAAACTGAACTCCTCGATCAGAGACGATAGTCTTGGGTACACCATGTAGGGAAACTATACGATCGAGGTACAACTTTGCATACTGCTTGACTGTGTAGGTGGTGCGAACAGGAAGGAAATGTGCTGTCTTGGTCAGACGGTCCACTATAACCCAGATGGAATCATACCGTTGTTTTGTAAGGGGTAGTCCAATTATGAAGTCCATGCTGATGTCTTCCCATTTCCAAGAGGGAATAGGTAGCGGCTGCAAGGTTCCTGCTACCTTCAAATGACTGGCCTTGACACGTTGACAGGTGTCACATTCTGAAACATAACGAGCTATCTCCGGCTTCATTCCACTCCACCAAAAGGTTTGACGGAGATCATGGTACATCTTATTGCTGCCAGGATGGATCGAGAACTTGGAGAGATGAGCTTCATCTAGGATTTGCTTCCTCAACTTGGGGTCGGCGGGTACTACTAGCCGGTTTCCATAATACACACCTCCTGTTTTGTCCTGACGGAAATGCTTATATCCCTCATCCTTTACTGAGATCTTACCGATGATCCGTTGTACTTCCGTTGTAGTTCAGATCGTTCGACTACTATTGCCGTGCTGACGACATGAGTAGTAGCTGATATGTATAGGAGCAAGTCTTCATTCGGAGAAGGACGGTGAGTACAAGAGGCTTTGACAGAAAGTCTTTGAGGTGCGTTAGTGCCTTATCTGCCTCTTCCGTCCATTTGAACTTGTCCTGGCGTTTGAGAAGCTTAAAGAAGGATAGTCCCCATTCTCCAAGTCTCGAGATGAACCGGTTGAGAGCGGCCATGCAGCTTGTGAGTTTCTACACATTCTTAATGCTTGCTGGTGCCTGCATGTTTGTGATGATAGATATTTTTTCTGGGTTGGCCTCAATGCCGCGATGGCTAATGATGAACCCGAGCAGTTTGCCGGAAGGTACTACAAAGACGCACTTAGTAGGATTGAGTTTCAATCGGAAAGCGCGTAGACTAGAGAAAGTTTCCTCCAAGTCCACAATGAGTTCCTCCTGGTTTCTTGTTTTGACGACTACGTCGTCGACATAAGCTTCGACATTGCGGTGAAGTTGCTTTTCGAAGCACGTCTGTATGGCCCGTTGATAAGTTGTCCCTGCATTTTTTAGTCCGAAGGACATTGTTTTGTAGCAGAAAGCTCCGAAAGGCGTGATGAACACTGTTTTGGCTTGATCTTCTTCTTTGAGGCTTATCTGATGATAGCCAGAGTAGCAGTCGAGAAAGCATAGTAAAGCGCATCTGGCAGTGGAGTCGACCACTTGATCAATCCTGGGTAGCCCGAAAGGGTCTTTTGGGCAGTGTTTGTTGAGGTCGGTGTAGTCGACACACATTCTCCACTCATTGTTTTTCTTACGAACGAGCATGGGGTTGGCGAGCCAATCAAGATGAAAGACTTCTTTGATGAACCTTGCCGCGAGTAGCTTGGCTAACTCTTTTTTGATTGCTTCTCGTCCGTCTTGAGCGAACCGGTGAAGTCGTTGTCGTTTTGGAGTAGCTTTGGGATCGACATTTAGGGAATGCTCAATCAGCTCCTTGGCTCACCTGGCATGTTAGATGGTTTCCAAGCGAAGATATCGTGGTTAGCCCGAAGAAAGCTGACGAGCGCGGATTCCTATTTAGGATGTAGCCCTGTTCCGATCAGGGCTGTCTTGGAAGGGTCGCCCGTCTGGAGGTCGACTGGTTTGAAGTCTTGCTCGTTGGCGGGTTTCACCTTTGTGGACCCCGATTTGTTTTCTGGGATCTCTAGTTCGGTTGGGTGGAGCTTCTTTGAAGCTGTGAAGACTTGTTGCATGGGACTAGGTTCTTGAGAAGTCGCAACAATTTCCACGGCTTCAGTGTCGCATTCGTAGGATCGCCGTAGATCTCCTCGCAGCGTTAGTTCTCCCTTGGGGCCTGGCATTTTGAGTACCAAGTAAACATAATGTGGTATGGCCATGAACTTGGCAAGTGCTGGTCTTCCAAGTATGACGTGGTAAGATGTCTCGAAGTCGGCGACTTCAAATCTGATGTACTCGGTATGGTAGTGTTCTTTAGTTCCAAAGGTAACTGGAAGGACGACTTGTCCTAGTGGTATAGCCGCATTTTCGGGTACGATACCGTAGAAGGGTGAATCTGTTGGAGTAAGCATTTCAGTGACGTCAAGGCACATCTTCCTCAATGTCTTGGCGAAAATAACGTTGAGTCCACTTCCGCCGTCGATGAGTACTTTGGTTAACTTTGAGCCTGCCACAACCGGGTCAAGTACTAGAGGGAAACAGCCTGGTTCTGAGAACTTGGTCCATTGGTCCTTTCTGCTGAAGGAAATGGGCACTTCTGACCATTTTAGCGGAGTTGGATCCGTTGGTTCAATGGCCATGATCTCCCTGAGTACAAGTTTGTTGGCTCGCTTGGATGCGGTGCCTGGAATGCCGCCGAAGATGACGTTGACAGTTTTTGAGGCGGTCTGGAAGTCGCCTTCTTCGTCTTCATCGTTGTAGACTTTGTTCTTGCCCTTATCTTTTTTCTTGGAGTACTCTTCAGGGGGTGGTGGCATGGGTAAGTCTTGCATTACTCGGTGCATGCTGTAGCGGTCTATTGCCGAGTGCTTGCTAGTCGGGTGCTATGGGCACTGCTTTTTGAGTAGCTCGGTGAAGGTTGGCCCTTCGTCGTTTTTGCGGGATCCCTTTTTCCCAGAGTTGGTCATGGCAGCAACAGTGTTGTCGGGCTTCCTTTTGTGGTTGTGATTACTCGAATAGTTGTTTCGAGTATCATTGTGTCGAGTTCTATCTTGGTCATTGTTGTTGTTGTCGCGTCCACGGTTACGGTGGGAGCCGAAACATTTTTGCTCTTTGTCTTCTTCATCCGCCCACTGCTGCACCATGACTTTGAGGTCTTTGACATTAGCTGGTCGTCGGCGACCAAAGTCTTGGTATGTTCGTCGATCGTAAAGTCCATTCTGGAAGCACTCGATGACGTCTGTTTCTGAGATGTCAACTATGGTAGCCTTCTTTTCGAAGAACCGTCGCAAATAGTCGCATAAGGTCTCGCCTTCTTTTTGCTTAATTTGACTTAAGTCAATCTTGTTGCCTGGTCTAGCCATGGAGCCGGCGAAGTTGTTGGTGAAAGCCTTTGTCAAGTCTGCCCATGGTTTGAGTGACTCAAACCAGGTCAGTGGTGCGGGTTCCATGCATATGGGGAAGTGGATAACTTTGGTGTCATTATTGCCCTCCGGCTGCTTGGATGGCTAACGAGTAGCATCGTAGCCATTGAATTGGGTCTTGTTTGCCATCATACTTGGTGATTTGAGTTGGCTTAAACTTCTCGGGTAGTTTTGTTTTCATTACCCGGTTTGTGAAAGTAGGAAAATGGTTGTAGTTGTCGACTTCTCGCTCGTGCCGACTGTTGAGGATTTCTCGCAGATCACTAAAGTTGGACACTTCGTGGTTCTTCCAAGTAGGGCGAATGCTTTTTACCGAGTTGGTGCAGCTGACCTCTCCAACATCCTTATGGCGTACTGGGGCCTTGTGTTTGCTTGGGCCTTGGCTGTGTTGCCGAGGTTGGTTGACAACTTCATTGTCGTTTCTTGGGGCATTGTTGTTGTCTGCAGCTCCCCTGCTGCCTTCTTGGTGAGCTGTGATGTGAGGAACGGACGGAATTGGTGATTCTTTGTCAAGTAACTTATAGGCTTGCTCCGCGAGTTGTGCGATCAGTCCGTTGTCGCGCTGCACGAGTTGAGCTGTGGCTTCGTTATCCCTATCTTGAGGCATCAACGTTGTTAGAAGATTGATTGAGGCGATTTCTGCGAGTGGAGTATTGTGCTCCTGAGCCTGCACTGCATCGAAAGCCCTTTCAAGGTTTGTGATGGGAATATTTGTGGCCATGGATTGCCGTCGTTCGGCTCGAGCGGCGTTGCGCATCCTTCTTTGGTTTCTTTGCTTGGAGGTTTCATTGTGAGGAGCGTCAGCTGTAGACTCATTTTCGGAGATGTTGTCGAGTTGTGCTAATCGCTTGGGGGTTCTGTTCTGGCTAGTACCCGGGTTGTTATTTTGAGTAATAACAAGGACTTCTCTGTCCAGGTAGTAGCTTCCGGAGCTTGCTGTTGCAATCTCTGTGGAGCTTTCCTCGCGGTTGGAAGTGAGTGGAACGCCCTCTTGATATGGGAGGTTGTCTATATGAGCGACAAGGCGCGAGTTGTAGTCACGGGCGAGAAGAGATGGTCGTAATTCTGGCCAATGTATGAATCTGCCTTGTGACGTTGAAGTTATTACCAATCCTTGGACTGGACCAGATAATGGTATCTCTAGCGGATAAACCGAGTCGGAGTCGTCGTCTTCATCGTGCCCGAGTTCGAGTTGAATCCGAGTAAGAAAACCTTGGTGAACTTCGGCTGCATTGCGGAGTCCGTGCGGGAACCGCTTTGAAATCGAAACCGACTTGGCAATTGACGGGGACCGACTAGTCCGAAGCGACGTCGAGTCCGACGCGTAGTCGAACTCGAGATTTTCAACTTTGAAATCTTGGTTTTTTCTGGTCAGATCTTCTACTTTCTTCTCCTGAGCATTGATGATCTGGCGTCAGAACGAACCCGAGCCATCAGCGATGCAAAGTCAGGATCCGAAAACGAAGGTGGCGCCCGCCTCGATGAAGAAGACGGGCTTGATGATGACCGTTGCCATTGAGTTCGTGCTGAGAAACTCGATGAGTGCCCCTACCTGGCACGCCAGCTGTCGGTGTTTTAGACCGGCAACCCGCCTAGGGGGTATCCTCGGTGGTCTTTTGTGCGGTAAGAGTTGTCGAGAATCAAGGAATCAATGGTGACACAAGGAACACGATTTAGACAGGTTCGGGTCGCTAGATCGCGTAATACCCTACGTCCTGTGTGTTGGTTTGTATTGATCTTGGATGAACTGGAGTTGTTCATGTTTGAGGGGGGTCCCTGCCCGCCCTTATATACACGGGTGGGCAGAGTTACAAGTCTGAGTCCTAGTCGAGTACAATTACAAAGTTCTACTCGGTATAATCCGAGTAGTTTTCCATACATACTTGACTAGTCCGAGTGGGATAAGCCTATCCCTTATCCTGATCATATCCGAGTACGCCCCTTAGTGGGCCGTCCAAGGTCTACTCGTGGGCCTGGGGTGCATGCCCGACAATGCTAGCTTGTGTTGTCACTACCATAGGGCAGGAAACTCTTGACGGCCAGAAATCGATAGGAGAGTAAAAAAAACTGTCAGGAAAATGATTCCTTTCGGTCCACGTCAGGAATTCACCGACAGGAGTGGGTAGTCAGGCCTGATGGCTGGCCGATAAGAATGATTTCCTGATGGTAGTTCCTGAAGGCCTTTATTTGACTAGTGAAAGATAAACACTGTCGCTTAAACCGTCAGGAATAACCCGAGCCTTTCTTGTGAGTTTTATTCAACCGACAGGAGTGTTCCTTGTTCCTGTCGGGTTTACAAAAACCGACTGGAAAAACTCACACCGTCAGGAATTTGCTGGTTTCTGGTAGTGTGTGGGGGTCGATCAGCAAGCAGAGACTGTGGACTCTGATAAGCGAGTGTTTATAGTGTACAGGTAGTTATAGTGTAAGCTCGTGAAGCAGGCAGGGGACATGTGCTTTGTATGTTCGACCTTATCTCTCTAACGACGCACCTGTATGCAATGCATGCATCGTCGTACGAGAGCAATTGCACAGCTACGCAGACATGCGCACAGGCTTTGTCAACTATAGTATCTTGGCCCTTTCGTCTTATCAAACGAGCTGGCGCGGACTTGTATGGTTGGACAGTACACGCACACGAATATGCAGAGAGTGAGATGATGATAGATGATCTGAACCTGAATACGTCTTTACAAAGATTCAGGATCGCTTCTCTAGAAAATGTAATTTTGGTGCTGGCTCTATATCCTCTTTCGCTCTTTAGTTTGTTAATTAGTTCTTTCCTGTGATCACGAGCTTGTTAGTTCTCATCATCACACACATGTACAGATGGAGCCATGGAGGGGCATGCTGTAGTGGCAGATCATGATAAGCCCCTCCAGGGTATCCAAGAAAAGAAACGAGGGAATCTTCTGAGCCAAAGAAAGGACAGAAGCTATCCAAAGAAGGCATCAAAGGAATAACATTAGGACGTCTCCCATGGTACCTCGTGCTGGCAACAAGAGAAGCATCCTAGAGAAAGGTAAACACGCAAGTATAACATGAATATGCATGTATCACTACGGCAGAAATGATTTATGTTGGCACGTAGATTTTTTTTACTGGCGAGTGGTTGATTTTTTTTGCTGGCGGGTCTAGTTGCCACCCGCCAGCACAAAAGTCTCCAGGGGCGGCGTGTTAGAAACCGTCAGCACAAATACATTTGTGCTGACGGGTAACATAAGCACTCGTCAGCACCATCTATGTAAATTGAAGATGCATTTGTGCTGCACAAATGCATTTTCAATTTACATAGATGGAAAGGGCTAAAAGATTTTAACTAGCTAAAATTTTTTTATCTTACGCACAATAATATATTTGTAACGTGTATTAGACTAAGTATACGTCATTGTATCAGAGTTTCAAGAATTTTAAAGTGATTTACTATTTTCTAGGGTTAAATAATTATAAACATGCTTATTTAAAAAATTAATATTTGAACTAAATTTTTTATGTAAGATTACAAATTTTAGAAAATTGACATTAAATACGTACACATGTTCTATGTTGACTCAAATAATGAATGTATATGTGTACTATATTGACTCAAATAATGAATGTATATGAAAGATTCACAAGCTTATTAGGTATATTTATGCACTTCTCTTAAATGTTTTGATGAAAATAATTTTTAATAATATCTAAACGTAGTTCAAAAATTATATAAGTTGACATGGAATCATTTTATGAGTCCACAACTTTAACTTAAAAGTTTCAGTATGTTCTAAAAAAATAAGATTATACATCGTTCACAAATGCATACATTACTTATAATGTTTCATATAACTCAAATCCAACTTTAAGATTTATCAACTGCCTTGTCAAAATATTTATCTTATATATTCTAATATAAATACATTCTAATATAACTAGGATCGTGCTCATACGTTGCTACGGGCACCAAAACATTTGTATTACAATGCATAGGGAGCATTCGATAGGACAATTAATAACGTGAAAATAAGTATAAATATTAAAAACATGTACAGGATGAAACAATTATCTCCGTAAGCATTAGTTTTTCATCGTAATCATTGTATAACAGTAAAACAGAATCTGCCACTAGCCTGGTCGACATGAAGTTCATTCACAGTAAAACAGATGCCCCAACTTCCAATTGAATGTGCAGTGCTCAAACACCTAAGATACAAAAATTTTGATTGGATATCACTAACTATGATTATTTCAAAAAAATCACTAACCACGTGTTTCCTACACCAAAGACTACTTCCAATTGAGTGGCAAGTTCAGAGCTTCCAAATGATTTTACTTGACGTAAGCCACCAATATGACATCAGTTTGCTTCGTTTTGTACACTCTGCCCATCTGGAGCTGGATGATTTCTACCATCCAAGAACAAAGCATCGCAGTAATGTTTTCTGAAGATACAGCATATATATGGACACATGATAATATAAAAATACAGAAGTATAAATGAAATTTGACTTAGATCACAGACAAGCTCTTCTCTATTAGTCTCATGCCCTGATAGAAACCCTTCCATCCCTCGAAATGATCAGTCAAATTCTCACACATAGCTTGGAACTGCAACTTAACAAACATATTCATTTTTGCATCCACGCAAGTAGAAAAATCAGGGTACATTCAAAGAAAACAATGCATAATTATTTTTCTTCGTGAAAATGCATTCATGCCTCGACGTTCTTCTGCCACTGAAAAGATGACCAATCATCGAATAAGTGGGCTCACCTTTTCTATTGCGCATCCTTTAAACATCTTTGAGAACCTTGGCACATGGCGGCACTGTGACCATGAAGAATTGCAAACGCAGCCAACACCTGTACCTAAAAAAGTGAATTTTAAACAATGTGACGAGTAAAATAATAATGTACGAACAGAATCCTTGTGCTGCCAGCTACCAATGCAAACATGTCATCTTTTGAGTACAAATGGATGCACTCACTTGAACTAACCGTTCCAAAGCCATGTGGTTCTTCATCACACAAGAGCATATGACACTGTTCCCATACATTGCCTCATCTTTTCTTCATCATATATATGCCATGATCTGAATAATGGTCAGTTTTAGAATAATATTCATTTCATTCCAGAACTGCAGTTTTAGAATAATATTCATTTCCAGGAATCACATAGCATTAGTAGTTCTGCTAGCCTCCTAATTTAAGTTGTTTAGTTGTTTTACTCAGTGTAAATCATTGTGGGGTTGCAGTTCCGTGTGCGTGCGCCCGATTGACCCTGCGATGTAACAATCTTCTAAACGTTAAATTTCTTATACGCAGCTCTCCTGCATACTCTCACAGTTGTTCTTAATACAAAGATATGCAGCTCTCCTGTGTATTCATTTCATTCCAGAACTGCAATTTTAGAATAATATTCATTTCCAGGAGTCACATAGCATTAGTACACTAGTAGAGAATTAGCCTTTAGTCCTGGTTGGTAGGGTGCATATCTCTCGAAAATCCATCCAGGATAAACCAACCGGGACAAAAGGTGGGGTCTTTAGTCCCGGGTCTTTCAACCGGGAGTAAAGGTCACCCTTTAGTCCCGGTTGGTGTCACCAACTGGGACTAAAGGGCCTGCCACGCCAGGCGCGAGACAGGCCCTTTACTCCCGGTTGGGAAACCCAACCGGGAGGAAAGGGTTACCCTTTAGTCCCGGTTGGATTTCCCTACCGGGACTAAATGGCCCCCTGCATGGCACCCTGCGTGGCGTCTGAAATTTTTATGCATCATGTATGTAGTACTGCGGTCCTTTTGTTAACCTTTAGTAGTTGAGATTTTTTTTAGAATGAAATCAACTAGTATTTAAACGAATGAAATTTGTAATTATACAATTACTATATATATACACAATTCATATACACAATTCAACTACACAATTCAACTAGTACAAATCGATCATAATTAGCGCGTATTATATATACAAATAAATCAAACTATATATCTACAATCTTCCCGTCGAGGTGTTGCTGCTCGGAGCGTCTAATTGTCGTCCATCGTAATAAAATTCTCCTTTTGGATTTACCACCTCGTCCATTAGGAATCCAATGAGACCTTCACATATTGCCACTACTCTTTCTTCCTTCAAGAGTCTTTGTTGAATATTTAAAATCTATAATTTGGAAATTTGTGAATGTTACACGAACAAATAAATATAAGGAGCTAGAAAATAATTAACTAGTAATAGTTTTATTTTACGTACTGTAAAGTTGTGCGGCGTCATCTTTAGTCCCTTGGGTCCCATAAAACTGTGCATGTGCTCATAGATGTAGTAGCCACATAGATTATTTTCGGGTTCCTGTCTTAAGCACTTCAGTGCGGAAAAAAATAAGTTATGAAATATTTGTGTTATACAATGTAATAAATGTGCAGACTTCATACGTACCGGGAAGTCTGTGTTCCATGTAAGTTTTTCTTTGAATGGACCTTTGTGTGTCCTTATGAATTGTTTCCATGCGCTGCGGATTAGAATAATGAATGATATAGTGTAACAGGGATAAAATTTAGGAAACAAACTTTTGCATAGAGATAAAGGTCCAGAATTATTACAAGCCTAGCATGTCTTGCATGTCTTGGTACTCCACCGGATCTTTCCTCAACGAATCGAAGACAATGACGTGGCTTCTTTTAGGCTCAATTATAATAAGGATCCAGTGGAAGCTGCGTACGTAAAATGTTCATGCATATTAGAGCTAACTAACATTAATCAGGTAAGGAAAAAGACAACGAAAGTAGACGGTATACACACACTTACTTGAAGTTGTACGGAAGTAGTATGAAATCCTTGAATGTTTGTTTGTCTAGGAAATTGTATACTTCCACCAAGATTTTTTCCGGCGATAATTGTATCTGTTTTTGGTTAACTACAGATGGATCCATGAAGCCTATATGTAGGTACGCCTCTCGTCGGCACGTCTGAATTAGCATCCTACATAAAATGGAAGACGAAGTTAGTATGGTGACACACGCCAAAATTTACATGTAGAGATAAACGGACACTTACAGAACCCAAGCGCTGATCAGAGAGACATCCAGGGCATCAGCACTTTCTCGCCTTCGCCGTAAAAATCTATCGGTTTTACCTTAAGGCCGAACATCTCCCTCGAGTCGGCGGATGCCATCATGTACCATTGATGGAATTCGTACATCTTTGTTGATAGCACCAACGAAGGCCTTACAAGAGGTTTGCCTAGCTCATAAGGCAATCTCGGCTCAGGGAGCGGTGCAGTTGGTGTCTCAACTTTCCCTAAGCATTCATCAAGTCCCAGACTTGTTTCTTGCATGAATTTCAATACTTCTGCTTGTTGATCCAAGGGCATTGCTGCTACCCTTTAAGCGTCTTTTTTTGATAAATGCCCGAGGTCCGGGACAGCACCACTGGAAGATGACTTTCCTTTCCTTTTGTCCTTTTCATCAGCCTTTACTAAAGCCCGTTCATAGTTCGATAAGAGTGGTATCCTTTTCTTGGCTCCTTCTTCCATCCTGATAAAAAAGTTTAAATCTCTTTGATTTACTAGCGGTGGCTCAATCTCCCTTGCTTTTTTTTTCTTCGACTTGTTTCTTGAACCACTTACTGGCCTCTCATTGGATTTCTGCCCACTGTTTCGCATGAGTCATTGCCTCCCAGCGTTCCTTACGAGTCACTTCAGGCTCCTTTGTTTTCTTCTTTCTCTATCTTTGCTTGGGAGGCGGTGCTCGTGACTTCTTTAGTGGTGCTGCAGGTTCCTTCATGGGGGCTGGTCTTGGTCCCGGCGACGGTGATCGGGGAGGGGTGTTGTTATTGTCGTCGTCGCTCCCACCACCAGGATGTGGTGGAGATGGAGACCTTGATATAGCAGGAAGTGACGGTCCTGGAGCAGGTTGTGCAGGAGATGACGATCTTGAGCTATGAGGAGAAGGTCGCCGCTAGGGATCTACGGGGAGCGGTCTTGAGCTCTGAGGAGATGGCTCCGTGCTGGGAATGATGATGTAGCGTTTTAACCATAGAATGATCCCATGAAGCGCATCTGCCAGTGTCCTTTCCTCGTCGCCTCCCGGGAGGTCGAGCTCTAGGCCTTCATATTGGCTATCAACAATTTGCTCTACGCGAACGCTGGCGTAGCCAGGTGGAATCTCCATGCCATGACTGCTCTGCCCCGCAAGGGTTGCTAACGCACTCTCGTACGCTACCTGTACATATAGTAGAAGTAAACAAGTTATTAAACTCCGATCATGAGGCATGGATCAATTGACAAGATTGCATAAATATTATGTATAAGTATACCTTAATAGTGAGGTTGCCGACCGGTGCATGCAGCTCACATGTGATGCGTTGCGTGATGGCATCCACGGGGAACCGTTGCTCCTCCACGGGTAACGTGGAAGTTTGCGCATCGGGGACCCCTGTAGAAGCACAACTGCTCAAGAGGCGTTGAGAAGGGCTGGCGTAGTTTGGATTTGGCAATGCTCCAGATTGGGCCAACTCCGCAACTACGTGGGCCACTCGACGATTGATTTCCTCCAACATTCTTTCTTCTTGTGCCTGCACTTTGGATTCTAGCATCTGCCGCCAACTCTCCTCGATCTATTCCTTTCTTCGCTTGCGGCTTCTGTACGATGCGCCGTCACCTCGGAAAGCAAACTTCCACGGAATGACCCCGAACCCTCGGCAATGTCCTGGGTGCTCAGGATTACCGAGGGCCAATGTGAGCTCATCATTCTCTCGGTCCACCTTCAACCTCCCAGCCTTAGAATCTTCAATGTTCTTCATAAGACGTTCGGCCTTCTCACGTATTGTGTCATTGAAAATCAATGTCCCATCCTCTTGGCTCAGGGAGCCTCCATGAGCGTAATACCAATTTTTTGATCATTCAGGCCATTCAAAAGTTGCAGGTACGATTCCCCGTTCGATCAGATCTTGTTCCATCTCCTCCATTTGGGAATTGCTGTGCCACAACCACCTCGCCCTAGATGATGATGGTAGCTCTTCTGACCAGCATTTGTAGTGTTGGTCAGGATCTTTTTCACCCCGTCTTCACTCCTCTTATATTCAAGAAATGCCTCCTAGTGGTCCCTCAACTTTGGCCACGCATTGAAGTCTAGAGTTCGGCCCTTCTTAATGTAGTTGGCATCCAGCATCTTCTTGAATGTCTGGAATTGTGTAGCCATCTTCTTCAGCGTCCACGCTTTCACATTCTTTTCAATATATCCTTTAGGGAATGTGAAATGTCTCTTGACATCTTCCCACAGCATATTCTTTTCTATCTCCAGGAGGGCGTACGGATTAGTGCTTCTGCCCTTCCATTCTCTGATGCTGATAGGCATGTTGTCCCGGACGATTGACCCGATCTGACTCACGTACTTCTTTGCTACTTTCTCGGGAGCAACTGGCCTGCCCTCTTCTGTCACTTCCGTGATGACAAGCCTCCCTTCCATCACCTTTGTACGACCTTGGGTCTTCTGCCCTTGCGTCGACCCAGAGGGCTAACAGTTCAAGATTCGTTAATTAGTACGTAGTAGTAACGGTTGTGTGAAACAATACAATTTATATATACCTCGCCGGAACCTTCCGCCACGGCAAGGTGTTGCTGGGGCTCATGCTCTTCATTCCCATCGGCGGACATGTTGAAGAACATGTCCGCCTGGGTGCCCTCTTCATTGGTGTACGATAGTGGAAGGTTGTCGCCACTACCATCACCAGCGATTATCTGCTCCATGAGATACCTTGCGGTCTCGTCGTCTTCCATTTCAACTATTGATTGAAACATACATGGAATCATATATGACAGTCATAGAAATCACCTTAGTTATATGTATATAAGGGTATATACATGAAATCATAAAATAACATGAATCCCACAAAGTCTGGAATGTTTATACAAATTTCAACAAATTAGTAGTACTTTGTAAAAAATTCTACAAAATTTCTACTAATTTAAACATATTTAGTGGAATTTCTAGCAAATTACTAATAATTCCTACTAATTTTACAATACATGAATCCCACAAAATCTGGAATGTTTATACAAATTTCAACAAATTAGTAGTACTTTGTACGAATTTCTACCAAATTTCTACTAATATATACATATTTATTGGAATTTCTAGCAAATTACTACTAATTACTACTAATTCCTACTAATTTGATTTTCTAACTAATATACAAATATCTATTGATTTTATAACTAATTCATTCCCGGCGCCAGTGCCGGCAGACCTCGCGCGGTCGACGATGCCTAGGTTAGGCGACGAGGTGGCCGGGGCGGCGGCGACGGGGATGGAGCGAGGTGGTACGTTCCCGGCGCTAGTGCCGGCGGACCTCACGCGGTCGACGGTGGCCGGGACGGTGGGATGGCGGAGGCGAGGACAGAGCAAAGCAAATGATGGGCGGAGGCGGTCGGCGACGAGGGGCGACGAGGCGGCGACGAGGACGGAGGCGGCGACGAGGCCCCGCGATGGAGGCGGCCGGCAGCGACGAGGTCGAGGGGGCGCGACGGAGGAGGATTGAGATGGGCCGGGGTGATGGAGGAGGAGGCGGTCCGGGCACGGGTTGGCGGGGCTGCATCAACTTGATCTCCGGCCAATTCTGTAAGTTCTGCTTATCGAGTAATATCTAAGCTTTAACTTCGGGCGTATCGCTGTCGTTTCGTTTAGATTTATTCACTAGTTATCGATATTTACTAGAGTTCTAGGTTTTACCTGTTGTTCTAGTTTTATCACCAGTTATCCAGCTTGGAATTAGAACTTTCGGCTTATTTATATTTTATTGCTTAAATCTACCACTCTTTGCATAGCTGACTAGGTCTATTCTTGGTGTTGCTACTGTAGCGTTGCTTGGTTTACTTTAACAGTATTTTTCACCAACGTTATTTGGTGATTGGCTGTATTATAGCCGATTTCTTTATTACAGCAAATCGGCCGATTCACTGATAAGCTTTCTCGAGATCGGAACCTTAGCCGATCGCGACCTCCGGGATCTGACACGTTTCTTTCCTTGCCAATCAATAGGTCAGATTGGCTGGCACACCGCGCGAACCGCACCAGGGCGATCACCTGAACAGGAGTTAAGCAGATTCTCCCGGGTCGTGTGTCCGACGCTAGAGATCCAATCGGCCGATTTCTAGCGCCAACACACTTTTGGCACGCCCAGTGGGACCAATACAACTGCCACTATGTCGAAAGCGGCCGAAATCTTGGAAGACAACATCATCGAGGTGACGGAAGCTGACCACAGGGACGACCAGAAGGAAGAGTTGGAAAAGCAGATGGCACACTACCGGAAGACGTGTCTACAATCCTTCAGTCGTACCAGGAGCGAAGAAACTGTCAAAAAGGCTCCGTTTCCAACTCCCCGCCAGATCACAACCACCGAGGACTCGGGCAAGATGTTCGAGATGGTTCAACAATCCGTCTACCAAGCTTTCATTGATCAATCCCCGGTGATTTCTAATACGGTATATAATGCCGTCATCAGCTCCTTGGCCAACGGCGTGTCCCAAGGATACCAGGGGCCGGCATACGCCTCGCCTATCACGGCTAGGAGTTATCCAAGTATACCCTACTCGGCTCCTCAGCCGATCCAATCTCCGACTGGAGGTCCCAACATCCCTTCATCATCAATCCCTCTGGGGCCTAACGGCGCGCCATATCTCCAGCCTCAATCCATTCAGTTATCCTCCGTGCAGTTGTCTCCTTCGAATTCAGTGCCTTGGGGGGCACCATCGGCGACGGCCGTCCAGGATTAATTGGCCAGCCATGGAAGCTCTCCGATCCAGACACCTTTCCAATCGGCCGCACGGCCGATGATGCCACAGTATCAGCCAGTCGCGCCGGAAATGAGCAGGGGGGCAGAAGCAACGGAAGCACTTCGGGGCGCGGCGCCGATCGTACTATATGACGAAATGGCCGGTTCACTGAGACAACCGATGCCAACTACGCAGCCGGCTACGTCGTATCAGGCACCGCACGCTTTCGTCCACCACCCGGTCATCCCGCCGCCGGTCTACCAACACGTGCCGGTTCCCTAGCCGATAGTCCATCAGCAACAACCAGACTGGACGGCACGCATAGCGGAGGTGATTCAAGAGCAATTCAGTTTAAAACCGAAGGTGCAAACCTACACATACAGAACGCCATACCCGCCTACTTATGACTTACTGCCGTTTCCCCATCGGTACAAAGTTCCCGATTTCACCAAGTTTTCGGGGCTTGACGATACCTCAACTGTGGAACACGTGAACAGATTCATCATCCAATGTGGGGAGATAGCTGCACAAGATGCTCTACGGGTGCGCCTTTTCTCGTCATCCCTGTCCGGGTCGGCCTTCCAATGGTTTACTACACTGCCACCCAACTCAATAATTACATGGGCTGACTTAGAGAAGCAGTTCCACAAATACTTCTACGCAGGGGTACACGAGATGAAGCTTTCAGATTTAACCAGCCTCAGACAGAGAAGTGATGAGCCAGTATCCACGTACGTGCAGAGGTTCAGGGAGATCAGGAACAAATGCTACACCCTAGCCCTGACCGACGCACAATTGGCTGACATAGCCTTCTAGGGTCTCCTGCCTCATATCAAAGAGAAATATGCTTCACAGGAGTTTGAGAGCCTGAGCCAAATCGTGCATCGTTTGTCTGGTCAGGAAGTACGCTCCTTTGACCAGTGAAGGAATTTCCAGAAAAAGGTGGCTTACTTGGAAGGGGCCGAGTCCGAAAAAGAAACAGAAATCGGCCTAGCGGAATGGGTTAAAGGAAAAAAGCTGAGATCATGTCCGTTCAGAAAAAAGGAGCCAGAGGCATTCGGTTTCGACACATCAAAGGCCGATAAAATTTTCAATCTTCTCCTTCAGGAAGGACAAATCAAGCTCTCACCGTACCATACGATCCCGTCAGCCGAACAGCTGAAGAAGATGAAATATTGCAAGTGGCATAATGCCACCTCCCAGGATACAAACGAATGCAAAATCTTCCGACAGCAAATTCAATCGGCCATCGAGCAGGGCAGGCTCAAATTTGAAGTCCCGACAAAGCCGGCAAAGCCGATGAAGATTGATCAACATCCTTTCCCCACCAACATGGTTGACACGGGAAGGAACTCACTCCAGACCAAGGTGCTAACATCTGAATCGGCTAAAAAGAGCGGCACCGTAGACCCCAAATCAAGTGGCGCCCGAAGACATCAAGGGGAAACGACGGATGGAGGATGAAGGCGAAGGATCGGGAGAACTACGCAGGCCCATCACCTCCCAATTTCTGCTCAACAAGTATCAACGACAACAGGAAAGTTCAAGATTCCGGGAGGAGATGATGCGACGACATGAAGATCACTGGCGATGCCCATTCTTCATCCACTGCTGGGAGAGTAACCTTAGATTGCCGTCGGCCGATAATTGCCCTGAGTGCAATGGCCCATATCGTAACAATCGGCCAGTCAGGAGGTCTCGCTCCAGAGACGGAAGGCCAGAGCCGATCAGCAGGAACTGGCGCGAGCAAGAGGACCGGCTGGGGGGCAGAAGTGACCGATATAACTGGTCGGAAGACAGGCGTGAGCGAAACGATAGGCCGGGGGGCAGATTCGATCGGCGCGACCAACCAGAAGACAGAGTCAGCGCTCATGATCGGCTAGAAGAGATGGTCGATGCTCGGGTATCAGACGAGAATCCCTTGGGACGCGAGCCAGAAAGGGAACGCGCCAAACCATTGACTAAACCTGTAAATCCCAGGTGGTGCCCTGACGGATTGACTAAATCTCAAAAACGAAGAATCCAACGTCTCCGCCAATGGGAACAACAGGAAGAAAAGCAACAACATATGATGGACAAGAAAAACGACAGGCCTCGGATTTGGCGCCCCAAAAGAAACGACACGGAAGATGACAACAACCAGGAATCGGCAGCTGATGTCAACATGGTTTTTATTCTGCCAATGGAATTCATGACTCCTGCCGACCGACACAACATGTCGGCAATAGAAAAATAGATGGCGCAATTGGCTTTGGAGCCAATGACAGCCACATTCGAGAAACCCTAGGACGACAAGCGGCAACACCTCAAGGCATTAATCCTCAAGGGACATGTCAACGGCCGACCCATCACCAGATTACTAGTGGACGGAGGAGCTGCTGTCAACATCATGCCGTACACCATGTTCCGGAAGCTAGGAAAAAGTGATGACGATTTGACCAAGACGGACATGATGCTCAAAGACTTCGAAGGCAACGTGTCTCCCGCCCGCGGCGCGCTCTGCGTCGACCTCACCATTGGCAGTAAGACTCTTCCCACTACTTTCTTTATTATTAATGGTAAAGGGTCCTACAACATGCTACTCGGCCGAGACTGGATACACGCAAATTGCTGCATCCCATCTACAATGCACCAATGCCTCGTGCAGTGGTCGGCGACAACATCGAAGTGGTCACCGCCGATTCCGCACACAGCATCGCAGCGGCCGATACACAGCAATGGAGCTGCGAGAATGTCAAATGCATATCCGGGAAGATATGGGACACTGATTTCCTGAAGGTGTCCGATTTTGGTCTACAGCCGATCCGAGCAGTCGGCTCTGAAGATTCAGATCAAATGGATCAGTTCATCCGGGAAGACGGGAAGCTAGGGCACGGGTTCACGTCGGCCGATTCATTAGAGATGATAGACTTAGGCGATGGCACCAATCCAAGGCCGACGTACATTAGTGCTAATTTGGATCCGGAATACAAATGTAAATTGACAAATTTATTAAAAGAGTTTAAAGATTGCTTTGCTTGGGAATACCATGAAATGCCCGGATTGGACCTGTCTATTGTCGAACACCGGTTTCCCATAAAGCCGGGATATCGGCCATATCAGCAACCCGCACGGCGGTGTAATCCTAAAATCCTACCCGATATAAAGGCCGAAATCACGAGGCTAATTGAAGCAAAATTTATTCGGCAATGCCGTTATGCCGAATGGATCTCCAACATTGTACCCGTGTATAAAAAGAACGGGAAGCTGCGCGTGTGCATCGATTTCAGGAACCTCAATCAGGCCACGCCGATGGACGGGTACCCAATGCCGACGGCCGATGTACTAATAGATGCCGCCGCGGGTCACAAAGTTATTAGTTTCATGGACGGAAACGCCGGATATAATCAAATACTAATGGCCGAGGAGGACATATCAAAAACGGCTTTCAGGTGCCCGGGTCACCTCGGTTTATTCAAGTGAGTGGTAATGACTTTTGGTTTGAAGAACGTCGGCGCTACATATTAGCGAGCCATGAATTACATATTTCACAAACTTATCGGCATTCTGGTGGAAATTTACATCGACGACGTTGGGTCAAATCAAAAGGACACCAGGAACATCTGGCCGATTTGCGGCAGGTACTGGAATGCACGAGAAAGCAGGCTGAAGATGAACCCGGACAAGTGTGCTTTCGGTGTATCCGCCGGACAATTCTTGGGATTCATGGTTCACGAGCGTGGGATAGAGATCAACTGGAAGACCATAGCGGCCATCAATAAAGTCGTGGCCCCACAGAATAAAACTGAATTGCAATCCTTGATCGGCAAGGTCAATTTCATCAGAAGATTCATATCCAATCTATCCGGACGTATCCAGGCCTTCACACCGTTGTTAAAGTTAAAACCCGACCAAGAGTTCGTATGGGGAGAAGAGCAACGCAAGGCGCTGGAAGACATCAAGCAGTACTTAGTCTCGCCACCAGTATTGGTCCCACCTCAAACTGGTAAGCCATTTAAGCTGTATTTATCAGCCGATGAACGAGCTATCGGGTCGACTCTGGTCCAGGAGTTTGAAGGAAAGGAACGGGTAATATATTATGTTAGCAGAAGACTTCTGGACGCCGAAACAAGATATCCCCCGGTAGAGCGGCTATGCCTATGCCTTTACCTCTCATGCACCAAACTCAGACACTATTTGTTATCGGCAGAATGTGTAGTCGTATGCAAAGACGATGTAGTAAAATACATGCTGTCATTGCCGATTTTGAAAGGACGGATCGGAAAATGGATCTTGGCTTTATCAGAGTTCAATCTACGATATGAATCGGCAAAAGCCATCATGGGTCAGGTTATGGCCGACTTCGTCGCCCAGCACTGCGGACCAGAAATCGCCGTTGTGGAACCAGTACTGTCGACCTTATATTTTGACGGTTCGTCATGTGGGGCCGGATCAGGAATCGGCATCATTCTCATATCGCCTCGGGGGGCAAGTTATGATTTCTCTCTGCCGATAGAAGCATCCACCACCAATAACCAAGCAGAGTACCGAGCCGTGTTAAAAGGGTTACAATTGCTGAGAGAGATTAAGGCCGATGCCGTCGAGATTTTTGGAGATTCCATGCTCATCGTGGACCAATTAACAGGAAAATCCGAGTGCAAGGATGACATATTAAGGATTTATTACGAAGATTGCCTCCAGCTTCTGAAGGAATTCAAGTCCGCGATTATTGAGCATATTCCCAGGGATTATAACGAAGAGGCCAACAGGCTTGTCCAGCATGTGTCCGGGTATCGGCCGATTCAGGGCGCCATGGTTCTGGAGCTCGCGGCCGACGACTGGTGAAAAGAGATCGCCGATTATTTAAAAGATCCGTCTAAGAAAGTGGATCGGCGAGTACGATTTCAGGCCACAAAATATGTGTTACTAGAAAATGACTTGTTCTACCGGATGATTGATGGTGTTCTACTAAAATGTCTAGGGACGGAGGAGGCAAAGACCCTGATGGGAGAAATCCACGAAGGGGTGTGTGGAGCCCACCAATCGGCGCATAAGATGAAGTGGATGATTAGGAATAATGGATATTACTGGCCGACAATCCTTGAAGATTGTTTCAAGTATTACAAAGGATGCCAAGATTGTCAGAAATATGGGAATGTACAACGCGCGCCCGCATCGGCTATGAATCCAATTATCAAGCCGTGGTCGTTCAGAGGTTGGGGAATAGACCTCATCGGACAAATTTATCCTCCGTCAAGTAAAGGACATAAATTCATTCTAGTGGCCACAGATTATTTCACCAAATGGGTGGAGGCGATTCCATTAAAGGCCGTAACGTCGGCCGCCATGGTCGATTTCGTAAGGGACCATATTGTCTATCATTTCGGCATCCCTCAGACTATCACAACCGATCAAGGAATGATGTTCACGTCGGGAGAATTCGAGGAGTTCACGGCCGATATGGGGATCAAGCTGCTAAATTCCTCCCCATACTATGCTCAGGCTAATGGTCAGGCCGAATCTTCCAATAAAGGGATAATTAAGTTGATCAAGAGGAAGATCGAAGAACAACCCAAAAAATGGCATTTATGTCTAACCGAAGCTCTATGGGCATACAGGATGGCTTGCCACGGGGCTACCAAGGTGTCTCCTTATCAATTGGTGTACGGCCATGAGGCGGTATTGCCATGGGAGTTGAGAACAGGATCGAGACGCACATCGCTCCAAGATCAGCTGACGGCCGATGAATACTCCTCGCTCATGAAAAGGGAACTTGACGATTTGGCAGGTCAACGATTGAGAGCTTTGATCAGTATCGAAGAAAACAAAAAGAAAGTGGCCAGATGGTATGATAAGAACGTCAAAGTCAAGCAGTTCTCCCAAGGAGATCTGGTATGGAAGTTAGTGCTACCGATTGGGTCAAAGGATCCTAAATTCGATAAGTGGTCTCCCACTTGGGAAGGGCCGTATAGAATCGGCCGATGTGCCCCGGGAAACGCTTACATTCTGGAAATGATCGAAGGAGAGGAGTTTACTAGGGCCTTGAACGGGAGGTACTTGAAAAGGTATTACCCCAGTATATGGGTCGGAGCATAAGAATCGACCGCGGAGTATGACAAGACAAAGGGACTTCTCCCTGAACAAACACACAGCCGATACGGAATAAAAAAATTGCCTAAAGGAGAAAAATAATCGTTCAAATTGGCCGATTTGTCATTCGGTATGGACGATGAATTACACGGCCGACGCAGTACAAGTCTCCCTTAGAACAAAAATACTCAATTGTGCTTATTCTTATGTTCTCTCTCAATCCGACCTAATTCTATCAGAAGGCGGATGCTTCATTCTTCCACATCTTTCATCGCGGCCTCCGCCTCAACTTGGCGAGGGAGAGGATGGCTCCGATCCATCACCGGGCGCGATGTCCCAGCCGCGGCGTCTTCAAGGGCAACCGGACGAGAAAGTGGGTGGCTCTTGTCAACTTGAGGTCGCCCGTAATCATTGCCGTCGATGAAGTCCCAGATCCGTTGGACGTCGGTAGGGACGTGATCTCTAAGTTCTTCACGGTGTGCCTTAATCAGGTCCTTGTCCTCTTGCGATAACGGCTCGTCAGAATACACGAGTTCGATTGCTCGTTTGAGTTCAGGGCTAAGGCGCCTTGGCTGAGAAAATCAACATATAACCGCCCAAAAGTTGGGGTGATTTAAAGGAATCGAACTGAAAAAAGTGGAGACGGATCTCATACCTGATTAACAGAGGGAGAGGAGAAAGAAGAAGACGAGGAAGACATAGCTACAAACGCTCCGATGGAAACGAAATCGGGAAAAAAGGAATCAAGTGGAGCAGGTATTCTCAAGAGCGAAACCAGGGCCGGTATTTATAAGTAGAGAAAGCGCAGAGGTTTGGTAAGACACGTCCCGTCAGAGTAAAAAGGGGAATAAGTAAGAGGGCGCCGCATTAATGTTCTTACAGAACGGCCAGTACTTTTACAGATCGCCCAGAAGGGCGTTAATGGCTGCAATCGCTCGACGCCTGATCTGATCGGCCGAGTCCAAGACCCGTTAGTCATCCTCTGCCGACCCTGGAACTTCTGACATATGGCGATGAAGTCTAATGGCTTCGTGGGCCAGATGCTGCCTCTCTTGCTTCAAATCGGCGATGACGGAGGGGAGTTCTTGAAGCTTCTTCTCTTCGATAGCTATTTCTTTGGTAAGTTCCGCTCTTTGACGCTTGAGGTGATCTATCATGCCGACGAGTCCGGGTCGGGAATTCTCGAGGAAATGAATCTAATGATGTACCTCCTGGGCCCGATGCTTGTACGAGTTCTCTTCCTCACGAGTCTTGGCCTGCTTGGTGCGATCGGCCATGTGACGCAGAGCCCTGAAGACCGGGATCTGCATCGACTCAATGTAAGCGGCCGGCGCCAAGGCTTCTTATGCTTCCTCTGGGACCCGCCCGCTGACGTCACTGAAGAGCTGCCGAATCGGCGAGGCATCCTCCACCAATCGGCCGATGTCCTCTTGAAGAAGGGACCGTATGCTTTCGAGCTTAGCACGGACGTCATCAGGGACGGAGCTCAAAGTAACTTGACGGGAAGCAACTTCCTCGTCATCAGAGAGCGCGACCGCAAATGAGAAGAGGCTGTTATTGGGAGTATCCTGTTCCTACAAAATAATAAATGAAAAATAAGTCAGCCAATGGTGGTAGCAAATCGGCCAATAAGGATTGGGTGATTTCTTACTTCTTTAAAGCGGGTCTCTTCCATCTGCGTTTGCGGGGCCACCACTCTTGACTCTGGAACTGGTACCATTGGCTCATCGGAAGAGGAGGACTCAACGACAATCGGCGTTCTGCTTGGGCCAGCCTCTTGAGGGGTGACCGATGGCTGGTCGGATAGCGTGGTTAACGTACCGGTAACCTGCGTCGAAGCTGGTAAGATCATCATTCGAATATTAGAGAACTGAGTTGAAAGATCGTGTACCTCAACGGGAGGGGGCACTGGCATTTCAACAGCTGCTTGGGGCGCCGCCGATTGCTGAGGATTTACTAGGCCAGTCTGTGCGGCCTAATATAGGAAAGGTCAGTATTGAAATGACGATCAGGAAAATCGGATGGTGAGTTTACCTGTATATCTTCCACCAATAATGACGCGGCGGCTGCTCCGGCTTCTGTAGCGGCTTGAAGGTCGACTTCTTCATCAGCCGGAAGGGTTGGCGCAGCCGAAATTTCTGCCGATGCAACCGCGGGTGGATCGGCCGATTCTGTGCGGGCACGCACTCGGCTACTTGTTTTCTTGATGACCTTCTTCTACGCCTGTTTCGCTCGGCCGGCTATGTCATCGACAGAAGGGGCGTGATAGCCGATGAGGGGGAATGCTGTGTATGGATAACGGTCCTCTATCGGCCGACCACTCCGGCTGCGTTTTGGGGGAGCGTGGCTCTCAGACTGAAGTAATAATAAGAGTCAGTATATATAAAAAAAAGAAAGGGGATGAAAATCGGCCAAAAAGAGAGAGATACCTCGGCATTTGAATCGATGTTGTCTGGATCTAGGAGATTGCAATATACCGCCGCAGAAGCGCAGAACAAGTACTGTTTCCATTCGGCCCACCATAACTTGAATTGCTGAACGGCGAAAGGGGCTACTATCCAACCGGTCAGATCTATGGTGCTGGAATCTGGGATCCGATCATGCAGCCGGCTGTAGTCCAGGCCCTTGGTAAGCTCATCTCTGAATTTTGCTCGGCCGGCAAAATATGCATAAATCGGCAGTTGACCCAGGCCGAATTGCCGTGCTGCGACGGAGGGGTTGTAAAACTCATAAGTAGGGGCATCTTTCCCCGAGAAGAAGTTTGCCAGTAAGATCCCCGGCTTGATTAATTCATCTGTGAGATCTTCATCAAATTTGCTAGTGGCTGAGTCAAAACAGGAAGGGAGTTCGAAGAGTGGTTCCTCCCTCTGATAAGGGAACCAGCTGGTTGCGTCTTCGCTGAAGCCATTGTAGAAGCATCTGAAGTATTCGACCACCTTGGTAGCGGAGTATGAGCAGCCAGAAAAGGCCGATGCCGCTTCGCCAAAGGACGTACATCGGCGTCGGACAGTGGGATTCTTTGCCGATTCGATGTTGGGGAACATCATGTGCTCCACTCGCTGCTAGGAGATCTTGCTCATGTACAGATTAAGCCACAAGTTGATAAACCACCAGGGTCCACCTGGGTTTCCAATCGGCTCTCCTTTGGATAGCTTGACGCCAATCTGGTGCAGCATATGGTAGGCCGATCCCAATAAGTGCTTTCCAAGAGGAACAGAGGCCCCTATCGATAGTGCCTCAGCTAGAGCCTGCGTGTTAGTAGATGGACCAGCTGCTCTCCCGCAGAAAAGGTGTTTCTCCAGCCACATCATCAGGAAGGCCGCATGTTCTCTATTTTCGACTGTCCCGGCCCTTCTGTTGCATTTGATGAATCCTTTCCATCCGCCGATTCCTTTTGTATCCAGCTGATGAGACATTTTGGCTAGATAATGGAAAGGAGTGTCAGGGGAGGAGATGTCGAGGCCGGTCAACATGACCACATCGGCCAGGGTGGGGGTCATAGGCCCGTGTCCGAAGAGGAATGCGTTGAGGGCATCGGACCAAAAATAGGAGGCTGCTATCACTAAGGGCCCGTTCCTTTCCATTTGGGATAAGGACAGATCAATGCACTATCCGATTTTGTGCTCATTCCATTGGACTCTCTTGGAGGCGGCTATCCATTGGTACCATTCTCTCCAGCCGGGGGTTTCATTCGGCCATGATCTGAAGGTACCTGACCAGTGATCTAGGTCCATGGTTGATTGCTTGAAAGGGATCCTATGGGTTTCCAAATTGATTAGGTTGGTTGGATCTGGGTTTCCCATGGGACCAAGATAGATAAGGCCAGGAGTTTTGGTGAGGCGAATGGTAATCTGATGCCTAACCGCCTAAAAAAGGAAAAAAAGGGGGCGGAAGTAAGAACGGATCTAAAGTAAATGCATTGTTATTAAAGAAAGAGAAGTTTCACTAACAACCTCCGGGATGAAGCTCATCGTGGTTGGCAGGATCGCTAGTGGAGCTATGGATGCTAAAGCCACTGATGGGACCTCGGTCGAAGCTCCAACTCCCGCCGATGGAGCCACCGCCATTGTCGCTGGAGCTGCTGCTGGTGGAGCCATCTCTTGGGCTTCGGGCATTGGTGAGGTGCCTAAGGGTGTCGCCATTGAAAGAATGGGGTGGAATGTAGATGGAAGGAGATGACGGAGAAAAAGACTGGAGGCTAAGGAAGGTGCCGGAGGAAGGAGAAGATCAGTGCGCTAAAGAAGGAAGACGTGAGCTCGTGAAGAAGAGTACGGGACGTGCTGATATTTAAAGGTGGTCTGAGAAGGGGTAAAAGCGGAATTTTTACCGCGCCGGCATTTTGATTTTTTTAGGAGGAGTGGTTGTCGTGGGCGCCCGTTTCGAAAAGATTGCAATCATCAGACTGGAGACCACGAAACGGAAGGATATTTTCAATGCGTTTGTTTCGGAAAGGAAGTTGAAAGGAATTTCGAAGTAAAGATTATGTTTTACTCCGAACCTGGGGGGCATTTGTTGACGCCAGATTTTGACACGTATGAAATCGGCGTCAAGAAGGGAAGAAATCAGGAGATGCAGCAAAACACGGAGGTCACGATTGGGAATCGGCCGATTGGTGCTGCAGTTGAAGATCGGCCGATTGGTGCTGCAGTATTTTGGCGGATGGGGTTGGTGGAAATCGGCCGATTGGGAGGCTGGAGCAATTGGGCCAATATGGGCTTAACATGAACTATGAAGATAAAGAGCAGATCGGCCCATGGGAGCGCGATGATCAACTCCAATACGAATCATACTTGTAAATATTTGTTTTCGTTTAAAATTAGAGATAGAGTCCTAGTCGGTTAAGAGATTGGTCGTAACAGGCTATAAATAGCCGCCTTCATAGATGTGTAATCATCATCAAAACAATACAACAACCTACTATTTCTTCGCACTTTACTTTCAAGCAGGCGACTTCGCCCATACTTTTCTTCTTTTCACGAGTTCGTGCGGGTTGGTGGGGCTGCATCAACTTGATCTCCGGCTGATTCTGTAAGTTCCGCTTATCGAGTAATATCTAAGTTTTAACTTCGGGCGTATCGCTGTCGTTTCGTTTAGATTTATTCACTAGTTATCGATATTTACTAGAGTTCTAGGTTTTACCTGTTGTTCTAGTTTTATCACCAGTTATCCAGCTTGGAATTAGAACTTTCGGCTTATTTATATTTTATTGCTTAAATCTACCACTATTTGCATAGCTGACTAGGTCTGTTCCTGGTGTTGCTACTGTAGCGTTGCTTGGTTTACTTTAACAGTATTTTCCACCAACGTTATTTGGTGATCGGCTGTATTATAGCCGATTTCTTTATTACAGCAAATCGGCCGATTCGCTGATAAGCTTTCTCGAGATCGGAATCTTAGCCGATCGCGACCTCCGGGATCTGACACGTTTCTTTCCTTGCCAATCAACAGGTCAAATTGGCTGGCACGCCGCGCGAACCGCACCAGGGCGATCACCCGAACAAGAGTTAAGCAGATTCTCCCAGGTCGTGTGTCCGACGCTAGAGATCCAATCGGCCAATTTCTAGCGCCAACACCTCTAAAATATTTATTTTACTGCATCGCTGTGATCAAGAAATTATGCAATTCAATAATTTCAAGGTGCAAAAAAATCCATGTATGTATGTGGTTAACATTGTTCATGTTTATCTAATAAATCTTCACCTAACAAATGTAAGAACACATGAAATCATACATAGGGTAAATTAAAAATTGTATCAAGTACTACACAAAGGTCATATAAATTTAGCGCATTACAATACAACGTTGTAAAATTTCTTCTTCATGAAAGTTCCTTGATCATGATCGCGGCGTAAGTACGGAGCCTCTTCTCTGGATAGCAGGATGCTTGGATCAACTTCAACTGCGAATGGAGGTGTGCCATCAAACTGAGCATAATCATCTGATTGGTCTGTTTTATCCTCGACTCCTACGATTTTTCTTTTACCTGGAAGAACTATGTGGCACTTTGGCTCCCATGTCTCTTCTGGATTTCTCTTAGGTTTGCTACACATGTCCTTCACATAGAACACCTGATGCACATCATTGGCAAGTACGAATAGGTCATCACTGTATCCAGTTGTCGTTGTTAAGATTAGCGGATCGAGACTAAGACTAGTGAATTTCGTTTATGCGCGTAAGGCTTCGGATGATGGCATGGGAGACACGGGGTTTGGACTGGTTCGGGCAAAGGAAAGCCCTACGTCCAGTATGAGGTGCTGCTCGTGTTGCCCATGCGGGGTCTGTAGTAGGGGTTACAGGAGGGCGAGACAGGGAGCTGGTCCCAAGTCTCTTGGGTGTGCACTAATGCTCTGAAGGAGAGAGTGTGTGTGTGGGTGCAGTTGGCTTGAGAGTCTGTCTCCTCTGTCTCAGGGCCCCCGGTTCTCCTTTTATAGCGCAAGGAGGCCACCGGGGTTACAAGCGAGACTGGATGTGTGGAGAAGTAAAAAAGATAAGCTAAGTCAAGTAAAATACAACACAAGGGGAGGGACCAAGTCCCCAGGTCGCCGGCGTCCTCTCCGGCCTTCGGCTCCTGTCAGCACGTCCACCGGGAGAGGGCGGTTGCCTTCGAGTCCTGTCGTCGATTTCCTTGGTGGTTGTTGCCGCCAGGCATGATGATGGTGTTCGGCCGTGGCATCTGTGCTCGTCGGGGAAGGCGGCTGATCCTACCATCTTACTGATGGCCCACGGAATGCAGACGTTGTGTCCCCGTCATCGGATGCGTGGGGCCTGAGGACGGGAGGGGCTTCCTCCTGTTCCAGGCGGCGCAGGCCATGAGTGCCCTGTAGCGAATCAGAGAGAGACGCAGCCACTGTAGCCTATGCCGTGCGGTCGCGTGTGGGTACTTGTGGCGGGTCGCGTCGGGGGCGCAAGCGCCTTTCTTCACGCCAAAGCTGCGGCGCATTTATGGCGAGATCGACAGGGGGGCCCACGAGATCCGCGCCCGAGGCGGATACTTGTCTGGTGGGCCCGGGTGAGTCCGACCCCCCGCGCCCTGGGTCGAGCGAGGCGGAGTCTTGCGATGTGGGGTCGGGCGCTCCCGACCCTGGGTCCGTGGGTCGGGCGAGGCGGAGTTTGGTCATCAAGGGGTCGGGAGCGTCCGACCCTGGGGCACTGGGTCGGGTGAGGCGGAGCGGAGCTCTCCCCTCCCATGTTGGGCCGACGGTAGTCTTTATTACCTCAGGTGGGCCTGAGCCTTCATGTTTGTTGTTTTAATGGGCTTTTAGAAGGTCATTAATATTTCCCCCCAACACCAGTCTTGCTCAGATCTACTATTGTCATTCCGTACTGATCTTTGGTTACGGTAGTTAGCTTCACCCAATTGCAAAGAAATAGAGGGATGTACAGTGGTCCATATTCGAGTTCCCATATCTCCTGTATGAAACCATAATACGACTCCTTGCTATTATTTCTATCTATAGCATCTATGCGGATACCACTATTCTGGTTCGTGCTTTTCTGGTCCTGGGCTCTCGTGTAAAATGTATAACCATTTATCTCATAGCCTTGGAATTTCACGATTGTGCTAGCAGGTCCCCTGACTAACCAAGCAAGCTGTGGGTGAATCTCAGAGTTACCCACAAGTTGTTGGCGCAACCAGGAGAGAAAAGTTTCCATGTAATGACGGGTAAGCCAAGCATCGGATTTGGTCGGGTTTTTGGAAACTACCATCTGCCTGTGCTGCTCGATATACGGAGACACAAAGGATGACTGTTGTAGAACAGTGTAGTGTGCCTTGTCAAACAAATCAATATCATTGTTGAAACTTGATTTCCTTCCAAGGGTGCCTATACCCCGGAGCCTCCCCTTGTGGCGTGAAGTTGGAACCCCAATCGAGTCAATTGAATCAATAAAATCAACACAAAACTCAATCATCTCCTCTGTTCCATATCCCTTGGCGTTGCTTCCTTCTGGACGGGCACGATTAAGAACATAGTTTTTTAGGAGTGCCATGAACCTCTCGAAAGGCCACATATTGTGCAGGTATACAGGTCCCGAGAATACCAATCTCTTTTACTAGGTGAACTAGTAAGTGTGTCATAATATTGAAGAAGGATGGTGGAAATAACAACTCAAAACTGACAAGACATTGCACCACATCGTTTTGTAGCTTTGATAGCTTGGATGGATCGATTGCCTTCTACGAAATCGCATTGAGAAACGTGCATAGCTTTACTAGCGGCAACCGGACATTTTCTGGTAGAACACCCCTCAGTGTAACCGGAAGCAATTAGGTCATCAACATGTGGTAGTCATGGGCCTTGAGATTTGTAAACTTCTTTTGTTTCATATTTATTATTCCTTTTATATTCGAGGAGTACCCAGACGGGACCTTCATACTATTCAAGCATTCAAACATGCTATCCTTCTCTTCCTTGCTGAGAGTGTAACTAGCAGGACGTAAGTAGTGCTGTCCATTATCGCTCTTTTCTGGATGTAGGTCATCTCATTGCCCCATGGCTTTCAGGTCCTGTCGTGCTTCCAATGTATCTTTCGAGGTCCCATAAAGACCCATGAAGCCTAGCACGTTCACGCAAAGATTCTTCGTCAGGTGCATCACGTCTATTGCGTTGCGAACCTCTAGGATTTCCCAATAAGGTAGCTCCCAAAATATTGACTTTTTCTTCCACATGGGTGCATGTCCGTTATTGTCGTTCGGAACAAGTTGGCTACCAAGACCCTTTCCAAAGACTACATTTACATCCTTCATCATCTCGAAGACATGCTTTCCATTACGGTGTGCAGGTTTTTTACGATGGTCTGGCGCCCCTTTGAAATGCATCCCGCTCTTTCTCAGCTGGTGGTGAGCAGAGAGAAATCGACGATGACCCATATAGACGACCTTCTTATAGTGCTTCAAATACATGCTGTCTGTGTCGTCTAAACAGTGGGTGCATGCCCGATATCCCTTATTTGTCTGTCCCGAAAGGTTACTCAGTGCAGGCCAATCATTGATGGTTACGAACAACAATGCTCGTAGATTAAAGATCTCTTGTCTATCCTCATCCCACACACATACACCTTCTTCCTTCCAGAGCTGTAAAAGGTCATCAACCAATGGTCTTAGGTACACATCAATGTCGTTGCCGGGTTGTTTTGGGCCTTGGATAAGCGCTGGCATCATAATGAACTTCCGCTTCATGCACAGCCAAGGAGGAAGTTTGAACATACATAGGGTCACAGGCCAAGTACTATGGCCACTACTCAACTCACCGAATGGATTGAATCCATCAGTACTTAAACCAAACCTTTTGTTCCTTGCTTCACTTTCAAAGTCCGGGAATGCTCTATCAATTGATCTCCACTGGGCCCCATCTGCGGGGTGTCTCAGCATCTCATCTTCCATACGTTCTTCTTTGTGCCATCGCATCAACTTAGCATTCACCCTGTTCCTGAACAAGCGCTTCAAGCGTGGTATTATAGGGAAATACCACATCACCTTCACGGGAACTCTCTTCTTGGGAGACTACCCCTCGACATCACCCGGATCATCTCGCCTGATCTTATACCGTAGCGCTTCGCAGACGGGACAAACATCCAATTTCTCGTATTCATCACCACGATAGAGGATACAGTCATTAGGGCATGCGTGTATCTTCTGAACATCCAATCCGATATGGCAAATAATCTGTTTAGCTTCATATGTTGTGGACGGTAATTCATTATTCTCGGGAAGAATCTTCTTGACAATGTTCAACATCCCCTGAAATGCCTTACCGGACACACCATTTTTTTCCTTCCATTGCACAAATTATAGTGTCGTACCTAGTTTTTTATGGCCCTGCTGGCAACCTGGGTACAACAATTTTTGGTGATCATCTATCATGCGCTGCAACTTTGCTGCTTTCGTCTCAGTTTCGCAATTTCTGTATGCATCTCGTATCACCTGACCAAGGTCATCAGTAGGGTCATTTTCTGCAAACTCATCTTCATCAGCCTCGCCCATTGTAGTATCTGCAAAAGCTTGGCCTGCAACCCAGTCCGGAATGTTGTCATCTTCCTCCTCCTCCTCCTCGGCATCTTCCATTACAACCCCTCGTTCACCGTGCTTGGTCCAAACCAAATAGTTAGGCATGAAATCGTATTTAAACAAGTGGCTGTGAATAGTCCCCCAGGAATCCTTTGAATACTCCTTGTTATTGCATTGGAAGCATGGACAACATACGAACCCATTCTCTGGCTTGTTCGCTTTGGCCACTTCGAGAAAATAATGCAAGCCATCAATAAACACATTGCTGGTCCATCTGCATCGTATTACGCATGAAAATGGATTACACTTGACAATGGATTACACGTGAAAATTGATTAAAGATCCAAACAACATGATACAATACAACAACATGAAGATCCAAATACACATATTTAAATTAAGGCTCCAAACAACATGATACAATACAACAAGCCATCCACTGGTTATTATCTAGGAGGACTTTAAGCATCCTTGGGCGGTGAAGACGAAGGTTCCGCTGACCCAGCCTCATCCTTAGGTTTATTTGTGCCGCTTGAAATGGTAGTACTAAGTGGACGTGAAACACCCGGGACTGAGGGTGAAGCATAACGACCACCAAAAGGAGGTTCCTGACCCACGGCAACAGCTTCTTCATGACGTTGTTGCAAATAACAAAGCATTGCTTTTTCCAACGCGCTCATTTTCTTCGGCTTATGCTGAGGGCCAACTATGATTTTCCCCTTGCCGATAGAGGAACCACGATCGCCCCCACCATCTCCACTTCCTCTAGTAGCAGAAGCCATCTATGTACAAAAATTATTACCTTAACACTGTATAAGTTGTAAAAGGGGACACGGTCACGATGTCCGTATCCACTCTTTCTCGTAGAATCGAACCTCCTTCTTGACATACGTTGCTGCTCGGCGGAGAACATCCTCTGCGAGATGACCACGGTATGCAAGTTCAACAAGTATGGATTTGAAAAACCATATTAAATTTGATAAGTTCAACAAGTAGCAGAAGCCATCTATGTACAAAAATTTCTTTCCTTAGCACTGCAGAAGTTGTTGAACTTGAAGACCGTGATCATCTCGCGAGCATGTTCTCAACTGGGCGGTACCGCACTTCGTCATGGAAGAGGTTCGATGCTACGGAAAAGGGGACACGGTCACGATGTCCATATCTACTCTTTCTCATAGAATCGAACCTCCTTCTTGACATATGTTGCTGCTCGGCGGAGAACATCCTCGCAGAGATGAACACGGTATGCAAGTTCAACAAGTATGGATTTGAAAAACCTTACTGAATTTGATAAGATAAACCGTCTAGACAAGATAGCATCATTCTTAAACCACTGCAAGAATACATGCTATATATGACACATCAATTTGCCTCACATTCTAGCTTAAAATACCTCTCCATTTTCTACTTCATCACATTCTAGCAATTAATCTTTCCATCTCCAAAGCATAAATCAAAGCATAACATGAGGATGAAGTAGCAAACCTTTCACAACACTTGTGTTGGCTGAGTGAAATTCCCACAAACATGAGGGAAAAAACTTCGGGCAGCACCTCCCTTGCTTTGGCACCACCGGAGAGTAGGTGAAGCTCAGCTCTCTGTCTATGTGCTGGACTGGCTCGGGCTGGAGGAGGAAGAAAGGCCTCTGTCTTGGTATATAATGGGAATGAGTTTTTATCCCGGTTAAAAACTCCAACCGAGACAAAAAGGAACACCTTTTGTCCTGGTTGAAAGTTTAGTCCCGGTTGGAAGCTGCAACCAGGACTAAACTTTTTGTCCCGGTTGGAGGCCGCCACCGATGCGCCGGAACTAGCCATTGCAACCGGGACTAAAGGGGGGCCTTTAGTCCCGGTTGCAATTACCAACCGGGACTAACTCTCCCCTCCATTTTTGCCTACCGTGGCGCACCCCCTTTTGTCCCGAGTCAACTTTAAACTGGGACAAAAGGGGGCGCATCGAAAGCCAATTCTCTACTAGTGGTAGTTCTGCTAGTCTCCTGATTTAAGTTGTTTAGTTGTTTTACTCAGTGTAAATCATTGTGGGGTTGCAGTTCCGTGTGCATGCGCCCGATTGGCCCTGCGATGTAACAATCTTCTAAACGTTACGTTTCTTCTTAATACAAATATACGCAGCTCTTGTGCGTATTCTCAAAAAATAAAAAATATTCATTTCATTCCAGAACTGCAGTATATTACACCATCCTAACTTTGAGAAACATAATACATGAGCTATTCCTGTCATCCATAACAAAAATAGTCCATTTTATTTCTAGTTTATGGAACACACCGCCAAATTGCGTTTTAATAATCAAGATATTTCCTAAGCAAGATAAATGTTTCATAAATGATGTACATGTTTACATGTAAAAAAATTTAGGAAACAATCGTTGACTAAAAGTTTCATAAATGATGTAACTCTAAGCTTATCATTGCACTGATTTCTATGCACGATAATTGCACCATGATGTGCTCCATCATTGATGTCTGTCCAAATAATATTCACAGTTCCTGGTTCCCCTTCATCAAACTGATAAGCATAAGATTTTGTGTCAATAGCACGTATTCTATTTTCCATCAAACAGAACCATTTAATATTCATTGAATGCCATGATAGAGGTTAGGATGGCCCAATATTTTAAAACAGATAAACAGATAAATCAGGAATAAGGAAAACTGAGTATAATGAACTAAGATGCGACTTTTTGAATAGTATTTGAACTTATTTTGTAAGAAAAAACTGTCTAAATGTAAGACGAATTAATGTTTCAGAATAGGTGCATGCACTATGAAATAAATGATACAGGTAATCTGAGTACCAGCAAATCAATGATTGACCATTCTCATTATCTTCCAAGAGGCTACATCTTCACTCCTCATCCAGATTCCTCTGGATCCGGCAGGTGCAGGTCGTCATCCCTTCGGGGACGGCTTCAGGGTCAGCAAAAGGAAAAAGGATCTAGAAGAAGCAGGATCTGCAATGCAACGGCAAGGCGAGAAGAAATAGTTAGGAAATTCATTTATCTCTAGGAGATGCACCACAATAATCAGTATTACAAGATATAGCTGTTAATTTTTTAAAAAAGACCTGGTATTTCACAAAATAAAATTGGAAATATAAAAATTATTACTATACAGCTAACATTAATAATAGAGTTAAGCTATCGCACATCACTATAGCAACCGGCAAGTTCGCTTCAGCTTATTCAGCTGGCTTATCAGCCACTAAACAGTGTTTTCCTTTCACAACAAATCAGCCATTTCAACTTTTCAGCCGGCTTTTAAATTGAATCGAAAGTGTTAAGCTACTGCAGATCAGCCGGTACAGAAATTGAACTGCAAAACTAAAAGCTAAAAGACTACTTAGTTCACCAGACAAAACAAGCAAGGATTAAAATAATGGAGCCAATAGTAGTATCTCTTTAGCATGAAAATGACATGTTGCTTCACCCGGAGAGAATACAAGCTACTAATTTGTAATGATTTTGCTAGCTACAAGGAAGAAAAGATTTAAGGAATCCTTGACCATAGGAGCATCTTCGATGTACAGCACGCACAAATTCCTATCACTATTCTTGACACAAATCAAATGGCACTGCCGAACATCAAATAATTTTCTTACCCCAAAGGGGATGAAGACTCTGGTTACGGCCTGCAGCAGCTGTAAACATCGGAGACAAGGAGGTCGACGACTCCTGTCTACTGCAGCTGCGACCGCATATGGCTTGATGAGGCGTCGACCGGTGGCGGCGGCAGCTTGCTTCTTCTTGGCTGCACTAACACAGACGCCTTTCTTCAAATCTGAAGCACGAGCTGCGGCAGAAGTGGCACCGGGGATGGTCTCTAGCGGGAGAGGAAGCCGGACCAGCGCAAGCGACGGAGTAGTGGCAGCCGGTGGGTTGTTCTTGCTCGCTTTCTCCGGATCCGGCGGGTGCAGGTCGTCATCCCTTCGGGGATGACTTCGGGGTAAGCAAAAGGAAAAAGGGATATAGAAGAAGCAGGATCTGCAATGCAACGGCAAGGTTAAGGATGAGAAGAGCATCACCTAAGAAACCTTTGCTGCAGAAAAGGTCGCGGAGGGAGACGTGCACCACCGCCGCGGAGGAGTCCTGGCACCCGCCGCCATGGCATTAGCCTCCACCTTGACATTAGCTTCGTCCACCTTCGAGGAGGGAGCGGAAGCTGCCGCCATCGTGATTCATCCCCGCCTCCGCACGGCCGCGTTGCCACCTCCGACCACGCCGCCGCACTGCCGCGCCGTGTCCCCGGCCGATGGGGAGAGGTGGTGCCTCGCTTGATCCGGCGGGGATGGAGACCGGCGGCGGTGGCGGAGCGGACAGCAAGGGTAGGGATCTGGTCGGGGACTCGGGGTGGATGGAGAGGAGGGGACGGGGAGGAAGAGGAGGAGGGCCTTCTGTGTCGCCACCGCATCGGGGAAGAGGAGGAGGGCCCAGGGTTAGGGTTTGGGTGGAGAAGGGGAGGCAGCAGACGTGGGGGTGGTGGGGCGTGCGGCATGTGATGCGGGAGGAGGGAGCGCACGGTGGAGGAGGAAAATCAAGGGTTCCGCGCGGAGGACCGTCGAAGCGATGGTCGAGGAAGCCTGGAGCGAGGGCCATCGCGACCGTAATTCTGTCGCCGTTTTGTTTTTTTAGTAGAGATTTTTATACGTATTAGATTAGATATATATTCTCTTGTAGGATTTTCAATAACTTTTGAATTGATTTGCTTAGTTTAAATAAATTTGAATGTAAAAAGAAAAATTTAAATAGATTTTTGTTGGCAGGCGCTTAAGGTCCTGTTTGGATACTAGGGGCAAAACTTTAGCCTCTGTCACATCGGATGTTTGGATACTAATTAAGAGTATTAAATATAAGCTAATTTTACACAAATGGAGGATAATTTGCGAGATGAATCTATTAAGCCTAATTAGTCTATGATTTGACAATGTGGTGCTACAGTAACCATTTGCTAATGATGGATTAATTAGGCTTAATAAATTCATCTCGCGAATTAGTCCAGAGCTTATGCAATTAGTTTTATAATTAGCTCATGTTTAGTCCTTCTAATTAGCATTCGAACATTCGACGTGACAAGGGCTAAAGTTTAGTCTGAGAATCCAAACATGCCCTAAGTCACCCGAGTACAAACACCCCCATATTTATATTTGTGCAGGAGGCGGACATAAGCGCCTGTCTGTGCGGTTCATGAGCGGGAAATGAAAAATTTGCGGAGAACGAAAATTTTATTTGGCCACGCACTCACTCTCTTTTATCTCCTGCTCCCCCTCTCGTCGCCACTCATCCTTATCTCTTCCTGACCGCGCCTCTCTCTCCCTTATTTCTTCTTCCCTCCCTCCATTGAGTCTCTCCATCTCTCCCTTGCGGCCGGCAAAGCCAACTCGGGCAGCGCGGTCGTGGACTACCGGCGCCCGCCCGGCTCGATGGGGTAATCGTGGGCGGCGCAGCCTGTAGCTTGGTAGCCTCGGGTGGCGAGGGCAGCGTGCACACGGATGATGGGTGCAAGGCTAGAGTGAAAGCTCGTCACGAGCAGCACAGGAGGCACGACCGGCCAGCGGGGTCAACGCAGTGCAGGGCAACTGCAGACGGCCGTCACCGGCAAGGCGAAAAGCGCGCGTTTGGCAGGGTCAACGCCGCTGCTCCCACACCTGCGGGCGCCCAGCAAGAGCCGCGCGCATGGGGCCACAGAGTGCGTCACAGCTCGATCGGCTGCTCGAGCAGTGCAGCTAGCGAAGGCTCAAGAGGGGCGGCTAGCAGCGTCTCTCCATGTGGCAGGGGCGTGCTCCGGACAGGCAGCTCACCTTGCCGCGTGCGAGTTTCCTCGGTTCCACAACTCCACGATGCATCATGGGTAAGCTCGCAAGCTTTGCACTTAGTGATAAGTCCATCTCATATTTTGCTAGCTGCGCATGTACTAATGGACTGGTTGATTTTCGCTGAAATACCCATAAAATATTTCGCTTACCTTTCTTCTAATTTTGTCTTTTATTTTCCTTCCATAGTCTCGAGCATTGCGGGTGACGGAGCAGTAGGTGGTGGAGCGGCTAGTTGCGTGCAAGTAGCTCGAGCTACGGTCAAAGCATTGCTGTCGGCTACGAGCGGTGGAGCGGTGGCTAGCGTTGCCTGCGGGGAGCTTCATCATTTATGCCGTGGGGCTGCGGCATGGTAGGCTGCTGGTGGATGCGGCTACCAGCAGCTCTATTTTTTTTAACCATAGTGCTAGCAGGTGATAAAAGGCACCACCAGTGCAAATGGTATCTGTGTTGGCGGTTGTGCACCCACCAGCAAAGATGATGATTTGTACTAACTTAAGGTTCCTAGCGGGTGCTGAATCCGCCAGCACAGATACGTTTTGACCGTCACAGCGTAGTGTGTGTATATATGTGTGTATATATATGTATGTATGTATATATATATATGTATGTATGTATATATATATATATGTAGTTTTAAAACTGAGCACAGATTGAAATGCAGGTTGAGGAATGCAGCAGGCCACAGCAGAGGTCTCCAGGAATTCGGCAGGGTCTTCACAGACAACAGTTGATGCTGTAAGAAAACAAAGATCAAAGGCAGTGATGAAATGAAACAATGGCTAGAAAAACACATGATTTGCTTGGTGAAAATTAGATACTGGAAACAACATGCTTAGATGCTTTGCTTCTGTTTCTGATGGAATGATAGTTAAGCAAATAACTCTATTTTTTTTGTGAACGAATGATACTAAGTTCAGATTGAACAATCCCTTTTCTCTTCAGGCATTAGACACTTGTTAGCACTTCCCATGCATTTCTTGTGCGTAAGGCTCTCGTCATGAAGCACTTGTTTTTGTTTCTTATGGATGCCTTGGGTTGAAAGAGCATTTAGGTCCCTATTTTGGTTTTGATGATTAACATGACAACATGATTATTGCAACTCACGTGTGCATTGTAGCAGCAATCTAATTAAAAGTTAGTGCAATGCTGAACTTTGATGGTATTCTTGACCCTCATCATTGGATTTTCATTATTGGTGCAAAGAATATGCGCGAAGACTAAAGATACGAGCTAATTCCGAGTGTTGTTTGGTGATGAAAGACACTTGGAGGTCAAGGCAAAGTTTTGCACTAGAAGTGGTATTGGAGTTTCTTCATTGAAGATTAAGGACATTATTAATCATAGAGTAGCAAGTGTGCGTCCACCTATCTCTTTTGCTTTGTTTAGGTCCACCGAGGTTCATTGCTTAGTACTCTTGGTGATTGGCATCCCCCACATGGTTTGGTGGTGTTGGTTTTTGGTGAGCTCTGAAAGAGGAGTCTTGTAAGAAGCTCCAAGAAGGTTGTGCTCCATTTGGAATCCGCGGGTCCGGAATTGGAGAATGTATTAGCAGTAGTGAGCATTTGGTTCTTACATGGATCAAAGGGTAGCAATACCCCTGTGCAGGTGCTCTAACTTGGAGGAAAAAATCAGCATTCTAACCCTCTTTTTACTTTTCACAATTTCTTCCTTAAATTACCATGTTAGTATAGGATTGAAATTAGAGTGCAAAACCACTATAAGGTTTTAGGTATATTTGGTGATTAGGCTTATTGATAGGTTTTTAATTTATAAAAAATTATAGATGTCTAATTCAACCCTCTCTTAGGCATCTAGCTCATGCAAAAAGCTCTATGCTAACTTATATGCATCGGTTGCATTGTCTGAAAAACTAGCTGTCAATTTTTTTCCAATTGAAGTGTGATGAGAGGGACATGGATTCTGACTTCTAGGAGGTATTTTGCTTAGCACATGTGTTTTTCACCAGGCTGATTACACGTTTGAGGGTTGGATTTTCTTTATTTGTTTGGATTTTTTTTGAAACTGCAGGGTGACTTTTCTAGCCAAGTGATTGCATTTCCCTGACTCCAACAAATAGTGATTACACAACTTGTTCCCGTGCAAGAATTAGTTCCCTGATCACGCCAATTCGAACATGCATGTTCCCCTTCCCCAATTTCTGCTATTTCAGAGCATCCGAGAACAGCTCCAGACAGAGCACTGAACATACGAATCACCTAGGTCCCCTCGGAACTCCAGAGTTGGGATGGCGGAGCCTGCTCGTCGCAAGAGGGTGTCAGCAATTCTGGCCATGACGCAGAGCCATGGCCCCTCCTACCTTAGGCCAGAGCCAGAGATTTTCAGTGCCTACAGATTCTCCTTCCCGGAGCTGGTACCCCATGATCAGAGGATGCCACATGCACGATCCCCATCTTGTTCCGTTTGCCACAGAGGAAGGGAGATACAATCAGAGAGTGACGGCAAAACAGTTGATGTAAAGAGCTCCCCAAGAAGACTGCGTTCGCGCCGTCGAAATATCTTCTTGTCTGATCTCTAACGCGCCTGTGTGCAGGCATGGTCGTACGAGAGCGATTGCAGCTGCAGACATGAGACAGTAATTTAGATTCTGCTTGGCTCTCTCAAATTTGTTCTTGACTGTTTTCACTAGATTGCCGGTTCTGATCTTTACTACCACAATATATGCATACAAAGTAGATAATCAATATGGAAGTAATGACCAGGAATAATTTACGGACCGTGAAAAACATTGAACATTCTGCAACAAAAGAAAACATTGAGCATTCTACAATCAATCTCAGAAAGGAAATTGTCTGAAATTAGTGTTGTGTGCAAAAGATCTGTAGTCCAAGTAATTTCCTTTTTTATTGTCTTTATCCTAAGACAAATCCAGAAAACAACCTCTATTTTGAGCCTGCTAGAAACACTCATCCATATCAGTTCATTCTTACCGGTCACTTGAGAGTTGAGCCAGCATGATAAGTCATCCATGCCCCGCTCAAAAAATAAGTCAGCATGAAAATAGATTGATGATCCGTACATGCTCTCAACAATAGCTTGCACAAATACTTTCAGGTAGTAGGGGTGGGCGCTCGCATCGCGCTACCCAAAAGTGTGGCGGGACCACCCAAATTAACTTGGTTAAAGCACACTTAAATCGTCTAACACGCGATCATGTACTTTAAGTAAGTCAACTCGGTCGTCCGTCGAATTTCATCCGATAAACGAGAAAGCAAGACTCACACGATGGCGAGTGGTTACAGAGATTACAATAGTCCATCCAGATTAAACAAGTGCATCAATTTATTACAACATCAAGTTTGAAATTCAAACATAGTTTGCAGAGTGTTCAAGCAGCGGAAATAAAGCGAGCGGAAACTAAACGTCGATGCACAATATCATGAAGAAGCCGATCATAACATCAATGACCCCTGTCCTCGCCGTCCGAGGAGGGATCCCACTCGACCGTCCAACCCGGAGGAAGCTAGGTAGGCCAAGTAACACTTGCAGCGAACTCAGAGATATCAACATCACTTGAAAAGATATGCCACAAGTAAGGCTGAGCAACTATGCTCAACAAGACTTAACCGATCGGTGGTACTATTCCACCAACACCTAAACATGCAAGCTTTTTGACTAGGGAGTTTATTTTTGCCAAAAGCGACTAGCATAGATCCTTACTTTCAATATTTTAGCCACAACTTCTAAATTCATTTACCAGTCTAAGTTAGCCACTATACTAAACAAGCATAGTTTCCAAGCAATTTATGACAAGCATCAATATTAAGATCATCATCCAGTTCTATTCTTACCCAGTGTAGCATAGCGATCAAGCAGCCCCAAACTGTGAGAGGCAGACGTATCGATTCAAATTTATTAACCATGCATGGCGAACCTAATCCCACGACATCCATGTACCACGCTGGGTTCACTTCATTTGTCAGTCGTCCCCATCAATCCCCAAGCACGTGGACAGGGCGTACTTCCCTTAGCATACAAGGCTCCATAGTCCCGGATGACGTCGTACTATGACCGCACCTGTAGCCACATGATGCACCAGGGGAACTATATTCCAGAGACAGTAGGGATAAAGCCACGCCCCAGTTCAATTAGGTACTAGTCTTCCCCATCCCATACTAGGTATGAGATTAGTACTTTCGAACCCTTGATCATGAACACTATCACATCTCAACCTTAGTCAGATTCTCATGTAGATAGACGAGGCAAACCACCGAGTACCGAACATAAGCCCGGCCCCATCCATCATCCTTATAGTTGCAACAGAAGTAAATCAATCAACTCCTATAACTCGTGAGTGATAGGCAATCACTCGACTTTTACCGAGTCCTATTAAGCATTGCAACTACTCGACTTATGAAACTAGTGTTCATGCCAAAGGTACTAAGTTCATGCATCTAAGGTTTCAATCAACTCCTCGAAACGTAAATGCGCAATCAAAGCATCAACCATATTGCATGTATTTAAATCAAGTAATCATGCATTGGGGCTTGCCTTTGAACTCGGAGTTAGTTAGCTGGTCTTCGGCTTGCTCTTGCTCCTGCACGGGTCGACTCCCACGTGATGCAGATCAGTGGCTTGTTCCTCGTCCTACGCGGGGTGGAGCTCATACGTACCGTCGGCGAGGTTCACTTATACATGATGTGCAAATGCAAAAGATTCAATAAGCAAGCTCAAGAGTCTGAATGGAATTTCATATATTATTACAAAGTAAACTTCAACTTACAACTAACTCACTTAGACAACATTGATTTCATCTTTTCTTGCGTAGTTGCATTGATTTTGTGTTTTAAACACCTAGCTTGATTTGATGGTGATTGTGTTCATAAATAACTTGAGTTTATTAAACTTTAGATTGGAAAGTTATCCTGTTTCTAATGTTTTTATGTGCTTCTTCCAATATTACCTTTCTATCCTTATTCTTATTAAATGATTTCTTTATTGCTTATAACCCGGTTCATCTTCCAAATTTTATTTCATTAACCAAACAGCAAGCTATGAAGCTACAAAATTAATAGCAACTCATGCACAAGATTATTGAGCTTCTGTAAGAAAATTGAGATCCATTGGAGGTGCAGAAAAATAATTAAAATTGTTTTAGTACCTTAAGATAGCATGCACTTAACTATTTTTAAAACACAAATCACAATGAATCTGGGTATGAAATTTTAACAGTGAGTTATATGGGTAAAACAGAGCCTTTGGTGAATTTTTCATGCTTTTTATTATAGGACATCTATTTTCCATATATTACTCCTATTTATCTTTCTCTAAAAAGAAATGTGGGCTTCATCAAGTTTCAGTCAAGGTTTCATATTTTTCCTGCGAACTACTCTTCATCGCTGGTCCACTCCATGTGGTTTCATATTTTTCTCAGTTCTGGATTAAACTTTATGCAAAAGGATAAATTTATCCTTAGATTTCAATTATAAAACTAAAATAGTGACTTAAAACTTTGTGCTAGGCTCCACATTATTTTTCTAATCTTCCATTCTCTAAAACAAACACTTGAGAGTTGGATTCATCATTATTGCCTTTTTATGTGATTTATTATGATTTAAATAGCCTAAACAAGGATTAAACCATACAACATTATTTCTAACAGAGACATGTGCCAAATTTATTTTTATAACAAACTACACTTCACACTGAGTCTAGCAAAATTGATTTGGCATTTTTTCAATTTTTCTACAATTTTTGGGGCATTTACAAAGTTAAACTCATATTCTGAGAATTTAACTCGAAATATACCGAAACACTTTACACCGGGACCCTTGACAGTTTTAAAGATTCACAACCATACCCTCGTGCTATTACAACTAGGCCCTCGCAGAGGTTTTCCACTCACAACTAAGCCCTCATGGTGGCACGGCGGCAGGCGGCACGATTCTGGCGAACTTAGGGCTCTAACTCGGGCAAGAAGTATGCAGGGAGGTGCGAGAGCTCACTGGGAGGGGTCTGGTGGAGTTTGGGAGGTGGCGGCGAAGAAACAACAGCGAACGCGCGCGGGGACAAGGAGCTTGGGCTGCGGCGAAGTCGGGAGGTGTTCCGGTGTCGTCGCGGTTGCGGGAATCCAACAAGAAGCTCGGGAAGCTTTGTGTGGGCACGGCGAAGCTAGCGATGGCGGCGGCGAGGAGCGGGGAGTTGCGGATCAGGGGGCTCCACGGAGGGGTTGCGCGGCGGAGCTTGAGCAGGGGAGCGGAGGCAATGGCGCGAGGGGGGGAGGGCATAGGTGGCGAGCTTGCCCCTTTTATAGGGCTAGGGCGATGCGGGCGAGCGAGGCGGAGGTGCAGCGCTGGCGGATAGGACCGGAGGGAGGCCCGAGGTGCTACTGCGGGCGAGGACTAGTGGCGGTGCCATGGGCGCAGAGGAAGGGGCGGCGATGCAGGCGAGGGCGCTGCAAGCAAGGCTTGCAGGCGTGGAGCGAAGCAAGGCGTACGCAGAGAGGCAGCTTTGCCAGGATGCGGCATTGGTGAGGCAGGGCTCCGCTGCGTCCAGCCTAGGGCATCGGTTGGCGGAACGACGGCAGCCTGCGCCTGGCACGTCGCGGGGCGCGTTCTGAGCAAGGAGCTCCCTTGGGTGAGGCGGAGCGGCGCAGAGGAGCTGCATAGTGCAGGGGGAAACCGCGGCGCTTCGCTGGCTGCGGGGCGCACAAGGCTGCCTCTTCTCGTGGTCAGAGATTGGGCGACGAAGTGGCACCGGTGGACACGCGCCACGAGGCGGACAGCTAGCGGAGCGCGCGACGCACGCGCTCTGGCGCGAGGGATTTGCGGGATAGGTCGAGGGGCCGGTCTTTGGGACCACTTTATTCAAAATTTTTGAACTGCGCAACCACTTCTCCCTTTACAAAACTTGTAGTCCTCAGAACCAAGTTCAAAACTTGTAAAAGGTTCGAGTTCAAAATCATGGCAGGTTTGGAGTTTTGAAAGCTCAAAGTTTGATAGGACGCGAAATTTTCAGACTTGGCCAAAGTTTCAGTTTTGCGAGGGTTCACCATTTTAGCTATGTTTGACTTGATTTTTGAAAAGCATTTGTGCAGATCTTGGCCTAACTCCAATAATCAAAGTTGTTAAGGGCTCGTAGCACTAAAACTTTCTTATAAGGTTTGTGTTGGGCGGAAATATTAACGATCTCCCCAGGCCCATGGAAACAACAAAACGTAAAGGCCCAGGCCCACCTAAGGTAATAAGACTGGCGCCGGCCCAACACGGGGGCCGAGAATCACGCTCCACCTCGCCCGACCCCGTATCCCGGAGTGAGGCATCGCCAACCTCCGGAAGACCAAGCTCCGCCTCGCCCGACTGCAGGTCCGGAGACGGGAGCGTCCGACCCCCGCCGCAGGACTCCACCTCGCCCGACCCCAAGCGTAGGGGGTCGGGCTGACCCGAGCCCGCTAGACAAGTATCCGCCTCGGGCGCAGATCTCGTGGGTCCCCCTATCAATCTCGCCATAAATGCTTCGCAGGCCTGTTAGGAAGAAGGATGACCGCGCCCCTCACGCAACCTGCTGCAAGTACCCATGCGCGGCCGCACTGTACAAGCTACAGTATCTGCGGCCTCCTCCCAGTCGCCACAAGGCACTCATGGCCTGCGCCGCCCGGAGCAGAGGGAAGCCTCGCCCTTTCTCGTGTCTCGCGCGCCCGGCGGCAGGGATGTGACGTCCGTCTTCCGCAAGCCGTCAGCAGGATGGCAGAATCCGCCGTCTCCCCCAACGGACACCCAAGTCACGACGAAACGCCATCATCACAACAAGGCGGCTACAGCCTCCGAGGAGGCCATCGACAGGGCGCGGCGGCGGCCACCCTCCTCCGGCATACGCGCCAGCAGAAGCCGAAGGCCAGCGAGGACGCCGGGAACCTGGGAACTCGGTTCCTCCCTTCATGTTGCATTTTTACCTAGCTATGTTTTTCTCTTTACCGCTCCCCACACTCGGTCTCGCCTGTAACCCCGGTGGTCTCCTTACGCTATAAAAGGACGATCGGGGGCCTGAGACAGGGGGAGACGGAGAAGACAACTCAGAGACAACAGACACTCCCTAGCGCACAGAACACTCTGATCCCATCCTGAGGATCAGCGCACACCTAAGGGATCTGGGACCGGTTCCCTCTCTCGCACCCTTGTAACCCGTACTACAAACCCCGTGTGGGCAACACGAGCAGCTTCTGACACTGGACGTAGGGTATTTCCTTGCCCGAACCAGTATAAACCCCGTGTTTCTCACACCACCATCTTAAGTCTTATGCGCATAAAAGAAATTTACTAGTCTAAGTCTTGATCCGCTAATCTTGACAACGACAGTTGGCGCGCTAGGTAGGGGACCTTTGCGCGTACAACACTGGCTTGAGATGGCCAGCCACGACGCCGCTTCGCCCCGGGCTCCCTGATCCACTTAGGGAGTCTAGACTTCCTCGCCACCGGGGAGGGGATCGAGCTGATCCCTCTCCTCGTCTTGCCCGCTCGTCCCACCATTCCCGGCTCCGCCGCCGGGATAACGGCGAACGGCCAGGCGCGCGCCGAAGGGCTTCCCTCAGAGGGGCAGCTCTTCGGGCTGCGCAATGCCAGGATGACCTTCGGTCGTCTCTTGGCGCGGTCCATGACCGCGTCGCCCACGAGCAACGAGCTAGTGGGCGTGGCGAGGACAATTTCCGACGTTGGCTCCAATAGCGGGAGCCAACACCCCTCGCACGAGTGCCTCATGATTGACGTGCACTCCGAGGGGTCCAACAATGACGACGCCGAGGGGAGGCAAAGGACTCCCCCACCGCGCACCGCGGCTACAACCGGAGCGATCGCCAAGGCCCCGGTGCGACCTCGACAGCCGGAGGCGCGCGCGGTGCCCCGCCAGGAGATCGAGCACCCCCGCCACGAAGGCGGGGCACGACAACGTGCGCGCGACATCCAGCAGTGCATCTGTGCGGACGAAGAGCGTTCCCAGCTCTTCGCTCGTGCCAGCCAGAACATCACCGTTGTGGCGGCCTTACTCCGACGAGTCCTCGAGCCGGCGATGCCCGAGGAGCGTCAGGCGCGCCACGAGGTGCGCAACCTACTCGAGTGCCCCACCGAATAGCAGGCGGAAAGCTCCGCGTCCCGGTGACGCGGGCAGAATGCCAGCAGGGCAGCACCCATCGCGCCCCCGGAGAGGCGAGGGCAGTCCGTTCATCAACCTCCTCCTAGGGCGAACCAAGCCGCGCCCGCTCGACGGACACCACCACCCGTAGGAGGCGGGGCTCAGTCCGTTCACCAGCACGTTGGTCCCGTCCACGATGCCCGCAACACACTGGACGCGCGGAGGCGCTCCCGCATGGACAGGGAGGAGGGGGCCGATCATGGCTACCACATTCACCGCGGCGGCCGCTACGACAGCGGGGAAGACCGCAGCCCGAGCCTCGACCCGGCGGGGCCCCGAGCCTTTTCCGCGCGCATCCTGAACGCGTCGTTCCCACTGCGGTTCAGACAACCAACGAATGTAGCCAAATACTCGGGGGAGACGAACCCCGGACTATGGGTCAGCGACTACCGGCTTGCATGCCAGGCCGGTGGGGCGGACGATGACCTGTTCATCATCCGCAATCTACCGCTCTTTCTAGCCGACTCAGCGCGAGCTTGGCTAGAACATATCCCTTTGGGACGGATCCGTAGCTGGAATGACCTGAAGGAAATATTTGTGGGAAACTTCCAGGGCACGTACGCGCGCCCTGGCAACTCTTGGGACCTCCGGAGCTGCCTCCAGGGGTCAGACGAGTCCCTCCGGGACTACATCAGACGCTTCTCCAGAAAGCGCACCGAGCTTTCCAACGTCGCGGACGCCAACGTCATAGGGGCTTTTCTGGCAGGAACCTCCTGCCGGCCCCTCATCCACGAGCTGGGGCGTCGAGGCCCGCGGACCACGGAGGAGCTCCTCGACATCGCCACCAGTTTCGCCTCGGGCGAAGAGGCTATCGGGGCGATCTTCGATCATTCCAAGGGCAAAGCAAAGCGGGAGGAGGACGCCGACAAAGGTACCTCCAACCGTCAACAAAAGAAGAAGAACAAGCAGCGGCGCGAGTCAACCCTCGTGGCCGCTGTCGAGCGCAAACGGGGACAGCCGCCCCCAGAAGCCGCCCCCGGCTTCTTCGACAAGCTCCTTGAGGGACCGTGCCCGAACCACGAGTTCCCCGTGAAGCATGCCTACAAAGACTGCAACCTCATCAAGAGGTACTTTGTAGGCAACCCGGTAAAAGGTGACCGGAGACGGAAGCCCGACGAGGAGAAGAAGGACGGCGAAGAGAAGGAAGACGGTTTCCCCAAGGTGGACGGCTGCTTCATGATCTTCGGCGGCCCGGCGGCATACGACTCCAAGCGCCGCCAGAAGTTGGAGCGTCGCGAAGTCTACGCGGCCGGGCCTGCCACACCAGCCTTCCTCGACTGGTCAGGATCCGCCATCACCTTCGACCAATCTGACCATCCAGGGCGCGTCCTACAGCCATGACGCTACCCCCTCCTTGTTGACCCCGTCGTCAGCACGACGCGCCTCACCAAGGTGGTCATGGACGGAGGCAGCAGCCTCAACATCCTCTACGCCGAGACCGTCGATGCCATGGGGATCGATTGTTCCCGCCTCCACCCCAGCAAGGCACCGTTCCATGGCATCGTGCCAGGGAAACAGGCAACGCCTCTTGGGCAGATCGACTTGCCCGTTACCTTCGGGACCCCTTCCAACTACAAGAAGGAGGTCCTCACCTTCGAGGTGGTAGGTTTCCGTGGAACCTATCACGCCATCTTGGGGCGGCCATGCTACGCCAAGTTCATGGCCATCCCCAACTACGCCTACCTCAAACTCAAGCTGTCAGGGCCCAACAGGGTCATCACCATCGGCACGTCTTTCCAGAAGGCGTACGAGTGCGACGTAGAGTGCTGCGAGTACGCCGCGGCCATCACCGTCACGGAAGATTCGGCAGTCCAGCTCGCGGAAGGTGCCGAGGATCGGCCGGACTCCAAGCAGTCGGCCACCTCCTTCGAGGCCACCGAAGGCGTCAAGGAGGTGCTCCTCGACCCCAGCGGCTCTGACGGCCGGACCGTGCGGATCGGCGCTACCCTATCTCCCAAATAGGAAAGCGCGCTCGTCGACTTCCTCCGCGCGAACAATGACGTTTTCGCGTGGAAACCCTCGGACATGCCCGGCATTCCGAGAGAAGTCGCCGAGCACTCCTTGAACATCAAGGCCGGCTCCAAGCTAGTGAAGCAAGGTTTGCGCCGCTTCGACGAGGAGAGGCGCAAGGCCATCGGCGAAGAACTCTAGAAGCTTCTGGCAGCCGGATTCATCAAGGAAGTTCACCACCCCGAGTGGCTAGCTAATCCTGTTCTTGTACGAAAAAAGAACGCGAAATGGAGGATGTGTTTTGATTACACTGGTCTCAACAAAGCGTGCCTAAAGGATCCGTTTCCTTTGCCGTGTATAGATCAGATAGTCGACTCGACCGCCGGGTGCGAAACCCTTAGCTTCCTCGATGTGTATTCTGGCTACCATCAGATCGCGATGAAAGTGTCCGACCAGCTCGCCACCTCTTTCATCACCCCCTTTGGCCCCTATTGCTACGTTAAGATGCCATTTGGCCTCAAGAACGCGGGGGCTACGTTTCAGCGATGCTTGCTCAAGTGCTTCGGGGACCTCATCGGGCGCACCGTTGAGGCTTACGTCGACGACATCGTAGTGAAGTCCAAAAAAGGTGACCAGCTCATCCCCGACCTCGAACTAGCCTTCGAAAGGCTAAGGGACAAGCACATTAAGCTAAATCCCGAAAAGTGCGTTTTCGGGGTCCCAAGGGGTATGTTGTTAGGCTTTATCGTCTCCGTGCGCGGCATCGAAGCCAATCCGGAGAAGATAGTGACCATCAACGACATGAGACCGATCCGAAACATGAAAGGAGTCCAGCGCGTCATGGGATGTCTGGCAGCCCTAAGCCGTTTCATCTCGCGCCTCGGCGAACGGGGGCTCCCTCTCTACTGACTCCTGAAGAAGACCGACCGATTTGAGTGGACCACCGAGGCCCAGGTGGCACTTGACCGGCTCAAGGATCTCCTGACGAAGGCCCCGATCCTAGTCCCGCCAACCGACGGTGAGCCCCTCCTGCTTTATATTGCAGTGACCACCCAGGTGATTAGCGCAGCTCTGGTGGTGGAGCGAGAAGAGGAGGGACACTCCCTCAAGGTGCAGCACCCGATGTACTTCATCAGCGAGGTCTTGTCTGAATCCAAGGCGCGCTACCCGCAGATCCAAAAGCTCATCTACGCCATCCTCATCACAAAGAGGAAGCTGTGCCACTACTTCACCTCCCACCCGGTAACGGTGGTTTCGTCATTCCCTCTCGGCGAAGTGATTCGAAACCAGGACGCCTCGGGACGGATTGCGAAGTGGGCTCTCGAGCTCATGGATCAAGGCATCACTTATGCCCCCCGTACCGCCATCAAGTCCCAGGTATTGGCCAATTCTGTGGCAGAGTGGACGGAGATCCAGGCACCACCGGCGCCGGAAAAAGAGGAGTACTAGACAATGTACTTCGACGGGTCATTGATGAGGGCCCGCGCGGGAGCAGGCCTCATCTTCATCTCTCCTCTAGGCGTGCGCATGAGGTACATGATCCGCCTCCACTTTCCTGCATCTAATAATGTTGCCGAGTACGAGGCCCTCCTCAACGGGCTTCGCATCGCTATCGAGCTGGGCATCCGGCAGCTGGACGTCCGGGGCGACTCTCAGATGGTCGTTGAGCAAGTCATGAAGGAGTGGAGTTGCCACGACCCCAAGATGGAAGCTTACTGCAACGAAGTTCGCAAGCTTGAAGACAAGTTCGATGGACTAGAGCTCAACCACGTCGCAAGGTGTTTCAACGAGGCAGCCGACGAGTTGGCAAAGGCAGCGTCTGGCCGAAAACCCGTACCCGACGGTGTTTCTGTCATCGACCAGCTCAAGCCCTCAATCCGCCCCCAAGAGCCGGGGAAGGTCAGCGACACGCCACCTGCCCCGGGCTCGGGCCCCGACCCAGGAGAGGTCGGCAACGCGCCACCCACTGGGGTCGGCAATGCCTCGCCTGCCGCGGACTCGGAGGACGACCCCGAGGTCATGGAAATCAATGCAGACCCAGCAGTAGGGCCTGACCCCGCCCGACTGGAGGACCCCGTACCTCGACTACCTCGCCCGTGACACGCTCCTAGCGAACAAGACGGAGGCGCGCAGGATCGCACGCCGCGCTAAATCCTTCGTCGTCATCAACCAAGAGCTCTACAAGAGAAGCCACACCGGCATCCTCTAGCATTGCATCCCGATCGAGCAGGGAAAGGAACTGATCCATGACGTCCACGCTGGAGCCTGCGGCCATCACGCCGCGCCAAGAACCCTCGTTGGCAATGCCTTCCGGCAGGGTTTCTACTGGCCCACGGCGGTCGCCAATGCCACCCACGTGGTCCGCACCTACGAGGGGTGCCAATTCTTTGCTCGCCAGACTCATCTGCCTGCGCAAGCGCTCCAGACCATCCCCATCACGTGGCCCTTCACGGTCTGGGGGCTGGATCTTGTCGGGCCATTCAAGAAAGTGCCCGGGGGCTTCACCCACCTACTTGTCACCATCGACAAGTTCTCCAAGTGGATCGAAGCATGACCGATCGCGCAAATCAAGTCCGAGCAGGCGGTGCAATTCTTCACCGACATCATCCATCACTTCGGAATCCCCAACTCTATCATCACGGACAATGGCACGCAGTTCACTGGAAAGAGATTCCTCCAGTTCTGCGACGACCACCACATCCGAGTGGACTGGTGGGCCGTGGCACATCCCCGCACGAACGGGCAGGTTGAACGAGCCAACGGCATGATACTCCAGGGTCTCAAGCCACGGATCTTCGACCGCTTCAAAAAGTTCGGCGGCCGGTGGGTCGCGGAGCTTCCCGCAGTCCTTTGGAGTCTGAGGACAACCCCTAGTCGGGCGACTGGCTTAACCCCATTCTTCATGGTCTACGGATCCGAGGCCATCCTGCCCACTGATCTGGAGTATGGATCGCCATCCAAACACCGACAGCTGGCGCGCCAGGTAGGGGGTCTCGTCGAGTTTCTCAGCGCAAACTCAATGGCAAAGGTCATCATCAGGCCTGTTTTCTTCATCGAAACCGGCGCCACCTTCATTTTCGGATCCTGGCTTTGCGTCGCCGAAGGCTCGGGATCGTTCCGGCGCCAGATTGTTGACGTTTAGGAGAAGAAACCAGAAAATCTGATCAGAAAAAACCAAGATTTCAAAGTCAACGAGTTCGAGTTTGACTACGCGTCAGATTCGACTTCGCCTCGGACTACTCCAACCCTCTGTTCAGGGGTCGGGCGCACCCGACCCGAGGACTCAGAGTTGGGCGAGGTGGAGTTTCACCCCTCAGGGTCGGGCGAGGCGGAGTTTCACCCCTCGGGGTCGGGCGAACCGGAGCTACTCCCCCAAAGGGTCGGGCTTAGCCAACCCCAGGACTCAGGGTCGGACTCGCCTCGGACTAGTCAGTCCCAGCCAGTGTCCTAGTCGATTTCGACTTCAAAGCGGTTCCCGCACGGACTCCGCAACGCAACCAAAGTCCACCAAGGTTTTCTTATTCGAACCCGACTCAAACTCGGGCATGACAAAGACGTCGACTCCGACTCGTCCTATTCACCAGAGATACCATTATCTGGTCCAGCCCAAGGATTGGTAATAACTTCGACATCACAAGGCAGATTCGTCCACTGGCCGGGATTGCGACCATCTCTTCTCGACCATGACTACAACTCACGCCTTGTCGCCCATATAGACAACCTACCATATCAAGAAGGCGTTCCACTCACTTGCAACCGCGAGGAAAGTTCCACAGAGATTGCAACATCAAGCTCTGGAAGCTACTACCGGGACAGGGAGATACTTGTTATTACTCAGAATAACAACCCGGCTACTAGCCAGAATAGAACCCCCAGGCGATTAGCACAAATCGACAACATCTCCGAAGATGAGTCTACAGCTGACGCCCCTCACGGTGAAACCTCCGAGCAGCGCAACCAAAGAAGGGCGCGCAATGCTACTCGAGCCGAGCGACGACAGTTGATGGCTACAAATATTCCCATTACAAATCGAAAGGGCTTTCAACGCAGTCCAAGCTCAGGAGCACAATACTCCACTCGCGGCTATCGCCTCAATCAACCTTTTAACAACATTGATGCGTCAGGATAAGGATAACGCAGCCACAGCTCAACTCATGCAGTGCGGCAACGGACTGATCGCACAACTCGCGAAGCAAGCTTACAAGCTACTCGACAAAGAATCACCAATCTCTTCTATTCCTCGTATCACATCTCATCAAGAAGGTAGCAGGGGAGCTGCAGACAATAACACCGCCCCACGAAACGATAACGCAGTCAACCAACCTCGGCAACACAGCCAAGGTCCAAGCAAGCATAAGGCCCCTGCTCGACATAAGGATGTTGGTGAGGTCAGCTGCACCAACTCGGTTAAAAACATCCGCCCTACTCGGAAGAACCACGAAATGTCCAACTTCAGTGATTTGCGAGAAATTCTCAACAGTCGGCACGAACGGGAAGTCGACAGCTACAACCATTTTCCTGCTTTCACAAACCGGGTAATGAAAACAAAATTACCCGATAAGTTCAAGACAACCGGAATCACCAAGTATGATGGCAAGCAAGACCCAATTCAATGGCTACGATGTTACTCGCTAGCCGTCCAAGCAGCCGGGGGCAATAACGACACCAAAGTTATCCATTTCCCCATATGCATGGAACCCGTACCACTGACCTGGCTTGAGTCACTCAAACCCAAGTCCATTGACTCTTGGGCAGACTTGACAAAGGCTTTCACCAACAACTTCACCGGCTCCATGGCTAGACCAGGCAACAAGATTGACTTAAGTCAAATTAAGCAAAAAGAAGGCGAGACCCTACGCGACTATTTGCGATAGTTCTTCGAAAAGAAGGCTACCATAGTTGACATCTTCGAAACAGACGTCATTGAGTGCTTCCAGAATGGACTCTATGATCGACAAACATACCAAGACTTCGGTCGCTGACGACCAGCTAATGTCAAAGAACTCAAAGTCATGGTGCAACAGTGGGTGGATGAAGAAGACAAAGAGCGAGAACGGTTCGGCTCCCACCGTAACTGCGGACGCGACAACAACCACAACAATGACCCAGATAGAACTCGGCATAACGATGCTCGGAACACCTATTCGAGTAACCACAAACGCAAAAGGAAGCCCGACAACACTGTTGCCGCCATGACCAACTCCGGGAAAAAGGGACACCGCAGAAACGATGAAGACCTTCACTGAGCTACTCAAAAAGCAGTGCCCATGCCATCCGACTAGCAAGCACTCGGCGATAGACTGCTACAGCATGCGCCGAGTCATGCAAGACTTACCCACACCACCACCCCCTGAAGAGTACACCAAGAATAGAGATAAGGGTAAGAATAAAGCCTGCAACGACGAAGATGAAGAAGGCGACTTCCAGACAGCTTCAAAAACTGTCAACGTCATTTTCAGCGGTATCCTAGGCACTGCATCCAAGCGAGCCAACAAACTCGTAGTCAGGGAGATCATGGCCATCGAACCAATGGACCCTACACCGTTAAAATGGTCATAAGTTCCAATTTCTTTCAGCACAAAAGATCAATGGACAAAATTTTCAGAACCAGGCCATTTCCCACTAGTCCTGGATCCAGTTGTGGCAGGATCAAAGTTAACCAAAGTACTCATCGACGGCGAAAGCGGCCTCAACGTTATCTTCGCCAAGACATTAAGGAAGATGTGCCTTGACGTTACTGAAATGCTTACCCCAACGGATTCACCTTTCTACAGCATCGTGCCTGGAAACGCGGCTATACCACTAGGACAAGTTGTCCTTTCAGTCACCTTCGGCACTAAAGAACATTACCGTACCGAGTACATTAGATTCGAAGTCGCAGACTTCGAGACATCTTACCATGCTATACTCGGACGGGCAACACTCGCCAAGTTCATGGCCATACCACATTATGTCTACCTGGTACTCAAAATGCCAGGCCCCAAGGGGGAGCTCACGCTACGAGGAGATCTACGGCGATCCTACGAATGTGACACTGAAGCCGTGGAAATTGCTGCGACTACTCAAGCACCCAGTCCCATACAACAAGTCTTCACAGCTTCAAAGAAGCTCAATCCAACCGAACTAGAGATCCCGGAAAACAAGTCGGGGTCCACAAAGGTGAAACCCGCCAGTGAGCAAGACTTCAAATCAGTTGACCACCAGACAGGTGATTCTTCCAAGACAGCCCTGATCAGAATAGGGCTAGATCCTAAATAGGAATTCACGCTCGTCAGCTTCCTTCGGGCTAACCATGATATCTTCGCTTGGAAACCGGCTGACATGCCAGGTGTGCCCAAGGAACTGATTGAGCATTCTCTCAATGTCGATCTCAAAGCTACTTCAAAACGGCAACGACTACGCCGGTTGGCTCAGGACAGACGAGAAGCAATCAAAAAAGAGTTAGCCAAGCTACTCGCGGCAGGGTTCATCAAAGAAGTATTTCATCCTGACTGGCTCGCCAATCCTGTGCTTGTTCATAAGAAAAACAACGAATGGAGAATGTATGTTGACTACACCGACCTCAACAAACACTGCCCAAAAGACCCTTTCGGGCTACCCAGGATCGATCAGGTGGTTGACTCCACCGCTGGGTGCGCTTTGCTATGCTTTCTCGACTGCTACTCCGGCTATCACCAGATAAGCCTCAAAGAAGAAGATCAAGCCAAAACAACGTTCATCACTCCCTTCGGAGCTTTCTGCTACAAAACAATGTCCTTCGGACTAAAAAATGCAGGAGCAACTTATCAAAGGGCCATATAGATGTGCTTCGAAAGGCAACTTCACCGCAATGTCGAAGCTTATGTCGACGATGTCGTCGTCAAAATAAGAAACCGGGAGGAACTCATCGCTGACTTGGAGGAAACTTTCTCTAGTCTCCGCGCTTTCCGATGGAAACTCAATCCTACTAAGTGCGTCTTTGGAGTACCTTCCGGTAAGCTACTCGGGTTCATCATTAGCCATCGCAGCATTGAGGTCAACCCAGAAAAAATATCTGCCATCACAAACATGCAGGCACCAGCCAGCATTAAGGATGTGCAGAAACTCATAGGCTGCATGGCTGCTCTCAACCGGTTCATCTCGAGACTTGGAGAACGGGGACTACCCTTCTTCAAGCTTCTCAAACGCCAGGACAAGTTCAAATGGACGGAAGAGGCAGATGAGGCACTAACACAACTCAAAGATTTTTTTGTCAAAGCCTCCTGTACTCACCGCTCCTTCTCCGAATGAAGACTTGCTCCTATACATCTCAGCTACTACTCATGTCGTCAGCACGGCAATAGTAGTCAAACAGTTTGAACCGGGCCACGCTTACAAGGTCCAACGACCTGTCTACTTCGTCAGCGAAGTACTCTTGGACTCCAAAACTCGATATTCACCGATACAAAAGCTCTTATATGCTATTTTGCTCACCTCCCGGAAGCTGCAACATTACTTCCAAGAGCACAACATCACAGTCATCTCCGACTTCCCGCTCGACGAAATTCTTCACAACAGAGATGCCACGGGTAGAATCTCCAAATGGGCAGTTGAACTCGGAGCTCTCACGTTGAACTTCAAGCCAAGGACAGCCATCAAGTCCCAGGCTTCGGTCGACTTCATAGCTGAATGGACTGAAAATCAAGTTCCAACACCAGTCGAACGACCAGAACATTGGGTAATGTACTTCGACGGATCCCTCAAACTTGAAGGAGTCGGCGCAGGTGTATTACTCATCTCCCCCAGGGGAGACCAGCTCAAGTATGTGCTGCAAATATTCTGGGAAGCATCTAATAACGAAGCCGAGTACGAAGCACTGCTACACGGCCTTCGCCTCGCAATCTCCCTCGGCATCAAACGACTACTGGTGTAAGGCGACTCTCTAGTCATTATAAACCAAGTCAATGACGAGTGGGACCGGAACAAGGACAACATGGACGCTTATTGCAAAGAAGTCCGCAAACTGGAAACCAAGTTCTCTGGCTTGGAATTTCATCACATCGTCCGCGACAACAACGTTGCCGCCGACGTCTTATCCAAAATGCGCTCTACTCGCGCAGAGGTTCCAGCAGGAATCTTTGTACACGAACTGCGCAAGTCGTCCATATCCGACCAAGTCACACCGCTAGTAATCCCGACTGCTAACGTCTCTCGTGAAATCATGACGCTAGAAGTCGACTAGAGGACACCCTTCATCGACTACATCAGAGATCACCAGCTACCATCCGACAAAAATAAAGCTGAGCAAACCTCCCGGCGAGTAAAAAATTACGTTCTAGTCGGAGACAAGCTCTACAGGAAAGGTGCATCGTCTGGAGTACTCATGAAGTGCGTCACCAGAGAAGATGGCCAAGAAATCCTAGAAGAGATTCACAGAGGAATCTATGTCAACCACGCCTCTTCGAGGACACTAGTTGGCAAGGCTTTCAGAGCAGGCTTCTACTGGCCAATGGCTATGGCTGACGCCAAACAACTAGTTCAGAAATGCAAAGGTTGTCAATTCTTCATAAAACAGCAACATGTACCGGCCTACAAGCTAGTCACAATACCTCCAACATGGTCGTTTGCCTGCTGGGGGCTCGACATGATAGGTCTGTTACCAACTGCGCTAGGAGGATTCAACAGAGTACTCGTGGCAATCGACAAATTCACCAAATGGATCGAGGTCAAACCGGTCGCTTGCCCCAAGGCAGACCGGGTCCTCGACTTCTTGGATGAAATCGTACACCGCTACGGTTTTCCCAACAGGATTATCACAGACCTAGGGTCAAACTTCAATAATTATGACTTTTAGGAATATTGCGAGAACAGCGGCATCGACGTCCGCTATGTCTCGGTCGCTCACCCGCGCGCCAACGGACAAGTCGAGCGTGCTAATGGCATGATACTCGACGCCCTGAAGAAAAGACTACATGATGTTGGCAACACCAGAGGTGGCAAATGGCTCAAAGAGTTACCAAATGCTTTGTGGGGCCTCCGTACCCAACCGTTCAAGACTACGGGGCTATCACCCTATTTCCTGGTATATGGCTCGGAAGCCATACTACCCGCTGACATCATGTGGCAATCACCATCCGTTGAACAATACGACGAAGAACTGGCAACAGAAACACGGCGAACAGATATAGATAGTCTAGAAGAAACAAGATGCGCAGCACTAGTGCAATCTGCCAGATACCATGACGGTTTAAGGCGTTACCACGACCGCAATGTCAAGGAAAGATCTTTCAACTCGGGCGATATGGTCCTTAAGCGTATCCAAGACACGTTAGGGTTGCATAAACTCAATTCACCATGGGAAGGTCCTTACATCGTATCAAAGGTTACGGTACCTGGATCTTACAGACTCCAAGAGCTTTCAGGAGAACAAGTACCGAACTCTTGGAATATAGAACATCTTTGTTGCTATTACCCATAGCAGTATCCGAGTAACTGTTTCAAGGCAATATCTCATGATGACTACTTGGGCCAACTGCCCGACTACCGACTTCAAGATATCTCAGCTTCAACAAGAGTTTTCAGCTCAACAAGGATCATTGCCCTGGTATAAAATATCCGTATCAATATTTCTTTATTGAAATAAGGATACATCAGGTTACATACGAGTACAAGTACTCGGAATACACGAAGACTACAAGCAACTACCTACTGGCGGGCTGCATTTAAGCCTCAGGCTTTTACTATATCACAAGGCCACTCAGGTCTGCCGACCACAAGGGGAAGGGCCCACACGCAAGGAAGCTGCGCAAAACGCAGCCATACCCAGGTCCTCTACCCAAGGCAACGCCAGGAACTCCAGCATTTCTATTACCTTGACAGCGGCAATGATGAATCCGGCACGACGCGCCTAGAGGGAACCAAGGCTGCTCTTTTGCTAGCCTTGCGGAGCCAATCCAATCTACGGCCACACCTCCACCTCTCAGAGAGCGGGATAAAGACCGTGGCACTCATCACCCATCACTCGCGAGTTCCAGCGCGTACTCCACTGGATCACGAGCTGCAAGATGAGGCGTGCGATGAAACCTCCTACGAGGATTCTTCTAGCATCGCGGCTATCCGTACAAGAGCAGGATTCTATGGAGGGAAGGTGGCCTCAATCTACGAGGAATCTTCTAGCACCGGTGCACTCTTTGATGTCTCTCTACACTCAAACAGAAGCAACCGAAGGCAATCCATCGCTACTCAGGAACTTGGTTTGGTTTGCTCTCCAACTGGCTCTATTTATAGCCGAAAGATGCAACTACCACCTGCCCAAGGATTACTATGCGCCCGTGATCAATGAGTCTGACGACTCCTAACTCTGCCCACGTGACGGTACTTATGCCACAAAGGACAAAAGAGTACAGTACACCCGTGCATCCACAAAGGACAAAAGAGTACAGTACACCCGTGTCCCTCAAAAAGCAGAGTACTCGACAACATTGCGACTACTCGACACTTGGAACTACAAGTCAAGCGCGGCCTACGCTCACACAATTATCTCGGGGGCTTGGACTACTCCGATCATCTGCTCAAGGGCCAGGCGCACCCGACCCCAGGACTCAGAGTCGGGCGAGGCAGAGTTTCCCCCCTCGGTGTCGGGCGAGGCGAAGCTCCTCCCCCAACGGGTCAGGCTTACCCGACACAAGGACTCAGGGTCGGGCGAAGCGGAGTTTCCCCCTCAAGGGGTCGGGCGAAGTGGAGTTTTCCCGAAAGGGTCGGGCTCAGCCGACCCTGGGATTTTGGGTCAGCCAGCACGGAGTAAAACTACTCTTCGCAAGACAATCACCTCAAGCAATGAGCAAATATTTATTTGTCCAAAAGTATTGTTCAGATTACTCGACACAGATTCAAGAGTATCCGCCTCGGGTGCAGATCTCGTGGGTCCCCCTGTCAATCTCGCCATAAATGCGCTGCAGGCCTGTTAGGAAGAAGGATGACCGCGCCCCTCACGCAACCTGCTGCAAGTACCCATGCGCGGCCACACTGTACAAGCTACAGTATCTGCGGCCTCCTCCCATTCGCCACAAGGCACTCATGGCTTGCGCCGCTCGGAGCAGAGGGAAGCCTCGCCCTTTCTCACGTCCCGCGCGCCCGGCGGCAGGGATGTGACGTCCGTCTTCCGCGAGCCGTCAGCAGGACGGCGGAATCCGCCATCTCCCCCAACGGACACCCGAGTCATGATAAAACGCCATCATCACGACCAGGCGGCTACAGCCTCCGAGGAGGCCATCAACAGGGCGCGGCGGCGGCCACCCTCCTCCGGCATACGCGCCAGTAGAAGCCGAAGGCCGGCGAGGACGCCGGGAACCTGGGAACTCGGTTCCTCCCTTCGTGTTGCATGTTTACCTAGATATGTTTTTCTTTTTACCGCTCCCCACACTCGGTCTCGCCTGTAACCCCGGTGGTCTCCTTACGCTATAAAAGGATGATCGGGGGCCTGAGACAGGGGGAGGCGGAGAAGACAACTCAGAGACAACAGACACTCCCTAGTGCACAGAACACTCTGATCCCATCCTGAGGATCAGCGCACGCCTAAGGGATCTGGGACCGGTTCCCTCTCTCGCACCCCTGTAACCCCTACTACAGAACCCCGCGTGGGCAACACGAGCAGCTCCTGACACTGGACGTAGGGTATTTCCTTGCCCGAACCAGTATAAACCCCGTGTTTCTCATGCCACCATCTTAAGCCTTACGCGCATAAAAGAAATTTACTAGTCTAAGTCTTGATCCGCTAATCTTGACAACGACAGTTTGACTCGAGCCTACATTAGAAATTTTGGGATAAAGGGATTCAAAGTTGGGACTTTTCCTGTTTTGCTTAATTTGCCCCTGATCTGAATTTTTGAGTTTTTGAACATATTCTACTCAATTTCAAACAAAATGCTAAATAAAAAAGTTGTTAGTAAAGATGAGTACTACAACTCTTAGTTGGACAAAATTTTAAGTTCTGATATAAAAATTTGAATTACTGCCTAATCACTCTTTCATCTCTTTAGGGACAAAAGTGACCTTTTAACTGGGTAATTAGCTGCTAATTGCTCTCTTAGGCTTAATCTAGGTTTAATTAATCTTAGGTTTGTTACAAAAAGATAAGAGTTTTAGGCTTGGTGGGCTGTGGGCGGCTAGGTGAATGTGGATTGACTGGGCTGAAATTTTTCCACCTTTGTAATTTGAATTTCAGCTTATATTAGTGTTGGCGCTGAAAATCGGTGATGATCCTCAGCGTTGGACACACGACCCGGGAGAATCTGCTTAACTCCTGTTCAGGTTATTGCACTGGTGCGGTTCGCGCGGCGTGCTAGTCAATCTGACCTGTTGATTGACAAGGAAAGAAAAGTATTAAATTCCAGGGGTTTCGATCGGCTAAGATTCCGATCTGTCTTGAAAAGTGTATCAGCGAATCGGCCGATTTACTATGTAGATGACCAGCTATAAAGCAGCCGATAGTCACGTAGAAATTGTAAAGAAACTACTAGAGTGACTTAGACAACGCTACAGAGCAACATTTGAAATAGATCTAATCGGCTATACAACAATAAATAAGAATAATAGTAATGAAGTCGACAGTTCGAATCTCAAGCGGGATAACTGGTGATAAAACTAGAACAATAGATAAAACCTACAATTCTAGTTAATATCGATAACTAATGAATAAATCTAAATAAAACAACAGTGATGTGCCTGAAGTTAAAGCTTAGATATTACTCGATAAGTGGAACTTACAAATCGGCCGGAGATCGTGTCGATGCAACCCTGCCAACCCGTACGAACTCGTGAAAAGAAAAAGGTTCTGTCGAAGTCGCTGACTTGAAGGTAAAGTACGAGGAAAAAGTAGATTTGTTGTAATTATTGATGTTGATATCCTTTACAAGCCTCATGAGGCAGCTATTTATACCCTGTTACAACCAATTTCTTAACCGACTAGGATCTATCTCTAATTTTAAACGATAACAAATATTTACAAACACAACTCGTATCGGAGTTGGTTACTATCTTTCTTCGAGCCAACCTCCTTCAGCTGATCTTCATCCTAGCCCTCCTTAGGCCCATACCGACTAAGCTATTCCGACTCCCAATCCGCTAACCTCTATCAACTCCTTCTGTCAGTCTGCCGAGACATTGTAGCCCCAATCGACCGATTCCCAACTATAGCTTCTAGTCCGCCGCATCGGCTGCCTTTCTTCTCCTTTGACGCCAATTCCAAAAACGTGTCAAAATCCAGCGTCAACACATGCCCCCCAGTTTTGGAGTAAAACATAACTTTTGCTCCAAAATTTTCATCTTTAACTCTTTCCCCGAAGAAAACGCAACAGTAAACGTGGCAAAAGCTCCTTTTCATTTCGCAGTCTTCTTTCTGATGATTGCAATTTTTTTAACGAGGCGCCCGCAGGCAACCGCTCTCCCCGAAATTTGTGTGGACGGCGCAGTAAAAATCCTGCCTTTACCCTCCTCTCGAACCGTCCTTAAGTATTCACCTCCTCCGCTGCTTCTTCTCCTTGAGCTCTGAAGCCTTTCTTCTCCGGTGGATCATCTCCCGTCGCACTCCGGCGCCCTTGCAGCTTCCAGCTGCATCCCCCCGGTGATTCTCCCTTCATCTTCTGATCATCTCACTCCTGTTAATTCCAATGGCGATCCCATCGGTGACCATGGCCTTTATCCCAGAGGTAAATACCCCTAAATTTTTCCCTTTTTACTTTTTACCGTTTAACACATTTTTTAGATCTGTTCTTAACTCTCCCTTCATACCTCTCTCGGGAGCTTAGATAAAGGATCACCATCCCTATCTCTGATGCACCTAGCCTCATCGGTCTTGGCCCCATGGGAAGTCCAGATCCAACCAAATTAATCAACTTGGAGACTGACAGGATTCCCTTCAAGCAATCGCCCATGGATCTGAATCATTGGGCAGGCGCATTTAGATCTTGGCCGAATAAGACCCCGGCTGGAGGGAATGGTTTCAAAGGATGTCCAATTCTAAGAGGGTTCTCTGGAATGAACTAAAAATCGGCCATTGCATAAACTTATCTCTGTCTTAAATGGAGAAGAATGAACCCTTGGTCATCGCAGCATCTTATTTCTGGTCTGACGCCCTCAATGCGTTCCTTTTTGGCCACGGGCCCATGACTCCTACTTTGGCTGATGTCCTGATGCTGACCGGCCTTGATATCTCTTCGCCCGACAAGCCTTTCGATTTCCTGATCAAACCAACTCATCGTCCAGAAACAAAAGGAATCGGCAGGTGAAAAGGCTACATTGAGAAAAACATGAAGATCGGAACCATCGACGATAGAGAATACACAGCTTTTCTGATGATGTGGCTAGAGAAACATTTTTTCGATGGCAGAGCAATCGGCCCTTCATCCAACACACAAGCTCTGGCCAAAGCATTAGCGAAAGGCTCCACTGTTCCTTTAGGGAAACACCTGCTGGGATTGGCCTATTATATGATGCTGATTCCAAACACGTGTCAAAATCCAGCGTCAACAATTAGGAAATTCGCAACTTTTTGCATATAGTCTCAAATGGAGGCAAACTTTATATGGAAATTATACCTTTCGATTTGATATACAACTTTATAGTTGAATTATTTTTATTTGAAGTCATTTGGATGCCTAAACAACGGATCAGAGCTTTCATAAAACAAGAGTCAAAAGGAACAGCCCTCCCCCCCCAACCAATGCAGCTATGTCATGTACGCTTGTAAGGTGGGATGTCGTGAGTTCAAAAGATGGATACTGTGGCTTATGACTTGCAACGTGCAACTGTGAGAGTGGCCCTCTAGGGCTGAAAAAGTTTTATTTGTTATAGTTGTTTGCAAATTCACGTTTCGATTATCCGGCTCATATATCCATTAGCACTTATACATGTTGTCCGTGCTAGCTAGCGCGGTCAGGTGGATTGCGAAGGTTTTGTTGTGCTGGCCCAATAACTGATGTGGATGAAGTTTTAGAGGTGGCACGGATGAAATGCTCCAGTAGTTGATCTAGTATATAACTGAAATTTTGGGTTAAATGTAGTTAACTATTCCAAGCTTTGATCCCAACTTAAATAATAAAGTCTATGTACTAAAATTGAATATGTAAAATTATTTGAATATAGCTAGTGGCAGATCCATGACTTGAAGGAAGGGGCCTCATTTTTCCCTTTTTCCTCCTTCTCTTTCTCTTCTTCTTCCTCCTCCTTTCTCTTCCTCCTCTTCATCCATGGCTGAATATTTTGGGGAGGGGGTGGCTCCAGCCCATGTTGGATCCGTCCCTGAATATAGCTATATCAAAATATAGTTTCATAAAAAATATACTTGCTATGTTTATAAATAATTACAGATGTTACTAGATGAGTTTTGCACGAATTTAGTAAGTTCATTTGGAGTTTTATGTTTTTTATATTGCTGTTCAGGGTCTAGGTCTGTTGGGACACTGATTTTGAGATAAGAGACATTGATGAATGGAACGAGGAGAGCCCAAAGAGGCTCGAAATGGTATCTCTGGGATCCTTTATATAAATGAGGGGCCCACTACGCCATAAAACATTTGTACTGGTGGGTAAATGGGCACTGTGCTGATGGGCGGAGCAACCGTCACCAACTTTGAGCCAGCACAAATAGCGGTTTGTCCTAGCGAGTGACATAACCACCCGCCAGCACAGTAAAATTAAGTGCTGGTGGGTGGCATAACCGGTAGCACACTGGTATTTTGTGGAAGCGGTTGGTTATGCCACCCACCAGTAATATTTATTTTCCCACCCTATTTATTATTTCCCATGATTTATTTATAATTTCTATTTTCCATCAGTTTTTAGCCACCAAACTTAAATATGTATCTCCAATCATACAACTGTTGGAGGTATGCCCTAGAGGCAATCATAAAGATGATGATATTCCATTTGTATCCATGATTTGTATATTCTGTTTATTGAATATCCATTAAAGGCTCCTTGAATTGATTTGCAATTATATGAATTGTATGTGAAACTCTTTACTTGTACGGTTATTCTAAAGTTGTCCCTAGTCGGGGTTCATATGAGGACACACATGAATATTAGACTAGCACATGTATTAGTTGATGACTATGTTTGACAAGTCATGGACATGGAGATGTTAAACTAATAATGTGCGCACATGTGGAGACATGTGCTAGGACTGACCCAACACGAGAAGTAGTTCTCGCTTTACACAACAAATACGCTTTATCCTTAGACTTGAGATTGTCGCATGTACTCGAGATGTGAATCGACTCACTTAGGGGCTATCAAACGCTACACCGTGACAGGGTAGTTAAAAAGGTAGCTTTCAGGTTTTGTCAAGAACCATGCTGTGAGACATGGTCAATCAAGATGGGATTTGCCCCTCTCTAATTGAGAGTGATATCTCTGGCCCCCTCGAGTGATTGGATCCGAAAATGCATGACCACGCTACGTACGGTTAAGAGTTAACCTACAAAGGGATTCCGAATCGCAGGATCGAGAAAGAGCGGTCGGCTTGGAGCTAGACCAAATATCGTGAGGCAAAGGGAATAGCATGTACATAATGTTGTGACGGTTCGTCTGATATGATCTTCGTGTGTGTATAGGAGTTGGCACGTCTTGCTAGAGGCCGCTACCGACTATTGGGCCGAGTAGGAGTACTCGAGCCATGTCTATACGTATCGGAACCAATAGGGTCACACACTTAAGGGGCTGGAAGCCCAATTCAGATGTGATCTGAGTTGGATTAGGTTTAGAAGTACTAATGGGCCTCGGACCCAGAGGCCCGTCAAGAACCTCTATAAATAGAGGGGTGGGGGCGCCCTAGGGTTTACACCTTTTTGGCGAAACAAATATGCCGCGCCTCCCACACCCTCGCCTATTGCAACTCATGGATCTAGCAGTCCAGCTTGCGACGCTTCCTCCCTGCACGTGTGGATACCTTGGAGGTGTTGCGCATGCAGCACTTGGACGAGCCGCCGATGAGCTACGACGAGTCGACGATGAGCCACGGCACGAGGACGACCTTGCTGCACGTGGACTAGCTGCTGAGGTGCCACTCGGTGTCGACGTGATCGACTACACTGATCGACTTCACTGCATCAACGTGATTCTACATCTTCCACATCAGTGTGTCGAGTGGTAATCACGTGATCCTTATACGGCAGTTTTCCTGGTTTACGCGGTAGAAAATTTTGATTTGCGCTAGTGTAGCCTACCTCGTATCCCTACAGTGGTATCAGAGCCGTAGCTGTTTAGTTTTGAATTCAGGATGTGTGCATATGGAGATATGCGAGTTTTCAGTTTGATCTATGTCTTAGTTTCGTGTTCTTGCTGCAATGGTTGTGTAATGACATACTCCTACCGATCGAGTTTCTGCCATCGGAGTTAAGTGATACACGTAATGCCAGTTGCAGTGAGCGAAGATCAATGTGATTGGTCGAATCAAGATCCAAGTTCATACGCCAAGCACATGAGATGTGCAATAGTAGATTGGATCTACTACCGGGTCGGGATTTTGCCGTGTGTGTGTGCTTCGGTAAATCAGTCGTAACTTTTCGGTATGATCTCGGATCGGGGTGAATTTTATATGAAAATTGATCTACAGAAAAAAGTTACACATGAAATTCAACCGCTTTGCCATCTTCGACGAAATTAGATTTCCCAAATTCGGCTTGGAAGATGGAGTTTCGGGCCTAAGTTTGGAATGTTAGAATGCCTAACTCTGTTTTTGTAGGATGTATGTATCTTGTGATCAGTATGGCCCCTTTGTGTATGTGATGCATGTGTGTAACTCATTCGTGACCTGCGTGTCACGCGTACGACAACACGGCTGGAGCCATATGTGTTGTCACTTTAATGTATTTAATGGTCTGCGTACCAATCTGTGATGATCCAAGCAACTATGTAATCTTCATTACTAGCTATTAGGAGCAATAGCATGTTCTAGTTCTTGGAGGACTCATCACCAGGAGGATGGCGCACATGGAACATGGAGATGGAGATCACCATGGTGAACAGGTTCTGTGGAGATAGAGATCGCCATAAGAAAACGGGCCATACTGTGTCACAACTGTATGCATGCTATTCTGTTTATGTTTTACTTCCTGCATGATGTGATGTTAGAAGTAGAACGATCCCTCACAAAGTTTAAGTTAGTATGCCATCCCAACTAAAACTTGCACCATCCCATGTCTTGTACAATTAGTGGTGGGTCTATGAAATTAGGGTGCCACTAGTTTTCCTTGACTAGACGGGTTTGTGTCGGACACTTACACACATAAGGGTTGGTTTGCTTAACAAGGTTATCTTAACGGTTAAGGACCTTGGGGCATAAAGGTTGGGCGCCGAGACATGGAGATGTCACCCAACAACAGGAGTCATATGTGATATGATTAGCAAGAAGTTGTTTACCGATCTACCTTGTTTGCTAGCGGTGATGCTAAAGCTCACTAGTAGACTTGTTAGTTGTGGATCCTGAATCACTAAGTATCAATAGAGGGATATTGATTTTAGTGGGAGTAGATTCTGTTAAATAAGTTTAATGTGATTTGCTCTTTCATGGATACGTTTGTCTTAGTGTATTTTGCATTACTTTTGTTGTAGATTAAATGGCACCTAGCAACACCACACCGTTTGCTTTGCGTTCGGTCCTTAAGAAGGACAAGTTGAATGGAACAAACTACTCGGATTGGATACGTAACTTGAGAATTGTTCTCAGAGTCGATAAAAAGGAAGATGTTCTAGACACCCCACTACCACAAGCACCTGCTGATGATGCATCTGTCGCTGTTAAGGCTGCTTACAAGAAGACATTTGATGCTAATCTTGAGGTAAGCTGCCTTATGTTTGCTTGTATGGAACCTGAGCTGCAGATGTAGTTTGAAACAAATCATGAGGCACATGATATGATCGTGGCGCTCAAGGACATGTTCCAGACACATGCTAGGACTGAAAGGTTCAATGTGTCCAAAGCCTTTCTGGAGTGCAAGCTAGCAGAAGGCGCAGTAGTAGGACCACATGTAATCAAGATGGTTGGTTACACTCAGCGATTGAAGAAGCTGGGCTTCTGAATGGGCAAAGAGTTGTCCACTGACTTCATTCTTTTATCTCTTCCGTCTAGCTATGGGAACTTCATCTCGAACTACCATATGCATGGAACGGAGAAGGATCTGAATGAACTGTGTGGTATGCTCAAGACAGCAGAAGTTGACATTAAGAAAAGCGCTAGTAGCAGCCATGTGATGGCTGTACAGAACAAGCCTACCTTCAAGAAGAAGGGAAATTCTTGGAAGAAGAAGGGTAAGGCTGGAGTGTCCAAGCCAAACCCAGCGCCCAAGGCTAAAGCTGGACCTGCTCCGGATAAAGAGTGCTTTTATTGTCATGAACCTGGTCACTGGAAGAGAAATTGCAAGCAGTACCTAGCTTCGTTGAAGAATGGCGAAAGTAAGAGTACTTCCACCTCAGGTACGCTTGTTGTTCATGTTATAGACAACATATTTCTCGCTGATACAATTATTAATTCTTGGGTATTTGATACCGGATCGGTTGCTCATATTTGCAATTCGATGTAGGGAATGATAAGAAGTAGAAGCGTTGAGATGGGACAAGTTGATTTCCACGTGGGCAATAATGCAAGAGTTGCTGCGTTGACCATCGGGACGATGCAACTCCGCCTCCCATCAGGATTTATCATGGAATTGAATAAATGTTATTTTGTTCCTAGTTTAAGTCGAAACATTATATCTCCTTCATGTTTGATGAAGGATGGTTATTCATTTGCGAGTGAAAACAATGGTTGTGTGATCTCTAAGAATGATATGTTTATGGCTTTTGCACCCATTGTGAATGGATTGTTTGTTTTAAATCTTGATGGTTCACCTGTCTGTAACGTAAGTGCTAAAAGGTCTCGGCCTAATGATTTGAGTCCTACCTACCTGTGGCATTGTCGTTTGGGTCATATAAGTGAAAAGCTCCATTCTGATGGCTTATAACTTCGTTTGATTTCGAATCATACGAGATATGTGAGGCTTGCTTGCTAGGCAAGATGACCAAGACGCCTTTCACAGGTTTTCCTGAGAGAGCAGTAGACTTGTTGGAACTCATACATAGAGATGTATGCGGACCAATGAGCACGACGGCTAGAGGAGGATTCTAATACTTCATAACTTTCACTGATGATTTTAGTATGGCTATGTCTACTTGATGAGGCACAAGTCTGAAACCTTTGAAAAGTTCAAGAAATTTCAGAATGAAATTGAAAATCAGCGTGGCAAGAAAATTAAGGCCTTACGATCTGATCGTGGAGGCGAGTATTTGAGCCACAAGTTTAGCAATCATCTAAAGAGTTGCGGAATTGTTCCACAACTTACGCCACGTAGAACACCTCAGAGAAACGGTGTATCCGAACGACGTAATCGAACTTTGTTAGATATGGTTCGATCAATGATGAGCCAGTCAGACCTACCGTTGTCATTTTGGGGATACGCTCTAGAAACAGCAGCTTTCACACTTAATAGGGTACCATCTAAATCCGTAGTTAAGACACCATATGAGATGTGGATTGGAAAAGTTCCTAGTTTGTCTTTTCTAAAGATTTGGGGATGTGAAGTTTTTGTCAAGCGACTTCAGACGGACAAGATCACACCCAAGTCGGATAAGTGTATTTTCGTGGGATATCCAAAGGAAACCTTAGGATATTATTTCTACAACCGATCAGAGGGCAAAGTATTTGTCGCTCGGAATGGGGTTTTCCTAGAGAAAGAGTTTCTCAAAGGAGAAAGGAGTGGAAAGACAGTGCATCTTGAAGAAGTTCAATATGAGCCGATCGGACAAGAATCAATGAGTGATGCTAACGTAGTAGAACAAGTTGAGACACCCATGGCAAGAGAAGCACCGCCACAACCACGAAGGTCGGCAAGGCTCCGCAAAATGCGGGAAATATTATTGTTGGACAATGATGAGCCTGCGACATATGCAGAAGCAATGATGGACCCAGACTCCAAAAAATGGCAGAGTGCCATGCAATTCGAAATAGAGTCCATGGGAGACAATCAAGTTTGGAACTTGGTTGACCCGCCTGATGGTGTTAAAGCCATAGAGTGCAAGTAGATCTATAAGAAGAAAAAGGACATGGATGGAAAAGTTCACATCTATAAAGCACGACTTGTCGCAAAAGGTTTTCGAAAAGTTCAAGGAGTTGACTACGACGAGACCTTCTCGCCCGTAGTGATGCTTAAGTCCATTCGGATTATTCTAGCTATAGCTGCATATTTCAATTATGAGATATGGCAGATGGATATCAAGACAGCTTTCCTGAATGGAAACCTAGCTGAGGACGTGTATATGATACAGCCCGAGGGTTTTGTCGATCCAAAAAATGCTGGAAAAGTATGCAAGCTTTAGAGATTCATTTATGGATTGAAGTAAGCATCTAGGAGTTGGAACATTCGTTTTGATTAAGTGGTCAAAGGGTTTGACTTCACCAAGAATGAAGAAGAGTCTTGTGTTTACAAGAAGGTTAGTGGGAGCTCTGTAGTATTTCTAATCTTATATGTGGATGACATATTGCTAATTGGAAATAACATTCCTATGCTTGAGTCTGTAAAGACTTCACTGAAAAATAGGTTTTCGATGAAGGACTTAGGGGAAGCGGCATATATTCTGGGCATTAAGATCTATAGAGATAGATCGAGAAGGCTTATAGGATTAAGCCAAGATACTTACATTGACAAAGTGTTGAAGCGGTTCAGCATGGAAGAGGCGAAGAAGGGGTTCTTGCCTATGTCACATGGCATACATCTCAGCAAGACTCAGTGTCCTTCGACTGCTGATGAGCGGGATTGCATGAGTAGAGTACCATATGCCTCGGCTATTGGATCAATCATGTACGCAATGATAAGTACTCGCCCAGATGTTTCATATGCACTAAGTATGACAAGCAGACACCAGTCTGATCCAGGTGAGAGTCACTGGACAGCGGTGAAAAACATTCTTAAGTACTTAAGAAGGACTAAAGATATGTTCCTCGTCTATGGAGGTGAGGAGGAGCTCGTTGTAACAGGTTACACCGATGCTAGTTTCCAAACCGACAGAGATGATTCAAAGTCACAATCAGGATTTGTGTTCACGCTAAACGATGGTGCTGTTAGTTGAAGGAGTTCCAAGCAGGAGACGGTGGCCGATTCTACGACAGAAGCTGAGTACATCTTGGATAAGGAATTTCCTTATTGAGCTTGGTGTGTTCCCGAATGCGTCCAGCCCATTGAATCTCTACTGTGATAACAATGGGGAAATTGCGGAAGCAAAGGAGCCAAGGAATCACCAGAAGTACAAACACATAATGCGGCGATTTTATCTCATTCGAGACTTCGTTAACCGGGGTGAGATCAAGATATGCAAAATACACACGGATCTGAACATTTCTGATCCGTTGACAAAACCACTCCCGCAGGCTAAGCATGATGTGCATGTAAGAGCTATAGGTATTAGATACCTTCTAGATTGACTCTAGTGCAAGTGGGAGACTGTTGGAGGTATGCCCTAGAGGCAATCATAGAGATGATGATATTCCATTTGTATCCATGATTTGTATATTGTGTTCATTGAATATCCATTAAAGGCTACTTGAATTGATTTCCAATTATGTGAATTGTATGTGAAACTCTTTACTTGTATGGTTATTCTAAAGTTGTCCCTAGTCGGAGTTCATGTGAGGACACACATGAATATTAGACTAGCACATGTATTAGTTGATGACTATGTTTCACAAGTCATGGACATGGAGATGTTAAACTAATAATGTGGGCACATGTGGAGACATATGTTAGGACTGACCTAACACGAGAAGTAGTTCTCACTTTATACAACAAATATGCTTTATCCTTAGACCTAAGATTATTGCATGTACTCGAGATGTGAATCGACTCACTTAGGGGCTATCAAATGCTACACCGTGACAGGGTAGTTAAAAAAGTAGCTTTCGGGTTTTGTCAAGAACCATGCTGTGAGACATGGTCAATCAAGATGGGATTTGCCCCTCTCTGATTGAGAGTGATATCTCTGGGCCCCTCGAGTGATTGAATCCGAAAATGTATCGCTATGCTACGTACGGCTAAGAGTTAACGTACAAAGGGATTCCGAATCACAGGATCGAGATACAGCGGTCGGCTTGGAGCTAGATCAAATATCATGAGGCAAAGGGAATAGCATGTACATAATGTTGTGACGGTTCGTCTGATATGATCTTCGTGTGCGTATAGAGTTGGCACGTCTTGCTAGAGGCCGCTACCGACTAAGTGGCCGAGTAGGAGTACTCGAGCCATGTCTATACGTATCCGAACCCATAGGGTCACACACTTAAGGGGCTGAAAGCCCAATTCGGATGTGATCCAAGTTGGATTAGGTTTAGAAGTACTAATGGGCCTTGGACCCAGAGGCCCGTCAGGAACCTCTATAAATAGAGGGGTGGGGGCGCCCTAGGGTTTACACCTTTTTGGCGAAACAAATCTGCCGCGCCTCCCATACCCTCGCCTGTTGCAACTCATGGATCTAGCAGTCCGGCTTGCGACGCTTCCTCCCTGCATGTGTGGATACCTTGGAGGTGTTGCACCTGCAGCACTACGAGCCGCCGATGAGCTACGACGAGTCTACGACGAGCCGACGACGAGCCACGGCACGAGGACGACCTTGCTGCACGTGGACGAGCTACTGAGCTACCGCTCGACGTCGACTTGATCGACTACGCTGATCAACTTCGCTGAATCAACGCAATTTTACATCTTCCGCATCAGTGCGTCAAGTGGTAATCCTGTGATCCTTATACGGCCGTTTTCCTGGTTTACGTGGTAGAAAATTTTAATTTGCGCTAGTGTAGCCTACCTCGTATCCCAATAATAACAACATACATAAATAATATATAATTCACATTACTAAAAATTGCATCGTACGTAATAGATAATTCACATTATTCAACAAACTTGAATAATAAATAATTCACATAATTCAACAATTGTCATAGAGCTACATTGGCAGCGCCTTGGTCCAGCTACGAAGACGTCTGCATTCATCCGCCATGTGCTTGGTGTGTTCTCCGTCCTCATGACAAATCTCCCATTGGATGAATCTCGCCATGTCCCTACAAATGTTGACAATGCCTCTATCTTCGAGCGTTGCATCGCGAGTGTTGATCCTAGGCACTTGCAGGTATATAGTAAATGAAGATTAGGATGTATTACTATTAGAAAGTTAGCACATGGCAGTGTATAAGAGACTTACGTCTATGGGGTTCGTCCGGTACCTCCCATTATTTTTGAGGAACTCGCACACGTAGTATCCGCATAGTGCAGTAACCGGAGGTTGCTTGTGGTACTGTTATAATAGAAAAATGATGAGTTGTTATAAATGACAAGTCTAGATTATATGAAAAGAAACCAAGTTTTGATGTTCTTACCCATTTATGTACTATTATGTTCATCATTTTCTTCGTGCTTTCAAGGCATACACCGCCTTTCACTACGTAAAGCCTGTGCGCACTTCGAGGATATAAAGACAAGAGTTAGGAATACAAATTACGTGCATTGAATCTCAACATGTATTTAAGTGCTGCCAAGGGATGTCTTACTTTCATACAATGTCTAGGAATTCCTTGTAACTATCTATGTTGGTATGTCTGAGAGAGTCGAGGATAATTGCAGATCCAAGCTTGGGGTAAATACAGATGCAAATCTAGTGGTCTCTCCATGATATTAGAATAATTTATATTATAGATAGCATTAATTAGCACCAAGTATATGAATAGTAATTTGAACTAGCTAGCTTACCGAAAATTGTAAGCCCTCATGATGCACTGCTTGTGAGCCTTGTTCCTCATAACTCTTGCAGTGTACATGGACACTTTTTGCTTTTCTTCTTTTTGGGCTTTTTCCTTTATAGCATCTTTCTCCGCTTGTGTCTATGCTGCTTCCATTTCTGCTTTGACCTTTTCATTGAGTTCGAACTTGTGCTCTAGCTCGCTAATTCGTGCTGGGTCAAGGTACGCTGCCAAGTACTTGTCGTTCGTCAATTCTTCCTCTTTCCATTGCATCCTGCAGAATAGGTAGTCGCTCAAGTACTAGACATATAAAATATATATGTATGTATGTAAAAGTCATGTATGCAGTACATGTGGACTTACAAGCACCATACGGTAATGAGCTGGCGTCGAGCTGTTGATGACGGTAAAGTCTCCACAAATCCTTGAAATCGATCACAAGCAGGTAATCTTCAGCACCAAGGAAAACCTTTTTTGGGATAAGCGAAGTGATTGATCGAATTCCTTGCTTCATTGTGTCCATGATCCATCCATGCAGCTTACTGAGTTCCCATGGGCCCTCCACTAGATTCTAGTGATACATGAATGGTTTGCCATGCTCATATTTATTTGGGACTTCATATGGCCCAAATAAATTGAGGCCTTCATTTATTTCCTTTCGCCGAGAGAGGCCGCAAGCTATAGATTTCTGCACCTCACCGGAAGATGAAGCCTTGGTCTTTAGTACGGTCATCAACTTGTCGACTTGTGTTGATTGATTTCTAATCTCATATGTCCTGACCATACGAGGTACCACTAGCCTCTGGGGAGGTGGAGATGGCAGCCTCTAGGGAGGTGGAGATGGGGCCTCAGTGATGTTGGATCATCACCTTGGAATAACAAAGTCCATTCCTCCTTAGTGAATCCTTCGTCCACAGGTGATAGCACCCTTGGCTGCCTGCCCTCATTGGTAGCTCACTGCACTTGTGACTATCTCGGCTTCTCGCCCTCAGTGGTGCTTGGCTGTGAGGTTTCTGGCAATGCATTAACATTCAGAACGATATCTGGCGATGCCACAGTATATACTGGTTCATGGCATCACCAAGTACCTCAATCCCCTCGTCAATAGGGATGTCAGCTTGCATGACTCATCCAACACACTAACAACTTTCACCTAGGAGTATTCTAGCGGTGCTTCATTTGGGAACACATGAGCCGTTACTGCCATGCTGGTTGCGACCTCTCAAAACTTATTCTATTTCCTTCCATAACGTATCACCAACCTGCATGGTGTATCCACTTGTATCTTGTCTATGTGATACCTCACATTTACAATGGAGCCAGCACTACTCGGAGCAACGTATTCTATGTTGGCAAGTTGTAGGGGTGGTTCTGCCTGTCGCTGAGCATTAGATGCTATCGGGTTGGTCATCGTGTTGGTCATTGCTTGTGCTTGCATGGTGGTGAAGAACTCAATCAATTCCTGCTTGGCGATTGCTCTCATCTTCTCCTCAAGGTCTTTCTTATAACGGTCCCACTTCCTATAGCTTCCTTGGTCGTTCTGGAATGCTTTACCCCAAGGCAATGTTGATGACATCCCTCGCACACGGCCAGTGTGCTCCGCGGTTCCACTTGTAGTGGTTAGCTGATCTCTCTCCCTATCCGGATTAAGAAGACCCTTTTTCTTGCAAGTTGGCGAGCTCTGCCAACTTCTTGTAAATTTCCATTTTTGATGGGTGTTTGAATTCAACGTTGCCGTCGGGTTTCCATACCGGAACTCGAGATAGCATCCAATTCCTGCTGCGCTCATCCAAGCCTTCTAACAAATCTGGTAAACCAGCTAGCCTCCGTTCTTCTTCCTCTCTCCTCCATTTATCCATCTTGGCCGTGTACCCTCCCGCACCCAAGTGATGTGGGTTCTTGGCGGCTTTCATGGCCTTCTTGGTATTTTCTTTGCTCAGGGCTCTTGCTTCCGGCGTGTTCTTCTATTGTACAAACTCCTCCCACATATCTGGAGGAATCCTACCAAAGTCGTCCCTAGCATTCTTGCCTTTCTTTACATATTCTGCATTAAGCACATACCTCCAATTCCTGAAACATCTTCCAAGGAGACCCCAACAAATTTTCTTGTAGATTCCTCTTGACCTTTAGAAAAAGTGAATTTTTCTTTCAATGTGGCCCACAAAAACTTTTTCGTAGTGGTAGGCACATTCTTCCAATTACTGGTCAAGATCCAGGTCTGTAATTTGTCCCTAACAATAGCTCCACATATGTTCCAAAACCTAGCAGCTATCCCCTCAGGTAATATGGGCTCACCTTTGGAGCCAAAGCATCTCTATGACGAGAGAACCTTTCTCAGGGATCTGGTTTTGGGCTAATGATCATATTTTCATTGAAAATCATAAACAAAATGGCTTATCAAGGCCATGTTCGCTACAGTACGTCTTCTCTGTTCCCTTTAGATCATCACCTCCACAAGCGAGGAGCAAGAGCAACATAAAATGGAGGAGCAATAGTAGGACTAAAACACTATTATGGTGACCGCACGCCGAATTAACCACATCAAGATATATACCAAATTCCAGATGATCTTTAGAATACATTGCAAATACATTTCACATACACATTCCATATACCACATTCCAGATATATACCACATACCACATTCCACATTCTAGAAATTAAACATTTCTGCATACAGGCAGATGCATGTGTTTGATATATACTATACACAACTAGTATTTCATAATACTAAAGTACTCAACATGCGTACACAAAAAAGTGTTCTTCCATCAGATCTGTGTGAAACAAGATCCACACTCATGTTAGCATGTCCAACTAGTATTTCACAATACTAAAATACTCAACATGAGTACACAACTACTCTAGATCGACACTGCAGAACTTGCCGGACTTGATCTTGCGCTTGATCGCAACGTGAAGCTCCTCCGCCTTTTGTCGGATCTGACATTTCAAAATTAATGGGTTCAGTTAGCATGTGGAAATAAAAAGCAATCGGGTTAACTCAATGGGAAGGATCCTCACCTCACTAGTCTTTAGCTCTGGTGCATCGGGTTCTTCATCGCTGTCGTCATCAGTAGCTATTATGCGTATTAACATCTTGTAAAAGGCAACATTATGCTCTATTACCTGATCCATCATCACAAGCAAAATATGATCACAATATATAGAATCACAATTTAGAAACACAAGCAAAACAGAAGCATGAGAAAAATAGAGCATGAGCAAAGGGGTCAATTAGCATGTGGAGCATGATCAAAATCAAAATCAAAATGCATAGATCAAAATTAAGAGACATCTAACATCTCACATTACTTATCTCACAATCACATTACCTCACATTACTTCTAACATCATCAGCACCCAAAAAACCCCCAAATTTGTGTACATAAGGCACTCACCTCGCTGCCAGCGGCCACATCTGGAGTCGCCGCCGGTGCCTTCCCTTTAGCAATTGGTTTGAAGCCTGGTGGGACTTCAAGGTTGGGCGCGATGTCCTCATCATCTTCCAAGGCTTCAGTGGTGGACGAGGGGCGGCAGGAGGTCAACGGCCTTGACAGGCACAGTGACCAGCGGGTTGGCAGTGCACACGGTGGAGGAGGAGCGGCGTTGGGGTGCTACAGGGGTCGTGCCGCCGCTGGACGAGGGGCGGCGGGAGGTCGATGGCCCCGAGGTTGTCTTCGGAGAGAGGGAGAACTGCCCCAAGGCGTCACGCGCCTACCGCCTGGAGATGTGGCACTTGCGTCCGATCATTGTCGTCACTCCGGCGAGGTTTCGACGGGAGGGGAGGAGGGGAAGTTGGAGGAAGAGAAGGCGCGCGGGCAAGGAATGGGCACGGGCGCTGGAGAGGAACAGGTGCGGGCGTGCAAAGATGGAAAGGCGTGGGCATTTTTATAAGTATTGGGCCCACGGGAGCACTGTGCTGGCGGATGGTAATGCGGCCCGCCAACACTGAGTCCTCCACGTATAAATATCGCTTCGGGATGATATTTTTCTAACTCTCGGTGGTACGTTCTTCTTGCAACTGAGGCCGGCAGGCTGCTCGATCCGCCACGCCCCTGGCCCCTCGTGCTGCCGTCAACAACACCGAGCGCCGCCGTTCCCCGTTCACGCCGCCCCCACATTGTACTGTCGTCCCCCACTGCTTCATTTTGTTTCCATTTTGTTCAATAAATGGTTATTTACTCCATTTTGTTCAATATATAGATCACAACTGTTTCATTATGTTCAATAGATCATAAATGTTTCAATTTGTTTCCATTTTGTTCAATAGATCACAAATTTGTTTATTAGATTATTTGTATCATATATGAAATTATGAACATTTATACGATTTTATATGATTTTTATGTGGATAGTTTGGGCTAAGTATGGCAAGTGGTGGCGGCTGTGGACGTGGCCGCCGTAGAGGTGGCCGCCATGGTGGCGGCGGCTGTGGAGGTGGTTATGGACATTTCGGGCATGATGACACTCCACCTAGTGTTCCAGGACAGTAATTCTATGGGCCCATTGACATTCCATTCGGCAATCAAACCAGAGGAACAATTCCAAGCATAGTAATATTCTTTCCTTCTTTTAATTGATTTTGTTACTACACATGAATAAAATCTAAATTTACTTCAATGCAGCTTATCAATAATATTAGATGGCTCGGAGATGTTGTCCAAGATTTAGGTGGTACCGTTCCTATGGTCCAAACAGAGGACGTACGACCAAATATGCAAAGAAAACATCTGTCCTTTCAAGTACCTGATCGACATGCAGCTCTCACCATGTTGTCACTAGGACAGGCCATCCCAGTGATCTCAATTGCTGTATGGGGTAGAGTGATCTCAATTGCTGTATGGGGTAGCGCAACGGCATTTATGGTGACGGTTGACAGGACCATCATGGAGGCCTGCCTAGAGTAGCTTAACCATCATGGGTACTTTGTGCTAGAATTTTCATGGTTTCGAATGAGATGCCTCGAGGAGGGAGACAACAATGTGATTATGACTGCTGTTTATCGACTTCATGACATGGTATGGAACATTCTTTTATCATTCTTTTAACTTTAGTAGTGTTACATCTTTTAAATTTCATCATGTTCTTATCATCTTATAGGACATAATTCATGGTAGTACCATTGCCAAAGTAAGCATTCGCGCGATTCTAGATCAAGTTGTGGATAGGCTTCATTTGACTTACATGGGTGGACACCCGAACATCACCCCAGAGTTGAGGTTCTAGGCGAAACTCACTTTCTATAGGCCACATCAGTTAACATCTCCAATGTTCTCCATTTCTAGTAATGTATGTGGTCGTCCATGTGAAGCGAAGGAGAGTGCAATCATCCGTGCTCTCACTTATTTTGATGAAGTTCTGGGCCGGACGATTGGAGACATTAACTATATTCCATATCTAAGGAGGTGAGCTAGAGTATGATGAAATATGTAACATGCATGGTTGTACATGCATTTTAACTTGTTCTCTATAGGACCTTTAATTATTGATGTAATAACTTGCACTATTATAAGAACTGCTTATATTATATTGTGGCTTGGATGTACCCCTACCCTTTTCTTATGCTGGCAGTAAGTTACAAGATAATAATGTCTAGTACACATTAATAAAGTCTTACAAGATACTTGGCAAATTCAAAATGATTTAAATACTTGGCAAATGATTTCAAAATTGTTTCAAACTTTTACACATGGACATAAATGTAATTTAGTCAATTTAAAAAAATAGTATTTCATAGATAATACAAATTATAATGAGTAGTTAGTTCACTTGTCACTATAGGTTGAAACACCTCATGAGTTATAGGGTGTTTCAACTTATAGTGACAAGTGAACTAACTATTCATTAACATTTGTGTTATCTTTGAAATAATATTTTTTAAATTCACTAAAGAACATTTATGTCCATGCGTAAAAGTTTGAAACAATTTTGAAATCAATTGTCACGTATTTAAATAATTTTTGAATTCTTTTGAAAACACTGCGTTGGCGGGCGCTAAAGCCGCCCGCCAACACAAATCATCCGATGCTTTATCCGATGCCCCCATCGGATCATCCGGTGCTGAAGTATTCCTAGCAAAAACCTTCTGTCAAGGATCAAAGTAAATATGCTTGGTCCGACGCTCTTATTTGGCTTACCATCGGCACATCCGGTGCTATAGAGATTTCTTCGCCTTTGAAGCCTACCCCTTAGAATTCGTTCGACACAACTAGAAAGAAGGCCATCGGAACATTCGACGGGCCATTTTTAACTCAATTACTTTGCAGTGTACCAATTGCTCCGATACTTGCTACGACGTTGTTCTGGGGGCCATCAGAACGTCCAATAGTGTGTTTTCCTAGATTTCTTTGGTTCTTTGGTTGTCTTTGGTTGTGGTTGCTTAGGACCTAGAATGCCTTCAAGGCATGTTCTAAACACGTTGTCAGTCCTAATGATCATATTGTCATTGAATCATGAAAATCATAAACAAAATGGCTTATCAAGGCCATGTTCGCTACAGTACGTCTTCTCTGTTCCCTTTAGTTCATCACCTCCACAAGCAAGGAGCAAGAGCAACATAAAATGGAGGAGCAATAGTGGGACTAAAATGCTGCTATGGTGACCGAAATAAAGTCTAGCACCCCTACCCTTTTTCTTATGCTGGCAGTAAGTTACAAGATAATAAAGTCTAGTACACATTAATAAAGTCTTACAAGATAATTAATAAGTCTTACAAGAATATTAATTAGTCAAACAACATAAGAGAAAATAAATGTAATTTATCCTTTAACAATTCTTCCTTCACAATCAGTACGTAACCATGGCTTCATGGATTTATCAATGCTTGCTTCAACACGCTTGATTCTTCGTTCATGGTCTTTTAAAAGGTCCAATGCCTCATACTAACTGCAATCCTCAATGTTCACTAAACCTTCAACTCCAAGGATCCTTTGTTTTCCAGAGATGGCAATGTGCTTCTTTACATTCATAGGGTCTGTTATGTAGAATACCTATGCGACACGCTCAGTGAGTACCCATGGGTCATCTTTGTAAGCTACATTGGCTAGGTCTACAAGTGTCAACCCATAATTGTCATCGGTGCTAAGATCAAGGTAGTCTAGTGTGACAATGGGCGTGAGTTTGATAACTCTAGCACCCGCACGTTCTTCCTTACACATGGCGTGCACCTGCGCATGTCCTGTCCCTACACCTCCTCCCAGAATGATAAAGTTGAATGCATCATTAGAACCACTAACAATGTCATTCGCTCCCTCCTATCCAAGCCTTCATGCCACCATCATACTAGGCTGAGGCCCCCGCCACTACCACATATCTCCTCAACATCCTTCCTACGAAGATGCTTCAGTTCGCGAATCTGCACTTTGCACTTCGTGGGAAACTGCCTTCCTACGAGCACTTGCGTGTCTTCGGGTGCTGCTGCTACCCAAATCTGTCCACCACGGCTAGTCATAAACTTGTCCCATGGTCCACTCTCTGCATCTTCCTTGGCTACTCTCCCCACCGTAAAGGATACCGCTGCCATGACCTCACGTCAAACAGTGTCATCATCTCTTGCCATGTCATATTAGATGAGGCCGCCTTTCCTTTTGCGGGGCAGTTGCCATCCCTATCGGCGGCTGATTTTGAGTTCCTGGATGAGTTTCCTAACCCTATGCTGGCCCCCATAGGACCACCACATCTTCTTTTGCCTGCAGGAACTTCTGGCGCACCTCCTACCGCACAGCCACGTGTGTGGCCTGTGCCTTGCCGGTGGCCGGCCACCCGCCGGCTCCTGCCGACCCCCTGGTGGCGTTGCCCCCTGTGGCACCACTGCCACTTGCCGTCCCTTCCTTTTGTGGGGCAGTCGCCATCCCTATCGGTGGCTGATTTTGAGTTCCAGGATGAGTTTCCTAACCCTGTGTTGGCCCCCATAGGACCACCACATCTTCTTTTGCCTGTAGGAATTTCTGGCGTACCTCCTACCGCACAGCCATGTGTGGCGTGTGCCTCGCCGCCAGTCGGCCACCCACCAGCTCCTGCTGGCCCTCTGGTGGCGTTGCCCCCTGTGGCACCGCCGCCACCTGTCGGCCCTTCATCGACTGTCCACTAGCCTGGCCCTGCTACTGGTCCGCCACTGGCCTCTGCCAGCCTGGCGCCCCCAGGCCCGCTGGTGCCTCCCTTGCCCTGCCACTACACCCGGTGATGCCCAGCACTTCTTGCGCCCCCATTGCCCGCTACACCCACGGCCCCAGCGCCTGCCCCGGCGCCTTATGCAGCAGGCGTCCGCAGCCCTGGTGCCTATCCTAGCGCCCCTGGTGCCCTAGCACCACCTACGCCTCCCGTCACCCGTTGCACCCGCGGCCCCAGCATCCACCCCGGCGCCCCTTGCGTCCCTGCTACCTCACGACGCCGTGCCAGTTTCCCCTGTGCGGAACTGGTATGGCATGACAACACGCGCCAAGAGCGGCTTTCGACTCCTAGCATCATACCACACCGTCCCTCTCTTGCTCGTGCCGAAGTCCTTCCCCAGCGTCCTCGCTGACCCCAATTGGCGGGCTGCTATGGAGGAAGAACATGTCACGCTTCTCCAGAACCACACGTGGGACTTGGTACCACGTCCCCCGCGAGCCAACATCATCACTAGTAAATGGATCTTCAAGCACAAGTTCCTTTCTGATGGCTCTCTTGGACGATACAAGGCTCGGTGGGTTCTCTGTGGTTTCACTCAGCGACCGAGTGTTGATTTTGAGGAGACGTTCAGCCTTGTTGTGAAGCCTACCACAGTCCGCACTGTCCTGTCCTTAGCTCTCTCTCGCGGCTGGCTCATTCATCAGATTGATGTGAAGATTGCCTTTCTTCACGGCACCTTGTCAGAGACTGTCTATTGTGCACAGCCTACTAGTTAGGATCCAGCTCACCTTGATTTTATTTGTCAGTTGAACAGGTCCTTGTATGGCCTCAAGCAGGCCCCTCGGGCATGGTACAGTCGCTTTGCAGCTTGCCTGGTTACTCTTGGCTTTGTGGAGGCTAAGTCCGACACCTCGCTTTTTGTCTACCGCAGTGGTTCTGATTTGATTTATCTGTTGCTCTATGTTGATGATATTGTGCTTACAACCTCCTCTCCAGATCTTCTTCGGCACACCATCTTGTCTTTGTAGCAGGAGTTTTCCATGAAGGATCTTGGGGAGTTACATCACTTCTTGGGGATGAGGGTTCAACGCAGTACCACTGGTCTTCTCCTCTCATAGTGACAGTATATGATCAACATTCTGGATCGTGCCGATATGACAGATTGCAAGCCTTTCTTGACTTCAATGGACACTAATCCCAAGCTGGCGTCTGATGGTCCTCCTGTGAAGGATGCTTCTGATTTTTGCACCCTCGCTGATGCTCTGTAGTACCTAACCTTCACGAGACCCGACATCGCTTATGCTGTTCAGCAGGTCTGTTTGTTCATGCATGACCTTTGGGAACCTCATTTGGCTACTCTCAAGTAGATTCTTCGGTACATTCATGGCACTTTGGATCTTGGCTTGTTGTTGCGCCCCTCTTCCAGTGCAGAGCTGACTGTGTACTCCAACGCTAACTGGGCAGGGTGTCCTGAGACCAGGAAGTCCACGTTTGGCTATGCAGTCTTCCTTGGTGATAATCTGATGTCGTGGTCTTCCAAGCGTCAGAACACTATGTCCTACCCTAGTGCTGAAGCTGAGTATCTCGCTGTTGCTAATGGTGTTGCTGAAGCTGCATGGCTGCGCCAGGTTTTGGTCGAGCTTCATGCTCCCCCTAGGCGCACCTCCTTGGTCTACTACGACAATATCAGCGCTGTCTACATGTCCTCCAATCCAGTTCAACACCAGCGCACCAAGCACATTGAGATTGATCTTCATTTTGTTCGGGAGCGCGTCGCCACTGGTGTTGTTCGTGTCATGCATGTGTCCACTTCTTCATAGTATGCTGATATCTTCACCAAAGGGCTTCCTTGATCGGTGTTTTCAGAATTCAGGTCCAGTCTGAATGTCCAGCGACTCGACGATCAGACTGCGGGAGGGGGGGGAGGGGGGAGGGGGGGAGGGTGTTAGACTGTGTATAGGCCGGCCCTATGGGCCATGGGTGGTAGGCTGCGCCTCCCCCCTTCAGGGGTTGTATAGATGGATATTAGATTAGGCAAGGATCATCGTCGGTTTGTATTCTTTCCCAAACCCTAGGTCATCCTTGCCTATATATGTACACGAGCCTATGCTCTCCATAATCAATCTATTATTCCCTAGCCATACTACTTTCACTTTTAACTAAAAAGATTCCTGACTTTTCTGAGTTCCAGGCAAGCACATCATCCATCAGTGTGACTGCTAGTTTTATCTTCAGGATTTCATCAACATCGATGGCCGAGAAATTCTCTTGAAGAAGATTAATTTTCCACTCCCTGTTCGGTGAGATCAAATCAGGCAGCCATCGAACTCTTGATCTTCTTCTTCTTGTAATCAGTTTCAGGCTATATTCCCTAGGGATCCAATTATCCCTCCATATCCTGATGTATTGTCCATTTCCAACTCGCCAGATTGTGCCTTTCTTAACAGTTCAAGCCCATACTCTATAGCTTTCCATGTGGGGGATGCATTACCTGGGAAAGCTGTATCAGTCAGTTTCCCTTGTGGTAATATTTAGCCTTTAGAAGTCTAGCACATAGGCTGTCAGGGTAGTAGATCAACCTCCATGCCTGTCTTGCCAAAAGTGCCTGATTGAATAAATTCAGGTCACGGACTCCCATTCCCCCTGCCCATTTTAGCATTATCATGTCCTCCCATGAACACCACTGCACCTTGCTTCTTCATTTGACGCTGCCCACCAATATTTCCTGATAAGCCTCGTATAATCCTCGCATAGCGTAGTAGGTAAATCAAAAACGCCCATACTGTATAATGGTAGTGCTTGGGCCACCGATTTTATTTGAACTTCTTTTGCAGCTTGTGATAAAATCTAGTCACTCCAGTCAGCCATTCGCTTCCCAAAACGAGCACTCAATGGTTTGAACTGATCACGCTTCATTCTCCCCTCCGGCGAGGAAGTCCGAGATATTTGGTCTCAAAAGCTTCCTGTTGCAACTGTAGCATGCCATGAACCTCCGCTCAGGCATCTTGGGGACAACCAGTACCAAACATTATGGAGCACTTATCTGGGTTGATCAATTGGCCTGTACTTCGAGCATAGTCAGATAACACTTCTCTAATGATATTGGCCTGCTGGGAATCTCCTTTGAAAAACAAGAGGCTATCATCAGCAAACAACAGATGGGTAAAAAGCGGTGCTTGCCGACAGAACTCACAGCTCGAATGTTCGAGAAAAAACTCACAGCTCGAAGGTTACCATTGGCAACCTGTTTACTGAGCAGTGTGGACAAACCATTAGCAACCAAAAGGAACAAGTACGGGGAGAGAGGGTCCCATTGTCTAAGCCCTCTAGTGGGTTTACATTTTTTCATGTGGAACACCATTGAAATTTACCGAGAATGATACCGTAGTGACACACTGCATGACCCAGTTTACCCAGCGATCTTGAAAACCCAACCTGATCATAGCCCCTTTCAAGTAGTCAGTCCCAGTAAACCCTGTCATATGCTTTGGACAGATCAAGCTTGTAGGCACAAAATTCTTGTGCATTTGTATTGCCATGTTGGTTGGCATGAATACATTCAAATGCAATCAAAGCATTGTCTGTGATCATCCTCCGTGGCACAAAAGCGCTCTGATTCAGCGAAATTATTTCTTCTAAAATAGGCCGCAAACGATTCACAAGGCATTTAGAGACTACCTTATAAATGATATTACAAAGGCTAATGGGCCGAAAATCTCTCAATACTTCCGGTCCCCACATAAGTAAAGATTAAATATGATACAAGTATCTGTCCCAGGAGGCTGTTAATACATTTATTTAACAGATGGTTCATAAATCGTACAACTCCTGAGGGAGCGGGTGCAAAAGCCACGCCGAAAACGATAAGTAAAACAACAACGGTAATGATGCAAGGTACTGTCCAGAGGAACCCAAGACAGCACTCGGGAGTATGCGCCAGCCGAAGCATTTTGCAAAGGCCAACACCACAGGCAGTATTGGGTGCGAAAGCGACCTCCTACTCCAAATCCTCGGCGACGAAGTCCGGGTCTTCCTCAGAAGCAACAAAACAAGGGTGCGTACAAAAAAACTCAACGAGTCCAACCCCATCCATGGAGGAGGATAATATAAGAATATGCACAGGTCAATCAAGGATAATGCTATGGTTTATTTGCAATAAAGCTAGATTTTTCAACACATGCAAGAGTTCATTTTCAAAAGGGTTTTCGCAAAATATTTCTTTACTAACTGAATAATTAAGTGGGGTTGATCCTACACAAAGGATCCAAGTTTTAATGCTACCAGACTCCTTGTCCACAGTAGCTCATGGCACAACTGCCGGACACTTCCAAAATCCAACACACACCATGAAAACCATCCATTTCCCAAAAGCTAGTTATGTGACAAAGCCGTAACTCGTCCATTGCTGTGGACACGACTATTCGAATAGATTTTAACTCTGCAGAGTTGTAAACTTTAGCCACAAGTAGGGTACCGTAGCACGATCACCTTAGTGTCAGTGTGGATCTGATCAAAGCCATTACCCACCCTAGCTAAGCCTGACTAGCCAACACGGAAGCAACCAAGGGGTTAACGACCTACCAACAAAGAATTGGGATCTAAGTCAGAAAGATCTTACTCATTCTCCATGGTCTCCTGTTGCTCACCAGCTCTCCTGATGGCTAACAGACTAGCTAGTGGGATTTATGCTAAGCCATTGCCGCATACAACGGTCGTGTGATTGCACGATAAATTGGGTTAGGCAAGATGACACATCAACTCAGTTCTTAACTATGACAAGATGGATATCTCCCAACCTGCTCAACCACAAAGGTACAAGCCCAACTTGGCATTTCACACAAGAAACACCCATCCATCTCATCTAAGCATTTTCTTTCCTTTATTTCCCGAAAACCTATTTTTCTCATTTAAAACACTCACGCCTTTACTCTTTGATAAAAACACATTGTAGTCATATTTGAAGTCGAATAAAATGAGTAACAAGGTCCTAAGCATTCTAGCAGTAATTATCATCCAAACAGAGGAAATCATATTTAGAGATAATTCTAGGTCATCAAGGAATAATCATAGCAATCAAGGAGTGGTTATCCAATCGTGTTTCAGCAGTAAAACAATATGCAATTTTATAAAATAGGCCAATAGGTTGTGTTTGAAAAACTAGGATAATATGCATCAAAGGGTGAGATTGGACTTGCTGTCCTCAAAGTCAGTCGGGAGTTCTTGCTTGTGGTACTAGTCTTCAGGCTTCGGTTTGTGGTACTAGGCTTCAAGCTCCTCTTCATGCTCCTCCTCGGTCACTGCGCGATCTATGGCACACACAAGCAAGCACACACTAAATAAAAGAAAAATAAAGTTTTACCCGTTGAGCTCAAAGAGAGGGAGTGAACAAAAAATAGAAAAGGATGGGTATGTTTAGGGATTTTGTAGATGACTCGACAGAAATATATTTGAGAATGATGTGGTTGAATTTGGGGTTCATTAGAGGGGATTTGGCGCATAAAATGATGAGGTAAAGGTGGTTTTAGGGGCTAAACAGAGGAGCAAGGGCTTATTTGTAAGGAGTCAGGGATCTCCTTGTAAATATTTTTGGAAGTGGAAGGGTCTCTGATGAAAAAGAGAAAGAGAAAGAGAGAGGTGGGAGGGTCTGGATGCAAAAAGGAAAAAGCTGATGGGTCAAAATGCAAAATGACCTTTTCTTCTTCCTCGAGACAGAAACATCTCGCGAGGAATAGGAGGGGTATGGTTGGTTGGGGAGAGGCAGCGTTGGGGCATGACGACGGCCGAGAAGTGGGGGGAAAACGGAGAGGAGGCCAAGGGGATTCGATTTCTCTCCTTACCTCGGGCTGGGGTAGCTCGAGGAGGCGGCTCCGCGGAAGTGGGTGGGAGATGGCGGGAGCGGCGCTGGAAGCATGGGAGCGAGGGGGAGTTGGCTGGAAAAGCTTGGTGGTAGAGTGGAGGGTGGAGGGGGCTCCTTTTATAGGCCAAAGGCGCGGAGGAGCGGGAAGCGCACAGGAATGGGCGGAGTTAGTGGCAGCCGGGATGCTCGGGCATAGGAGGTGCACAGGATGGTGGCGTGGTGAGGTGGAGCGGCCCGTGCATAGCGTGGTGGTGCCGGGCTCGCGCGGTGAGGTGAATAGGGGCGCGGTGGTGTGCTCGAGCGGTGGTACGCATGGATGGCGTGGCTGGGGCACTAGGCGGCAAGGCGGCACGCGCTGGACGGGCGCGGTGACTACGGCCGGAGGGCACAACATCGCGGTGGCATGGGCAGCGTGGGTGCTGGGGAGCAGCGCGGGCGCTGAGGCCGGGGCGGGCGTGCGCGACGTCGCGTGGGGTGCTGGGGTGTGGTGTTGGCCAGGCGTGGGGGTGGCATGAGGGAACGCACTGGACGGGCGCGTGCTGGACCCAGGCGCGTTGCGGCAGTGTGCTTGGGTGGGGCTAGTGTGCAAGGCCGGCGCAGGTAGGGGCTGGCGCTGGCACACAGGAGCGGTGAGGCATTGGCGCGGTGCGCTGCACTGGTGCACGGCCAGGAGGCGCGAGTGCAAGCGGTGGGCGCAGGCCAAGGACAGGAGCTGGGGGGGCAGGCAGCGTGCGCTTGGCAGGAGCATGCAGGGCCAACACCAGGCGCTGGGGGGGGGCAGGTGGTGCACACTGGGGGTGGCATGGAAGGAGCCAGATGCGACAGGAAGAAAGAAAGGGAGAAAAGGAGAAAGGAAGAGAGAAGGAAAGAGAAAAGGAGAAAAAGGGAGAGAGAAAAAGAGAAGAAGAAAAAGAGAGAGACCGAGGCCATTGTGGAAACGGACGTGGGCACGCGCGGTGGTCTTCTGTCCGGCACGTGGCGTGACTCGCGGAGAGGAAAGGAAAAAGAAACGGACAGCGGTCAGCTTCAGTGCCAGGACGGCGAATTCGCTGGGAAGATAGGATTTTTGAGAGCTCAAGCGGTGAAAGGTTTTGAAAATGATTTTTAGCGAGTGATTTCGGTTGGTGAATTTTGCGGGCGTTACAAACCTACCCCACTTAAATTGAATCTCATCCTTGAGATTCGGCTGAATCCTGAAAAGATGGGGAAATTCTTTCTTCAACGCATCTTCGCATTCCAAAGTGGCTTCCTTTTCACCATGACTACTCCATTGAACTCAACAAATTCGTACCACTGAATTTCTTGTCCTCCTGGTGACAGTGTCTAGGATTTTGACAGGCACCTCTTGATATCGAAGATCCTTCTGCAAATCCATTGTTTCCACCGGTACTTGCTCTTCAGGTACTCTCAAGCATTTCCTTAGCTGGGAGACATGGAACACGGGGTGTATATCTGACATTTCTTTGGGCAACCGAATACAGTATGCCACAGCTCCAACTCTCTTTAGCACCTGGTACAGTCCAATATACCGAGGGGCTAATTTTTCTTGGACCTTAAACCTTCGAGTTCCTCGGATCGGTGAGACCTTGAGGTAGATGAAATCTCCTTCATTGAAACTCAACTCTCATCTCCTCTTGTCCGAGTAGCTTTTCTGCCTAGACTGCGTTGCCTTAAACTTCTCTCTGATTTCGGCCACTCTGTCTTCCGCCTCTTTTATAAAGGCAGGTCCAACTAAAGTGCGTTCACCCACTTCTGACCACATCAAAGAGGTTCTGCACTTTGTTCTGTAGAGAGCCTCAAATGGCGACATGCCTAAACTGACTTGATAACTGTTGTTGTATGAGAACTCTACATAGGGTAAACTCTATTCCCAGTCCTTGCCATAGGTAAGGACACAGGCCCTCAACATATCCTCCATAATTTTATTTATTGTCTCTGTTTGGCCATCAGTCTATGGATGATAAGCTGAACTAAAATCCAACTTGGTGCCCATGGCTTTATGCAGACTTCTCCAAAACCTAGAGGTAAATTGGGTTCCTCTGTCCGAAACAATCCTGCTAGGCACACCATGCAGCTTTACTATGTTGTTCACATAGAGCTGAGCTAGTTTTTCTCCGCCATAATAAGTTCGTACGGGTAAGTAGTGAGCGACCTTAGTGAGTCAGTCCACTATTACCCAAATGGAGTCATTTCCCTTCTGAGTCTTGGGCAAACCAACCACAAAATCCAAACCAATTTCATCCCATTTCCAAACTAGGATGGGTAATGGTTGCAATAAACTAGCTGGCTTCTGATGCTCAGCCTTGACTCTTTGGCAAGTATCACAATGGGCAACGAACTGGGCAATGTTCACCTTCATCCCATTCCACCAGTACTTCTACTTGAAGTCCATATACATTTTGGTGGCTCCTGGATGGATTGAGTATGCTGAGTTATGGGCTTCATCCATAATGATCTGCTGAAAATCCCCTTCCTTGGGTACGCAAATTATATTTCTGTACCGCAAGGTTCCTTTGCCATCCACTCTGAAATCCGGGGCCTTATTTTCTCCAGTTCGCTTGCGGATTTTCATTAAATCCTGATCTGAACCTTGGGCTTCTCTGATTTTATCCTCCAGAGTGGGTTGAACCCTCAGCTTGCGGCTGTGATTCTGGGGAACAATGTGCACATTTAACTGTGCCATTTCTTCTTGCAGACAGGCATCCTTGCGTCCGGGCTGCCCATAAAATTTTCTGCTTAAGGCATCAGCTACCACATTAGCTTTGTCGGGGTGGTAATGGATTTTCAGATTATAATCCTAAACCAATTCTTACCACCTTCTCTGCCTTAAGTTCAAATCTGGTTGGGTGAAGATATACTTCAAACTCTTGTGGTCAGTGTAGATCTTACACTTATTTCCAATCAGATAATACCTTCAAATCTTGAGGGCATGCACTACGGCTACAAACTCCAAATTATGTGTTGGGTAATTTTGCTCATGAGGCTTAAGCTGGCGGGAAGCATATACCACTACTTTCCCATCTTGCATAAGGACACATCCTAATCCTTGTCAGGATGCATCACAATAAATGATGAAGTCCTGTTGAATATCTAGCAAGGTTAACACTGGGGCGGTCATCAACCTTTTCTTCAACTCTTGGAAACTTCTCTCACATGCCTCTGTCCAGGTGAATTTCTTATCCTTCTTGAGCAGTGCCGGAACTATCTTGGAGAATCCTTCAATAAATCTCCGATAATACCCAGCTAAACCAAGAAAGCTTCTCGTTTCACTAACATTGGTTGGTTGCTGCCAGTTGGAAACGGCCTCAACTTTCTCGGGATCAACCGCTACTCCTTCGCTGGTCAAAATATGCCAAGGAAAGCCACTTTGTCAAGCCAAAATTCACATTTGCTGAATTTGGCATAGAGTTTGTGCACTCTCGACTTTTCTAGCACCACCCGTAAATGCTGCTCATGCTTTGGACACTTTTGGAGTAAATAAGTATGTCATTGATAAAGACTACAACAAACTTATCTAACTCGTCCATAAACACCTTGTTCATGAGATTCATGAAGTAAGTAGGTGCATTAGTTAGTCCAAAAGATATCACAGTGAACTCAAATTGACCATAACGGGTAACAAAGGCCGTCTTCGGGATGTCACTCTCCTTAATCTTGAGTTGATGATATCCCGACCTTAGATCAATCTTGGAGGAATACATGGCTCCTTTTAGTTGATCAAAGAGATCATCTATTCTTGGTGGGCTGCTATCCTGGTTTTCCTGTAAATCAATAGATAGAGGGAAAATTAGGCCCCATACTAAGGACTATCACATGACAACATTAAACACTCTTCAGTTCTCAAACTACCTGCTGATGTGATACTTCTTCACTTTCTGTAGTTACATTTTCTTCACCCATGTTTGTTGTAGCAGCAACCTCTGCAATTTGTCCCCCCACCTTTGTTAGCCTGCATTTCAATTTTGGTTAGAAAAGTCATGAGTGGAGTTTGAAAGTACAAAAATGATGCTATTTACATGTTCAAATTACAACAGATATGCATAATGTCTACACCAAAACACCTTTACAATATGTAAGAAATAATTTGGCAAGAATGTAACAAATTAGCGATATTTCATAATGTAAGGAAGCATGGACATGTGCTTCTGAAGTTATTACCTGCTTAAAGCTACACTGAGAAAAAAGCTTTGATCCTGTCAGATGAGGTATCTTTAGATATTGCCAGTTCTAAGAATTCTTGCTACTAATCCCCTGCACAAGGAGTTGATTCTAAAAAAATAGTGCAATGCTCGAAACATAGCCTTTATTTCATCAAGTGCAATTGGCAAGAATAAAATAAATGTCATCAAACCTGAAATTCTTCACTGCCAAAATACACAGTACCTCATGCCTTCCTCTTTTGGGAGTCTTGTCCATCGAAACAATATTCAATGCAAGAGATTAAACAAAATCATTTACATAGGGAAAACTGAACTGAACCTCAAAATAAAATCACAATAATATCTCCCTGTGGTTTCTCACGCTGAGCATGTGATGGTTGGTTCAAAGGTGGTGTTCGATTGCTATCTTGACTTGAATTTAGTAAATCTATCTGATTTCTAAGGTTGTCATATGTTTGTTCTGAGCTGTCACAGAATATAATGAGAAACATAAGCATAGGGACCAATCCCACCAGATCATGGGACAAATAAGAATGCAACTAAATATATCATTTATTTTTTAGAACTTAAACTGGTTGCTAGATCAAAGAAGAATATTCTCCCACTCAACAGTCAACACCAAGAATCAGACATAAGTATTTTTCAGACATAGCAAAAAAATGATCTTGGACAGTACTGAAATAGGTCCTCCTGATGTAAAAAATACAATGACAATAATACATAATCCACTCTTTTTGCATAACCTTTGCTTGAAGAACATCATTCTCTTATTGTTCTTTTCAAACAAAATCTTCAAATATATATTCATAATAAATCTTCTCCATGATTTCACACTTAACAAAACTCTTAACAAAACTCTCAACAAAACTCTATATGCAATAGTTAAATCCAAGGCCCTATACGGTCGTACATGCTGCACGCCCATGTGCACGACCCTGCAAGGTGCAGCGGTCGTCTGGCCAGGGGCGCGCGATGACTTCCTATCCAGGTGAGCAGGGCGCAGCGGCCACCCGGCAAGGTGCGTTTGGAGAGGGGAGGGGATATTTTGTGCCGTTACCTGTTGAGGACCAATGGTGGTCACCCTTGGATGATGAGTGATTGACAACATTGTGTTGGATTGATGTTGCTCTTAGCTTGTGATGTGCAGGTGTAGGATGCGATGTGACGGCCGACGGCATGCGGTGAAGGTCAAGTGAAAGGTTCATGCCGATGGACCAAGGGCGGTGAAGGATGAACGCAAGTAGGCTTGGACCGATGGACCCAAGGAGTCCGGGTGGAGTCATGGGCATTCCACATGGTGCACGGAACGACAGGAGAACATGACGGTGATGGAGACGCGTCGGTCGAGTCAAGCGGGATGGAGGCAAGTCAAGTAGGCGGCCTGGGAGCTGGAAGCGAACGACTTGGAGGCATCAAAGGTTTGGCGAAGATCGGACACGCGTCGACATCGAGGAGGTCACGCGGTGGCCAAGCGAAGATCGACGGTTTGGGTAGTTTGGGCCTCAAAACCACCGTGTAGGCAGGTTTTCCAGTTTGGGCCTCAAAACCGGGGGCGAGCCCGGTGCGGCCGGAGCTTCGAGAAGGAGGGCACGTGGTGTCATCACGAAGCTTGTGTCGAGGTGAAGCAAAGTCGTGAAGGCGGCGTGTTCGTCCGATGGATGAACAAAAACTTGGACCAAAATGCCCCTGCGTGGGTAGTTATCTTAGTAGTAGCTATTAGGGGTAGTTTAGTCTTTTGTCCATGCCTATAGATAGAGATGGGGGGCTGAAGTTTTCAGCACCTCTCCACCCTCTCATCCATCCACCTCTCTCTCTAGTTTTCATTTGGTTTTTCCCTCTCTCTCTAGTCTCTCTCTAGAGGTCCGCGGATGATTTGAACTTGTATCCGTGTATTGAACTGAAGATTTTCTTGTGGGAATGGAGGCCCTAACCTCCTCATGTCCTCCGCGTGTTGGGGGATGACGATTTGTGGAAATCTCAATCGTGTTCTTCGCATTCTTGTTTTCTCCTATTTTTCCCTTCTCACGTTTTTGTTCGATTCGTGATTTCTGGGTAGTCTTGGGTCAAACCGATCATTTGGATATGAACTAGGACGTGAGTGAAGCCTTTCCACCAAAGGAATTCATCTAACTCCTCACGAGTTCATAGATTGGGGCGATTCAAGTTCTAGGGTTGAAAAAGCGGTGTTCTTCACAAGATTTTTAATTCCCTTTGTTTGGCTAATCTTTTTGAGGATATATTTTGCGAATATGTTTGTTATGTTGTTGAAAAGCTATGGTTAAAATTTCGTGATTTTTGGAGGTTGTTTGATCAAGTTTCGGATTTTTCTTCCACCTTCACGCAGGCTGTTTTGGAATTCCGGAAATCTCCGGACCTCCGGAAATTTCCGAAGGTTTCTCCGGAAATTTCCGCACGTCCGGAATTTTCCGAAGCTTCCTCCAGGTTTTTCCGCACAGAGATGTTGGTTTTCAAAGTTTGTCTTTCGGAGCTTGTTTGGAGTCTTTCTTTCTTCCGCTATTCTCAAATTGGGTTCCTAGGTTCATTAGCTTGTGCATAGCTAAGTGGACTTGATTTTGCTAGAAGAGGGGCTTGTGGGTTTTTAGCTGAAGTTCTTGGAGAAAATTTGAATCGGCTCCCATTCACTCCCTCTGGTCGCCTTTCCGGTCCTTCAATTGGTATCAGAGCCGGTAAAGGTTTCTCCATACCATAATCGGTTTCGAAACCCAAGATGGCGACCTCTGAGCGTTTTTCCTCAACCGTTGCGCCTTACTTTGATGGCTCTGACTATCGATACTGGAAAACTCGCATGAGAGCCCATCTTAATAGTAAGGGAGCAGGGGTTTGAGAAATCACTCAGGATGTGAAGTATGTGATTCCTGTGACTCAAGATGATAGAGATAAGTATCACGCCAACAATAAGGCGGTGGATATCGTGTTTGTGAGTCTGAGTCGTGCTGAGTTCGATCGAGTCGAGGATCTCACTCTTGCTCATGAGATTTGGTCCCGACTTTAGAGTTTCCATGAGGGGAACAGCCAAGTGAAGGCTAGGCTCTTTGAGACCTACAAGCGTGAGTATGAGAACTTTGTTCATTTGCCTGGCGAGTCTGCCGATGCTTTGTTTCAGCGATTCTTGGCTATCGTGAACAAGATGAAAACAAACATCACCGTTCTACCCTACACCGATCATGATAGAGCTTTGAAGCTCCTTCATGCTTTGGATCATGAGGTGTGGGGTATTAAGGTTGATGCAATCATTGAGTCACCAAATTACGAAATGCTTTCCACTGATGAACTCTTTGCCAAGTTGAAGTCCACTGAAGTTGACAAGAGGCTCCGAGCAAGACAAGGGAGCCCTACTGATCCTAATAGTATGGCTCTCATGTCTGGCTCTGGATAGCCTAAGGCTTTGAGTAACTCTTCTTCTATGTCGTTTGCCTTGTCTTCTTTGGTTTCTGTTTCAAAGGAGCAAATGGAGGTCCTTGATGATGATGAGCTCGCCCTGATCACAAGGCGGTTCATACACTTCAATGACAACCGCAAGAACCGGCGAAGAAGCAACAACAACTGCTTCGAATGTGGCAAGCCAGGACACTTTGCCGCCGACTGCCCCGACAAGAACAAGACCAGGAGCGAGTATGACTACAACAAGCATAAGAACAAGCACGGCACCAAGAAGAAGAAGAAAGTACACCGATCGTGAGAAGGAGTACCGCAAGAAGGCCAAAGCACGCGCCTTCATCGCCTCCCTCAGCGACATCGACTCCGACACCGACGACCACACCGACTCAAGCTCAAGTGAGGAGGATGACGACCGCAAGGCGAAGAAGAAGGATGGAAAGAACTTCAACGGCCTTTTGCACTCCTTTTGTTGCTCATGCCATCGTGTTGTCACATTTTTAGAGCTATTCTGACAGTCTCGTGATTTCCACTCTCACAAGGCTCCGTGATTTGCGCTCCTTTTGTTGCTCACGCCATCGTGTTTCCCAGCTTTGCAGCTGAGGCCCAGCCTGACCTCGGGCGCCTTGGCCTTCTCGCCGGTGATTTTCCTCCCGAGGCTACTGGCCTAAGCGAGCTTCAAGCATCGCGTTGTCCTCAACAGCTCACCCCAAGCTCGCTCAACCTCGGTTGCGCTTGTCTTCCTTCCTGCACATTGACGCTAAAGCAAGATTATCAGGTTAGGAAAAATGTCGATTCACCTTACCTTCAGCTTGGAGCGTCACATGGCACCCGAAACCGGGAAATTATTCCCAAAGCTGTGAGCTTTGCGAGGATCCGTGGTGTTGCTTGGTTCGACCGACCTCGAGGGTGGCTATGCTTTTGGGCGATCCCCAACATCTATCACCTAATGCAACTGATTGTTGTTCTTGATATTTCATCTTGGTATTTCTATGTGTATTGTACTCATCAACTAATAGTTTCCTACGTCGTAACCTTCTGTTGGATAATAGGCTTCAAGCTCGCGACAGGACTTAGCAGGAGATGATCTTCTGGCCACTGAGTGCTCACTCCGGCGGATAGGCCAATGCAACATGGAACACATGGCAGAAAGTGCTCCAAACTGTCTATGTATTCACAAAGAAAGAATTACTTGACGCCACTTGATTAGACAGTTGATAGGATCGAGACAGCTCATGCCAAGAGAAGTGCTCAATGCATTACTCTCTCTATTACTTATTATCTGTCATTTCTGGTTTTCATACCACAAGTTTGACTAGATTTGTAGAAAATACGTGCAGCATTTGTATCTCTAAATAAATTTATTAAAAAACTAGATTAAAAGATCTATCTAATGATATCAATTATGTATCGGAAATATTAATATTTTTTATATAAATTTAATCAAAGTCATTTCTCAGGAAGTGAGAACGATAGATATTTAGGGACGGAGGAGTACACATTGCACTCCTATATATTTCATAGATTATCCAAGCAGATGGTTGTGAGATGTGTATGAGCATGTAAATATATTTCTGATTTGATTCTACCACTTGAATTTTTTATTAATTCTATAAGGAAATTTATATATTACTCAGTAATTTTATATCAAACACTTACATTTAGATGGTGTACATAACATTATTTACATGTGGCACTCTAGCTGATAGGTTAGCTATTCCAACTTAATCCTAATTGGTCTTGCCAAGGCGTCTTGATAATCATGGGCGTTTCTTTTTGTCATTCTCTAGTTGTTGACTATTGGTGTTGATTTCGTGCACAATCATGTATGACAGTAGGGGTTGCCACACAATGCCTGTTGTTGGGCCCTTGCACACCCAAAGGCTGGAGCTTCTTGATGATGGGTGCTCGCTGCCTGACGATGGGCGTTAGCCTACTATTGATGGGATGATGAGCCTTGATGTTTGCATGACAACCCTTAGGGTGTCAGCCTACTATGATGATGATGGGCACGCGTTGGCCTCTAGATGACGGGCGTCGGTATTTCCACACGATGACCCCTAGCGCACCAGCTTATCACGTCTAGGGCGCTGGCGTTTCTCAAGAGATAGAGCATGAGCCGATCGAGTGAAGAAGGGATGGATGATCATATAAGGCATGTTAACATTGGTGGGCCCTAGGCATAGAAAGGTCCACCAAATACTTTAGTCTATAGCAACATACAAAAACTGTGGCAATAGTAACATGATATTGCGTCCATTTAGGATTGTAGTTGCAATAAATATCTAATAATTGCAATGCCACGGAAGATTATTACAACCTAAAAAACCGTGGCAATAGGAACATGCTATTGCATCCATTCAGAATTCTTGTTGCAATAACCACCTAGCAATTGCAACACCACAGAAGATTATTGCAACCCACAACAACCATGGCAATAGTTACAAGCAAAAGAAACAAAATCCAATATAGTTCCAATAACACCAAGTAATTGCAACAAAAATCAATACTAAAGCAACTCAAAAGTGCCATGCCAATAATGCTAACTAATTGCAACACAATTCTTAAATGGTTGCAGTAGCACATGCCTGTTGCAACGACAAACCACACATATTACAACACATTTAGTAAGTTGCATTATAGGCGCATATTGCAACCATTCTATGGCAACCAAATTACTGGTGTTGCAATCGTGTGGCCTGGCATTAGAAGTGAATCCTTGTAGTGACAGGACGGGGACGACTAGTTGGGGAGAGGCGACGCTGGGGCACGGTGACGGCCGGGAAGTGGAGGCTGAGGAGGTTCGATTCCTCTCCTTACCTCCGGTTGGGGCACCTCAAGGAGGCGGCTCTGCGGCGACAGGCGGGAGACGGCGGGAGCGGCGCTGGAAGCATGGGAGTGAGGGGGAGTTGGCCGGGAAAGCTTGGTGGTGGAGTGGAGGGTGGAGGGGGCTCCTTTTATAGGCTAGAGGCAAGGGGGAGTGGGCATCTCATAGGAATGGGCGGAGTTAATGGTGGCCGGGATACTCGGACACAGGAGGTGCACAGGACGGAGCACAGGGCAGTGGCGTGGTGAGGTGGAGCTGCACGTGCATGGCGTGGAGGGGCCGGGTTCGTGCGGTGAGGCGAACAGGGGCGCAATGGCGTGCTCAAGCGGCGGTGCGCGTGGATGGCATGGCTGGGGCGCTGAGCGACGAGGCGTCGGTGCAGCGCAGCGATGGGCGCGCTGGGCGGGCATGGTGACCTCGGCTAAAGGGCGCAGCGTCATAGTGGCGCGGACGGTGTGGGCGCTCAGGAGCGGCACGGGAGCTAAGGCCGGGGCGGGCATGCACGAAATCGCGTGGGGTGCTGGGGTGCGGCGTCAGCCAAGGCACGGGGGAACGCACTAGGCGGGTGCGTGCTGAAGCCAGGCGCGACGCGGCAGCGTGCGCTGGTGGGGCCGGTGCTAGGGCGCGGGAGCGGCGAGGCACTGGCACGATGCGCTACCACTAGTAGAAAACTGAGCATTAGTCCCGGTTGGAAAGGTGCAAATCTCAACTATCCGGGATAAAGCAATCGGGACAAAAGGAGGGTGTCTTTTATCCCGGGTCCCTCAACCGGGACTAAATGGGCTGCCACGCCAGGCGTGATACAGCAACCGGGATAAATGGTTTTGCAAAAAAATTGAAAAATAAATAAATTCCCGGGGGTCCCAGGGAGGCCTCCCCACACGCGCAATAGCTTCCTTGCCATCCCACCTACACACCACATTTGACTATATAGGGGATCCAATCCTTTTATACTAACTCGTGGGGGACCCTTTTATCCCTGTTGGAAACACCAACCAGGATAAAAGATCCCCTTTTATCCCAGTTGGTATTACAAACCGAGATAAAAGGGTCCGAAGAATTTAGTTCTGCCCCAGCCACACGTGGGGGACCCTTTTATCCCGGTTGGAAACACCAACCGGGATAAAAGACCCCCTTTTATCCCGGTTGGTATTACAAACCGGGATAAAAGGGTCCGAGGGCTTTAGTTCTTTTTTAGCCACCCGTGAGGAACCCTTTTATCCCGGTTGGAGTTTCCAACCGGGATAAAAGACCCCATTTTATCCCGGTTGGTGTCGTGAGCTTTAGTCCCGAGTGGTAACACCAACCGGGATTAAAAGGGTGACCTTTAGGCTGGGTTATTCTTACCACCCGAGACAAAAGGGTCTCCCACGGGTAGCTGATTTTTTCACCCGGGACTAAAGGGTCCTCCATGGGTGGCTGATTTTTGAACCAGGACAAAATGTGACTTTTAGTTCCGGTTATAAATACCAACCGGGAGTAAAGCTCCGCTTACCCCTTTTATACCAGGCCTACTTTAAACCGGAATTAAAAGGGGGCGCATCGAAAGTCAGTTCTCTAGTAGTGTACGTTGGTGCGCGGCTAAGAGGTGCGAGTGCGAGCGGTGGGCGCGGGCCAGGGACAGGCGCTGGGGGGACCAGGCGGCGTGCGCCAGGGAGGAGCGTGCGGGGTCAGGCGCCAGGTGCTGGGGTGCCAGGCGGCACGCGCTCGGAGGGGCACGGAAGGAGCCAGACGTGGTAGGTAGAGGTAGAAAGAAAGGGAGAAAAATAGAAAGGAAGTGAGAAGGAAAAAGAAAAGGAGAAAAAGGGAGAGGGAAAAAGAGATGAAGAAAAAGAGAGAGACGACGACGACTGCGGAAATGGTCGCGGGCATGCGCAGTGGTCTTCTGTTTGGCACGCGTTGTGACTCGCGGAGAGGAAAGGAAAAAGGAACGGATGGCGGTCGGCTTTAGTGCCGGGACAGCGAATTCGCCGGGAAGATGGGATTTTTGAGAGGTCAAGCGGTGAAAGGTTTTGAAAACGATTGCGAGTGATTCCAGTTGGTGAATTTTGCGGGCGTTACATTTGTCTTTGGTATAAGAACAATAAGTGTATCATTTACCCCTTCTAGCATTACTTCAGATTGAAAAAAAGCTTGCACTGCTGTAATGACATCCTCCTTTAGTACTGCCCAATTACGTTGGAAGAAACGGCCTGGGAAACCATCTGGTCCTGGACCTTTATTGGTCCAATTTGAAATAAAGCATCTATGATCTCTTCTGCTGAAAACGGTCTACACAAACTTTCATTCATTTCCTCGGTCACAACACTGTCCAAGAGGTTGAGGAGGATGGCAGGGTCCAAACTTATATCTCTCTTATACAGGTCACGAAAAAAGTCAGTCGCTAATTGCGCCAATTCATTTCCATTGGTACACCAGTGCCCATCCGCTTTTCTCAGCCTTCTGATCTTATTTTTACGTGATCGCCACACAGCCCTTCAGTGAAAATATTTTGTATTCCTGTTCCCCTCTTTTAGCCAATCAATTCTTGCCCTTTGCAACCACATCATGTCTTCCCGATATAGAATTTCATCCATTCTATCCATGACCTGCCTCATCTCCGTCCTTTTGTCTTCCATGTAATTTAGTTGGAAGTGTTCCAACTTTGTCCTCCATTCCTCTAATTCTTTCTTAACTGAACCAAAATGTTCAGAACTCCACTTCTTCAATTTGCACATGACTTTTTGTAGAGATAGTGAAATTTCACCAAGATTACCTCTCCTGCTTGTGCTGAGCCATGCTTCTTTGATTACATCTGGTAGACATTCTTCTCTTTCCCACATGATCTCATATCTCAATGGTTTACCTTGCCTTGGTTGCCACACTTCCTTCTCCATAAGAATCAAAATTGGGCAGTGATCAGACCTTGATGACACTAGATGGTGCACAGTTGCTTGTCCAAAAACATCTCTCCAGGATGGGTCTGTGAAAGCAATATGGCTCGGGAAATAGTAGATTGATTGATGCAAAGCACCGAGGTTACATATATAGGCTAGGGTCTCCAGGGTTTATACAAACACCACCAATCAGGAGATCCTAGCCTAATAGGATAACATCTACCTAAACTCTAGGGGTGGCGCATGGCAACAGGCCTGTCCGGCCAGCACCCAAGGTCCATAGGGCCAGCCTATACAATCTATGTAACACCCCTCCACCCCCCCCCCCCCCCCCCCGCAGTGTGATTGTCGGGTCGCCAGACATTCAAACTGGACCGGAATTTTGAAAACACCGATGAAGGAAGTCTTTCAGTGAAGATGTCAGCATATTGCAAAGAGGATGGCACCTGCATGACATGAACAACACTAGTGGCAACGTGCTCCCGGACAAAATGAAGATCAATCTCAATGTGTTTGGTGCGCTAGTGTTGGACCGGATTGGAGGACATGTAAACAACATTGATGTTGTTGCAGTAGACCAAGGAGGCACGCCGAGGTAGAGCATGTAGCTCAACTAGAAGTTGGCGCAGCCATGCAGCTTTAGCAACACAATTAGCAACGGCGCGGTGCTCAGCTTCAGCACTAGATCGGGATACAATGTTCTGACACTTTGAAGACCATGACACCAAGTTGTCACCAAAGAAAACCGCATAACTAGAAGTGGATTTTCGGGTCTTAGGACAGCTTGCCCAGTTAGTGTCGGAGTACACAATCAACTCAGCACTGGGAGACGAACGCAGCAGCAAGCCAAGATCCACATGCCTTGAATGTACCGAAGAATCCGCTTCAAATCAGCCAGGTGTGGTTCACGTGGGTCATGCATGAACAAGCACACTTGTTAAAAAGCGTAGGTGATGTCAGGCCTGGTGAAAGTCGGATACTGCAAAGCAGCAGCGATGCTGCGAAAACCAGAGGTATCTTTCACAGGTGGACCATCAGCCGCTAGCTTAGGATTAGTATCCACTGGAGTTGAGCAAGGCTTGCAATCTATTGTACCAGCATGGTCGAGGATGTCGAGCATATACTGTCGCTAGGAGAGGAGAAGACCAGTGCCACTGTGCTGAACTCGCATCCCCAAGAAGTGATGCAGCTCCCGAAGATCCTTCATGGAAAACTCCTGCTGCAAAGCTAGGATGGTGTGCCGAAGAAGGTCTAGGGAGGAGGCTATAAGCACAATATCATCAACATATAGCAACAGGTAAATCAGATCAGTGCCACGGCCGTAGACAAACAACAAAGTATCTGACTTGACCTCCACGAAACCAAGAGTCACCAGGTATGCTGCAAATCAACTGTACCATGCCCGAGGGGCCAACTTAAGGCCATACAGGGACCTGTTCAACTGACAGACAAAGTCAGGGTGGGCGGGATTCGTGAAACCAGCGGGTTCAGCACAATAGATGGTCTCCGACAGAGTGCCATGAAGAAACGCATTCTTCACATTGAACTAATGAATAGACAACGGGGCGGACTATGGCAGGCTTCACAACGGGGCTGAAAGTCTCCTCAAAATCAACGCCTGGCCACTGAGTAAAACCCCGAAGAACCCACCAAGCCTTATATCATTCTAGCGAGCCGTCAGACAGGAACTTGTGCTTAAAGATCCATTTACCAGAGACGATGTTGGCGCGCGAGGACGAGGAACCAAGTCCCACGTGTGGTTCTGCAGGAGGGCAGCATGTTCGTCCTCCATGGCAGCCCGCCAATTGGGATCGGTGAAGGTGCTGCGGAAGGGCTTCGGCATGAGCGATAACAGGGCAGCATGGTACAGAGCTGGAGGACGGAAACCATGCTTGGAACATGTCATCATGGCGTGTTGGTTCCTCACGGGGGAAACTGGCACGGCCCATCGGGGTAGCAAGGGTGGAGCAGTAGCAGTGGGCGCAGCAGAAGGTGCCAGAGCGGGCGTAGCGGGGTGCGCCGGGGCGATCGGAGGACGGCGAGTGTAGTGGTGGCGTAGAGGAGTCACCAACAGGCCGACGGGTGCCAAGGGGCCGGCGGCTGGTGACATGATCACCTGCGGACCAGCTAAGACCGGTAGGCAGCTGTCGGCGAGACTGGCGGGTGGTGGCGTGGCCACCTACTGGCTAGCTATGGCCAGCATGTGTCCGGAGGGTGCCGCAGGGACTGGCGTGAAGTCGCCAAAGAGCACCGGAGCCACCAGGGGGTCGGCGAGGGCCATCTAGGAACCGGCGGAGGCCACGTTAGCTGGCGAAGCACTGGCCACATGTGGCTATGCGGGGGAGGCCGCACGTGGCTATGCAGTATAGGCATCGGGAGCTCCTGCAGGCAGAAAAACCTGTGACAGTCCTATTGGGGCCAGCACAGTGTTAGTGAACTCATCCAGGAAACCAAAGTTTGCAGCCGATGGAGAGGGCGACTGTCCCGCAGACGGAAAAGCTATCTCATCGAAAATGACATGGCGAGAGATGATGACACGGTTGGATGTGAGATGAAGGCAGCAGTATCCTTTGTGGTGGGGAGAGTAGCTAAGGAAAATGCAGAGAGTGGACCTGGGAGCGAGTTTGTGGCTGGCCGTGGCAGACAGGTTTGGGTAGCAGGAGCACCCGAAGACGCGCAAGTGATCGTAGGATGGTAATTTCCCATGAAGCGCAAAATGCGGTGTCGCGAACTGAAGCGCCTTGGTAGAGAGGATGTCGAGGAGGTATGCGGCAGTAGCGAGGGTCTTAGCCCAGTAGGATGGCGGCATGCTAGCCTGGAACAGCAGGGAGCGGATAACATTGTTCGTGGATCTAATGATGTGCTCAACTTTACCATCTTGGGAGGAGGTGTAGGGATAGTATATGTGCAGGTGCACGCCATGGGTGAGGAAGAACGTGCGGGTACTGGAGTTGTCAAACTTGTGCCCGTTGTTCTTAGCACCGAACTGAGTGGCCACATGAGCAAAGAAATTAGCCAGAGTAGAAAACGTGTCAGATTTCAAGACCAAGGAAAAAGTCCACAAGTGATGGGAGCAATCATCCTGAATAACCAAGTAGTATTTAAACCTGTAAATACTAACGATGGGATACGTCCACAGGTCACAATGTATAAGATCAAAATTGCTAGCAGCATGTGAGGTGGAGGCATGAAACGGAAGCCGAACATGACGGCCTAACTGACACGCATGACAAAGCGAAGGGCTAATATATTTATGACAAAAGGAGATCATGGGCTTAGATAGGGCCTCATGACTGGGATGACCGAGGCACAGGTGCCACAGCGACGAGGAGGGACCGGCGACGAGCGCAGAGGCGGTGGGCTAGCAAAGTAGGTAGAGGGGGCCGGAGCTATATCACCTGGCGAGAACTCTTCGAGACTCCAGATCCTTCACAGAAGTAGCTCGGACTCGTGGCGTAGCCAAGGGGGTAGCTCACGGGGCTTAGGGCAACGTAAGGTGAATTAAGGCGGTAGCCCGGACTCGTGATACCATGAAAGCAATATGGCAATATGGCTCGGGAAATAGTAGATTGATTGATGCAAAGCACCGGTGTTACATATATAGGCTAGGGTTTTCAAGGTTCGTAGAAACATCTACCTAAACCCTAGGGGCGGCGCATGGCAACAGGCCTGTGCGGCCAGCACCAGGCCCATAGGGCCAGCCTATACAATCTGTCTAACAGTCTGCTACAGCACGATCCAACCTGACTCTCACATTTTTCCTCCCCCCTTGCCTATTATCATAAGTATGTGGCACACCATGAAAACCCAGATCAGAAAGATTGCAGGTGCTCAGGGAATCACAAAAATGTTGCATTTGTTGCTCTGATCTTGGGGAGACAGAAAGATGTTCATAGCCCCACATTGCTTCATTGAAATCACCTATAACCAACCAGGGTAAATTGGATAATTTCTTCAACCGTTGGAGCAGTTCCCACACATGTTTCCTGTCCTGTACCCGTGGTTCACCATATACACATGTCAGTCGCCATTTTGGTCCGTCGGCATGCTCCTGGACTTCTACATCAATATATCTCTCTGTACATTTTCTTAACCAAACCTGTACAAATTCATGCCAAAATAGAGCCAAGCTGTTGGATTTTTTATTTGTGGCTATCAACATTTATTTCATATCGTATATTATGGTCATTATATATATATATATATATATATATATATATATATATTCACCTCAATGTGGAATTATTTATTGATGCGAGTGACATGGGAATTATTGTTGCGGAATCTAACTCGAGGAATTTGTACTCGAGGTGCCGAGGACGTTTGTGCTGGAATATAGTAGAGGAACAAGTTGAGATCTACTTACTGGAATGTTTATTATGTACGTACATGTTTGATCCGGGTACAACACGGTGGAAAAGCTGGGTTTGTTATGCAGGATCGGCTCTGCAGGCTGTTAACCCACATGATCAGATTGGAATTGATCTCATATATAGAACTGATCATGGCACGTGACTCACACATGTGTGCTAGGGACTAATATATTTTAGACTCATTAAACTGACCTGTCTGATCGTGGTTGGTGATATGGTTCAGGAGTCACACGGATTTCTCCGGAACACAGATGGAATATTTGTTACATCTAGAAGTAGAGTCTATAAATAGGTCCCTACCCTCTAGCCTCGTTATGCATTGTGAGCGGCACCACGAATAAGGCAGAGGAATAGAGGGTAGACCGTATAGCTCACAATTTCCTTCATTGGTATCCGAGCCGGTTACGATCGGGACCCACGTAATTTTCCCTACCACCTCACGTGGAAAACCCTAGCTCTGAGAAAATTTGCTGCCGCCGCTACCTCTCCATCGTGGTGTAGTATTCACCTCGTCTCCGTCGCAACTCGATTTCCGCGTGGTAGCTGGGGAGCACATATTGCATCCCCTCCTGTCGTGCACGCGTAAATCGAGAAATCCCACTCTCATGAAGATTGGAGGGAGCTCATGTACGTGCGTGCTGCTTGCGATCCAGTGGTGCTCTGCGCACGTCTGCAGGTGCTCTACGCACCTGGTGCTCTCTTTGCTCTACGCACGTGGATCGAGGAAGAAAAGATCCGAAAGTTTTGCTGCTTGTTGGTGCTCTGCGCTGCGCACGTGGATCAAGGAAGGAAAGAGCTGAAATTTTTTTTGGAATCAATCTACACATCATCCTCTGTCTGGTATAGAATATCATCACTCCCAATGGCATCTAGTACTGTTTTTTCTGAGCTGCTTAGAACCTGTAAGTTAGATGGGTCTCATTTCTCGGTTTGGAAACGGAAAATTATGTTTTTGCTTATTGCTGAGAATATTGATTATGTCATTGATGTTCCTGAACCGGAAAAACAAAAGAGTGATGCCACTACGAGGAAAAGAAAGATTATTTGGTAGAATATGAAACTTGGGCTAAAGATAATAAAAGGGCTCGTATATTTATGTTGGGATCTATGACAGATTCTTTAGCTGCTGAGTACGAGGGTGAACAGATTGCTCAGAAAATATTGAGCAAACTGGAAAAAGATTTTGGTGATGTATCTCTTGTAAAAGTGCTCAGTCTTGTTAATTGTTTTCTCTCTACCAAGATGGGCGATGGTGGTTCTGTTAATGAGCATATCAATAAACTCTGTGTTTTAGCAGAGGAATTAAAAATTGCTGGCTATCCTTTTCAAGAAGAAGTGCAAGTTATGGTGGTTCTGAACTCTCTGCCAAATTTATGGGAACAATTTAAGATGTCATTTTGTCATTCTGAGCGTACTCTTAATATGCGCAATTTGAGGCATCACTTGCTTATGGAAGAAGATAGGAAACTCTCCCAGGGAAAGGAAAGAAATTCAAATAATTCTGAGTTGCACCTTGGAGAGGAAAGGTACAATGCAAATAAAAGGAATTGGCAAAAGAAGAAATCAAGAGTTGATTTGAGAGACAAGCTCAACAAGAAACGCGATCGTCAGGATCGTGGAAAATATGACTCATCTCAGAGGAATGACAAGAATAAAAGGGATTTCGCTTGTCATAATTGTGGTATGTATGGGCATTTCAGAGCTGACTGCAAGAAGAAGAGGAAGTATAATGAGAAAAGGAAGCAAGAAAATCATCATGATGATTCTAAAGGGAACCCTTCAGAGGGAGGTATGCATTCTGTTTTTGTATGCACTGAATCTTTATTTACTACCACTTTTCCAAATAGTTGGGTTGTCGATTCTGGTTCTACATCACATATTGCTAGAGATCATAAATCTTTTACTTCCATGCAAACTATTCCAAGGGGAAATAGATATGTCTACTTAGGCACTAATGCTAGAGCCGATATACTTGGAATTGGAAATTATGTCCTAAAACTCCCTGGTGGAGGAAAGTTATTGTTAAAGGACACTTTATATTCACCTAGCATGAGAAGGAATTTAGTCTCTATCTCTCAGTTGGAATCTGTTGGATATGATATACTATTTGGAAAAGGAAGAGTTAAAATATTGCTCAATGGGAAATTCGTGCATACCGGTGTTCGTCATGACAACATTGATTGCTTAGTTGGTGAAGATAACTCTATAGTGAGGAATACTAATGATAGGAATACATGCTCAGAATCTTATTTATGGCATTTACGACTTGGTCACATATCTAAAAACAGAATTAAGAGGCTTATTAATTCTGGAATTCTAAACTTTAAGTCAGAGGATTTTGGCACTTGTGAGGCATGTATAATGGGTAAAATGACCTGTGCGCCCTTTCCAAAGGCAGAAAGATCTAAGGAACCTCTTGCTATAATTCATTCTGATATTTGTGGTGAAATGTCTACTCCCAATAAAGGTCAAAAGGTTTATTTTATCACATTCATAGATGATTATTCTAGATATGGTTATGTGTATCTTCTCAAACACAAGTCGGAAGGTTTTGATGCATTTAAGACATTTAAAACTGAAGTGGAAAATCAGTTGAATAAAAAAATTAAGGTTTTAAGAACTGATCGTGGGGGAGAATACACTTCAGGAATTCTAAATGCCTTTTGTAAAGAGCATGGAATTATACATCAATACACTATACCATACACTCCGCAACAAAACGGCGTAGCCGAGCGGAGGAATAGAACTCTTATGAATATGGTTAGGTCAATGATGGCATACTCTGATCTCCCTTTGTCCTTTTGGGGTGAAGCTTTACATATTGCTGTCTATTTATTGAATCATTCACCATCTAAAGCCGTTACAGTCCCTCCTTATGAGTTGTGGACTGGAAGGAAACCCTCACTTCATCATTTAGCTGTTTGGAGTTGTAATGCTCATATTAGAGTGCCAAATCCTTATCGTACTAAGTTGCAACCCAAAAGCACATCAGGAATTTTTATTGGCTATTCTACAGAATCTAAAGGGTATCGGTTTTATGATATTGAAAATGATAAACTGGTGGAAAGTAGGGATGCAATTTTCTTAGATCAACACACACCTTTCCGTGCTAAGCGGGCAAGGGTGGACTTACTAGCAACTCCAAATGAAGCACAGATGGGTACATCTGGAATTAACTCACATGGTGAGGAAATTTATACCCCAGAAGGAGACACAAATCAAACTCCCAACACTAACATACTTAGAAGAAGTGGGAGGAATATGCATGCACCATCATATCTGGATGATTATTATGTGTTTTGGGGGAAGTGCACTCTAAAATTTCAGATTTAGAGGAAGATCCAAAGACTTGCACTGAAGCCATTAGTTGTCCACAATCAAAACTTTGGGTCGAAGCAATGCGGGAAGAATTAAACTCGATGAAAAAAAATAAAGTTTGGGAACTCGTTTCTTTACCAAACAACCGTAAGCCCATAGGTTGCAAATGTATTTTCAAAAGGAAACTTAATGCAGCAGGTCAAGTGGAAAAATATAAGGCTAGGCTTGTTGCTAAAGGCTTTACACAAAGGGAAGGTGTTGACTTTGTGGAAACTTTTTCTCCTGTTGCAAAGTTTACTTCTATTCGTGTTATCAGTGCTTTGACGGCTTATTATGATCTTGAACTCCACCAAATGGATGTGAAAACTGCTTTTCTTAATGGGCATTTGGAAGAGGAAATATATATGTTGCAGCCAGAAGGTTTTGGAGAAAAAGGAAATAAAAACATTGTTTGCAAATTAAATAGATCAATCTATGGTCTTAAGCAAGCTTCACGCCAATGGTACATTCTTTTTGATAATGCTATCACGTCATATGGTTTTTCAATGACGGAAGGTGATCATTGCATATATACTAAAGTTAGTGGTGGCAACTTTGTGTTACTATCTTTATATGTTGATAATATTCTTATTGCTTGTAATGATAAAGTAACATTGGTGGAAGTAAAAGCTTGGTTGTCTTCTAAATTTGATATGAAAGATACGGGGGAAGCTTCCTATGTTTTAGGAGTGGAAATACATAGAGATCGGAATAAACGACTTCTTAGTTTGTCACAAAAAACTTATCTTCGAAGTGTTCTGAAACAATTTTCTATGGAATATTGCAAACCTGCTACTGTACCTTTAGTAAAGGGAACTAAACTCAGTGAGGAATTATATCCTTGTACTCCTGAGGAAAAAGAAAGAATCAAGGATATTCCTTATTCTTCAGCCTTGGGATGTCTTATGTATGCCATGTTATTCGGTTGCTCTTTCATCCATGGAAGCTGAATACATTGCTGCATCTAAAGTAGCAAAGGAAGGCATATGGCTAAGGGAATTTCTTGCATCACTTAAGGTCGTGGAAAGTGCATCACAACCTGTCACTATTTTTTGTGATAATATGGCGGCGATCAAGGTCTCTAAAGATCCTAAATTCCATAGTAAAAGTAAGCACATTGAGGGAAGGTATCATTATATTCGTGATGTAATAAATAGACTCAAAAGTGTCTGTTTAGTTTATTTGCCTAGTACTAGTATGGTTGCAGATCCACTGACTAAGCCACTTAGTCAGGAATTATTTTCTAAGCATACTAGAGACATGGGACTTCAGGTTATTGATTGAAATGTTTTAGCCAAATGGGAGATGTTGGATTTTTTATTTGTGGCTATCAACATTTGTTTCATATCATATATTATGGTCATTATATATATATATATATATATATATATATATATATATATATATATATATATATATATATATATATATATATATATATATATATATATATATATATATATATATATATATATATATATATATATATATATATATATTCACCTCAATGTGGAATTATTTATTGATGCGAGTAACATGGGAATTATTGTTGCGGAATCTAACTTGAGGAATTTGTACTCGAGGTGCCGAGGACATTTGTGCTGGAATACAGTAGAGGAACAAGTTGAGATCGACTCTACTGGAACGTTTATTATGTACGTACATGTTTGACCCGGGTACAGCACGGCAGAAAAGCTGGGTTTGTTATGCAGGATCGGCTCTGCAGGCTGTTAACCCATATGATCAAATTGGAATTGATCTCATATATAGAACTGATCATGGCACGTGACTCACACATGTGTGCTAGGGACTAATATATTTTAGACTCATTAAACTGACCTGTCTGATCGTGGTTGGTGACATGGTTCAGGAGTCACACGGATTTCTCCGGAACATAGATGGAATATTTGTTACATCTGGAAGTGGAGTCTATAAACAGGTCCCTACCCTCTAGCCTCATTATGCATTGTGAGCAGCACCACGAATAAAGCAGAGGAATAGAGGGCAGACCGCATAGCCTACAATTTCCTTCACAAGCCACCACTTAGACCATCACTGTCGACACCCACATAATTCTTCAAGCCTAGTTTCCATCTCAAATAATTCAACTTTACACTGCACTGTCGTGTTTCACACAAGAACACGATTTTTGGGTTATGCTTCTGTACTAGGCCAGCGAGATCACGAATTGTGCGAGAGTTCCCTATCCCACGGCAGTTCCAACTTATAGCATTCATAGCTTATTAGTGGCACATAGGATATGCAAAGCAGATATGGCGAGACTCTGAAGAAACAAATTTACAGCAAAGGAAATTACCATGTGGTTGGAAGATTATGCCTCCAAGAGATCTTTCTATGCTCCCCAGAGCTTCGCACGGGCACTAAGCACCTTAGCCAAACGTCAAACCCTTTGATTGCAGGTCAGCCACAAAGTGAAACAGCTTGAGTGCAGGTCAGCCAATTCGTCGAACACCTTGACTACAGCTAAGAGCACCCGAATCGCACGCGCGAAGAAGGCAGCGTCGCAGGAGGTCGCGGAAGCAGGAGGGGCACACACCTCAACGGCGACGGCAGAGATATGGAGCTCGATGGAAAACAAAAGGAGAAAGGGGGTAACTCTGGTGGTGGCAGCCGGTGAGGTGGACTAGGAGACTGGCAAACATTCACGGAGGTACAGATCTTGCTTCTCACTTAAAGTTAGGCAAAACCGCTTGCTTTTTATTGTGATAAAGCGAAGTCCATTCACCAGTCCTGATTGTAGGGAAATTATTGAGATGATTTTTCTCCACTGTATTGTGTGTCTAGAATGCGCTGCTTATGAATTTTATTACGTTGTAGCATTGGAGCATTGGGCTGTGTCTTTACAACACATGACTTTTTTGGGTAAGAGGACTGGCATAGTCTGAGGTGAAACACTTCATATTGCAGATTGCTTCACCAACTGTAGCAAGAAGTCTTCCTGGTTGTCCTTGTACTCAGTTCTTATGTTGATCGGTGTGCTACGTTACTTCATTGGCTCAGAGGAGTGATGAGTTGACCTTATAAAGTTTGTGTCCTAGGGCATAATATCTACTTGACTCCTGGTTTTTGGATTACCAATGTAGCATCCTCTGTCATTTTGCTTAAATTACCAATGTAGCATCCTCTGTCATTTTGCTTAAAATTGTGAATTATGTTAATTATAGCCCTGATGCTGCTCCGTTCCTACCTATCAATGATAATTTAATGCAATAGTCTGTTTTCATGAAATAACATGGAGGTCAAAAATAAATCTAAGATGGACAGTTGTCTTGATGTATATTGGAAATTAACCCAATCTGTGCTGCTTCATGTCCTTTGCGGCGGTGGTGTTAACAGAAAACTGTTTCCAAGGCTGATATGGTTGTTGGAGAAATTTCAAACCTGGCATGATGGAAAATAGGTAATCTGCAATACAGATGCAGATAAGCTTTTAGCAGTTACAGATTGCTCATTTCTCTACTTACTCTGATATACAATTGTTACCTCTGGCGATTTGAGATGGACTGGACTCCTCACATGGTGAATGCAAAGCTTGGTACATTTTGAGAAATCATGGTGAATTTTCATCCAGCTTAATTCATTTTAATGGACTCCTCATCGTTTTATGAGCAACAACTTGATGTTTTCTTAACAATATTGCCTCCATGCGTGCACAATCAAATGAAAACAGTTAGTGTGTACTCATTTCGTGAGATTAGCTCTGTTATCATTCTGGCATTTTTGAGGATTTCATTTGCCTTCTTTCCCTTGACTTTCCTTTGTGCAGAATTTGGAATAATGGAGAAGAAGAAATAAGTTACCAGGAGAGTGACAGATTGCTGCAACCATTGAGCTCACGAGGTGACCATCAATCTGCACTATGTTTTTCCCTTTGTCTTGCTAATTTAGTATCAGGCAAACACGTACCCATTTGATATAACACATCTTTTCCCTTCTTCCTTCCATTCTCTACATGTACAATTATGCTGAAAAATTCTCATGTTTAGTTTGTGATCTAAACTAGGCTCAAGGTTAGTGTTTTTCATTTCTTAATCTGCAACTTCTAGCATGTAACCTTTGTTAGGTTCTAAGTTGTAGGGTCAAGGAACTTGATAGGCAGCACAAATTCATAGTTTGATGAACTCTCCATGCAACTACTCAAATCTGTGATTTTTTATGCTTTCAGGTCATTCAAAGGAGATGAGATAAGCTTTCCGGTACACTAGACTGAGATTTGCGCATCGTGACAAAGCTGAATCTTAGTTAATTCCTTGGTTTTGTGCCATGGTCATTATAATCCTCTTTGAATTCTTGAACTTGTGGAAATACTGTGCAAATATTATGTGACATAATAGTAGGTTGTGCTTCGATGAAGACCTAACTTACAAAGGTTATGTTGAGATCGGGACTGCAGGTAACCCCAATTGGCTTTTTAGGCATCTAGATCAAATTCTCAATGTGCTCAACTTTGCACTTTTTTAATTTCTGTTGATTTGAGTGTAGTGCCTGAAAATATGTAATGGTTTCAGAAATGTCAGCGCAATTTCTTTAGTTGTCCAAGAATGAGTTGTTAGCCACGGATAACCTAACGAAATTAAGAAGCTCAAAAGTTAATCCTACTTGTTTGTAGCGAACCTGAAAGCATTGGATACTTTTTTTTTAAATGTGCAGTAGTCTGAGAAACAATTGTTAACATGTTCAAAAGTTTCTGTTTGCAGGATGGCACTTGGCGAAGTTTGCAACAGCTATGGCAGATGGTGGGGTGGCAGCACCTCAGCCTTGAGCACTGATCGCATCAGATGAAGATTCTGAACGTGTTTATTTCACTTCATCATTCAAATGATTGTCAAAATCTGGTTATTTCATCACTTGGTGTATATATCAAGGAGATAGATGTGCTATTTCAGAGAGTAGATATCGATTCACAACCTATGTTAACACAGAGAATTCAATTTCTTCTTGTCCAGCCTTGTCTCTCATGGGTATGATAGTGATTCACAACACATCTTAACACAGATGGTTTTATGAATTCAGATGGTATGCTATCTGTACTGAAACACCAAACCATATTGCTCCAAACAATATGGTTAAAAAGGGTGCGAGCAAATCATCAAATGACTTAATACCTTTTCAAATTGATTTATTTTGAAATATTACTATTAATAAAAAGGTTAAAATAAAGTCTCAGTTGTTGGCCCTTCGCCCGTTTCAATCACATGTATATTTCCTATTATTTCTGAATTTATTTGAATAATCCATGATCCTCCCAAATTTAGTTGGAAACTATGTATCTTATATTAAAGCGATATCAATTTTTATGCTCGAGCAACGCACGGGCACTATCCTACTACATGTGCAATAATAGTAAATTAATACTAAATATTGAATAATAAATAAAAGCAAATAAGATATTTTACCTCTTCTAGTTGTCCTAAAATTTCTAGAACAATTTGTTTTTTTTTAAAACTCTAGCTATAGTGCAGCTATAGCCCACTATAGCCTTTTGAGGCAGGGCATAGCTATTTGAGGTCATGTACTGTGTAGCGTTATAGCCTCATTCAGCTCTCGGCTGTTTTAGAGTCCAATCGCTAAACCCCTTAACCCGCTATTTAAAATATTACTTTTTAAGGACTGTGGGACTAGGTTGTACAAGTTGAGACAGGCTATACTCACATAATGATTGGTTCAAACTGATAACATAACCCTGTACTGGGTATGATAACATTAGCACAACTTCTGAAGTACTTCTATTCAACAAGGAAAAGCAAACAATCTAGCACCAGATTGTTAGTCCGAATCGAAAAGGCAAAGAAAACCATACATGAAAAAACTACACTCAACAAGGAAATTCACGCACCAGATCCAGATTTGTCGGTCCGATTGAAAAAAACAAAGAAATCAATGCGTTGAAACTGAACCGGAGGTGCTGCCGCCGCGAGCTGAAGGACTTGCAGGCACAGTCACGACCATGGCGATGTCTGTCCAGTGGTTGGTGGTGCCAAACAGCTCCTGCCTAAGCTTGCGGCCCAGGGTGTAGTGCTCGCGGAGGCTCGGCGAGTTGGGTGGCTGAGCATGTTGGTTGTGAGCTCCGCAAGGTTGGTGCTCCCTGCCGATTGCCGGGTGTTGGGGGTGAATATTCCTATAAAGTTGAATAACCATGGATTCTGTATGCTTTCAATTTCCCAGTCTAGTCACATCGAAATGAGCTAGATGAAGATTGGGGCTTACAAATTATCTATTGAATAGCAAAGCAAAATCCAAGAAGCAGCTAGTCACACGACTCGCCGCAGTTCTCCTGTGGCGAGTGCAAACTTGCGGTGCTGTGATAGCACAGATGCCAAAGTCGTGCCTTTCACTTTCAGGTCGCTCACGTCAAGGAAAGATGAATTCTCCTTGGCTGCACTGAGTACAGCTTGAAAGATTTGTAGTGGGTCCCCATGGCTGACAATAAGGATTGCTGAGCTGCAAGAAACAAACACAGAAGTCAGCTTCAGTATGACAGATCCAAGCATGAGTTAATAATATGTTGATAATTTGGAGAAAAGAAAGGTGGAACAATGTGGCCACTGGCCAGTGTTTGGTATAGTGAGATTTCGCCCAACTGTCCTACATCATCAGTCTTCTAAATTAACTGCAATTACGAAACATTTGCATTCTAGACTTCAACCTAAACCTTGTCGGTGGTCCATAGGACTTTTCCATCTATTTAGTATTTACATACTTCCACAAACTAGTACATGATTATATGAATGTCTCTCCTACATGACAATCAAATCCTCAATACATGCTAGCTTGGAGGATGCATGTTCTCTCACAAGCCATAAGCCTGTAACTATTCACCATCATGTATCTTCTTGATTCCTGCCAGAGGCCAAGGCCTGAGCTGGCACAAGTAAAATCACAGTTACTCCGAGGCACCTGTTTTAATTTTGAGCATTCGAAGGGTTCCTAACTGTTTCCTACTTTCACAGTTAATCATCTCAGTTTACAGTGCGGCCATTCCAACTTTATTCGGAACTGTATTGACTAATCTAACACGTAACAAGGTCAGCAAACAGTTCAACTGACAAGTAGACTTAATCAGCCATCCAATCAGTTCCAACTAGAGCAATCAATTCCAACTAGAACACATAATCAAATCAATAGATTTAACCAATCCCAGTCAGTTCCTGGTGGTATTATGATTCATGGTCCATATTTAGTGTTTATTGAGTGCACTGGGTTTAGAATTATTACTATTGGGCCACCGAAGCCCTGTTAATTGATGTGCAGAGTCCATTTATGCATGATATTGCAGGTTGACTGTTACTAATGCATTGGAGAAATTGTATATTTGGTCATGTAAAGATTCTTTTCAAAAAAGCACCTGGAAATTCAATGAAAATATATGGAATGTCAACAGAGGTCCTATATTTTACATGCATGTTTCAGTAAATTATCAATACCATTTTGGTAGCACTTTAATTAAAAAGACATGTCATAGAACATGGAAAAACAGATATAAAATATTAATTATACCAATACATGAGAACCTATACCTATGACAATACGAATTGCTGAGCTATAAGGAACAAAACACACAATTAAACCGTATATGTCAGCAAAGCGGATCCAGCATGAGTTAAAAATGTTGATAATTTGGAAAAAGAAAAGGTGCAATGTAGCCACTGGCCACTACTTGCTATAATGCAGTTTGGCAATATGGGTCTTTATTCTTTATATTTCACACATTGTACTGGCCATGTTTGGTAATTACATTAATTAAAAGGACATGTAATAGAACATGAAAAACAGAAGAAAAAAAATCGAATTCTGTGAACACGAAGTACATATACTAATATACCTATGAAACTCTGACTCTGTAGAAGACAGCACAGCTGAAAGTCTATTAGCAACATCTGCAACACTTTCACCACCTTCTGGAGCCATATAGGGATGTGCTTCGTCTACTGCCCATACCTCTGCATACTACTAAACAATGTCAGATTTAATAACTGAAAAAAAGGTCTAACAATATAATTTTTATATAAGAACACCAACAAAATTGACAATCTATCAATGGCCCAGACTACTGGATTAAAAGATACTTGGGTGATATAATTGTGATTTAGAGTTTGTCACTATACTTGTTAATCATAATAAAACCATCGGTGGATACAATAGGTGTACTCCTGACGCAGCACAAAATGTCTCCATATATAAGCGAATAGTTATGCTCTCTGAGCCATTGCTCTGTCGGCCTAATCCAAACTTCCAAAGGTAATTTTGCGCCTGCGCAACCAAGCGCCTGTATACAACACAACTCACACCTTCACTGCCAAAGCTGTCTTGTGAATTAGAATACTCCGTGCTACTACAGGCCAAATTATGCCCCAGCTGAACTGGGACAGGATCACTGAAGGGTCTTCCTGAAAGGCAATGAAATAAAGTGAAATGGCCTCGTGGGTTCAGTTATAACCTTGTTCTGTGGCAGGGCAGCAGCAACTGGTAAAACTGAAAGGATAAGATAATGAAGACCCACACAAAGGGATTTTGTGTCTGAGAAAGGGGATGTTACTGGGATAAGATTAAACTTCCCAGGTGAGACTGGATAATGCTTTGCTTGGATTTCACCAATGAAGTCTTCTGTAGTGTTAGATATATATCACGTACATACTGGATGTACCATGATAAGCATTGTTTTTCATTCCCATCTCAAACAAGAGAAGCGGAGCAAAAGATGAACACAAAATCACCTTATCATGTGAAAGTAACTCATATGATGGTCCAAAGTAGCGCTCACAGAGTCCCATCACAGCCTGCAAAAGACTTTCATGAGCCTACCAAATGATAAGAATAATGAGACATCTGGTTTGAGAACCTTTGGCTGCAAGTACATGAACTTTGGAAAGCACATTAGAGAATAAAAAAGGAACTATTTGGAATGCAAGCAGTGAAGAATTTCTCAATATGGCCTGTAACACTGAAGCAAATTAGATGCATTATGATATATCCAGGTACCGTATTAGGATGCCATAGAAATCATAAGTCAGAACAACAGAAATTTAAACCATGGGGACAATTCCATGTAGGCCCTGTTTGGATCCTTGAAATTGAATTACATTCTAATAATCATAATTTAGACACAAATTAATTAAGCTAATATAGTTGTATGTGGAATATATTTGTATATTATTGTTGGCCATATGGGAGAGATACTTATGTGCTGCACTTCTGCTATAGGGAAGCGAGTCAAAGAGCGTGCTATAAGTTGCATATTAGAAACATAGCATGAGGATCTATAGAATCAATTTCCATCTCCCACCCCCATGAATTTAAGATAGGTTTATATCTAAACTTTGGAAAGTTGTGGAATGCCACATTCCAAGACAAATAGCCTACTCCGTTAACTAGATTCCAATTCCTTCAAAATGAAGGGATCCAAACGGGGCCGTAGGGATATTCTAAAATTATGTACTATGAGACCTCATGTTTTCATATGTAACAGTTTTCATGCCTTGTTTATTATGCACGCACAGCTGACTGTAACCAAGTTCTGCAACCTGGCCACAAAGAAAAAGAAAGACATATTTCGTGTTTGCTCAATTAGTATTTCACAGAAATAAATAAGTAGCAGGGCTTAATCCTCCTAATTTTGGTAACCAGAAAGATCTTCATTGTTGTTTATTCGAAGGAATTCTTCTGCAGGCCAGAATTGGATGGCTCACATACTTTGATCTTACACATTGTGTGTACAAGTACATGCCCTTATTGTGTTATGCAAATTAAATGTGCTACTGTTTCTCCTTTTTCTGCAGATAGATTGGAGTAACTCAGTTTTTAGACATACTGTTGATAGACAGGATATGGGGAAACACCACACACCCTAACGGAGGGGAGGGGGGGTTGGCCTTTAATATATAGCCAATATGGCTTGGTATACAAGGAATACAATCAAGTATACCTGGAAAGCTATAAATCAGCTATACAATTCCTAATACCCGCCCGCAGTTGCAGCGGGAGGTTCTCAGACGCAAAGACTGGGCCTAAAGTCAGTGAACAGCTGAACCGGTAGGCCTTTCGTCATGATATCCGCGAACTGATGGGAAGACAGAACATGTAGGACTCGGACCTGTCCCAAGGCGACCTTCTCGCGGATGAAGTGGATGTCAATCTTAGGGGACGTTTGGTTTCCTTTGCTTATTTTTAGTACGTGTCACATCGAATGTTTAGATACTAATTAGGAGTATTAAACGTAGACTATTTACAAAATCCATTACATAAGTGGAGGCTAAACGGCGAGACGAATCTATTTTTCTGCTAAACTCTTTACCTGATGAAGGTTGTCCATGTGATTCAGTTACTGCTGCCCCTACGCTGTAGCTTTGTAGTTTGGAAGGGTGATGTCGGTTGAAAGAACTTATCAGTTGATATTAGATCGACAGGGACGCATTCTGGGTTGGTCAACTAAGCGGGACGGGATCTTTAGCAAAAATC